>NC_034409.1:94621945-94931447 GCF_002078875.1 Numida meleagris
CTCTCCTCTCCTCTCCTCTCCTCTCCTCTCCTCTCCTCTCCTCTCGGTGAAACTCACTGGGATGGGGACCTTATCCAGCCCATCCTTGCACTCCATGAAAAGAAACCTTTAACACCAATCTATCTTTCCAGAGCCTAATTCTTTTTTGATACAGCCAAATTACACGCATATTCTTCTGTGAAGGACATCTTCATTTAGTAGGAAAGGAATTGTCTTGTAATTTACTGTGGGTTTCATTTTATTTTAATTTGTGAATCTGTACTAGCTAAGCATTAGCAATCTTATCTTCCTCATTTGGGATGGTAATGGTGAGCCTAGGTATCAGCTGAATCACTTGATCTATTTTTTTTTATTGTTCTAGCATGTCAGAATTGAGATTTTGGTACCACAAATCACAGAGTTCCCATTGAATTTGTCCTTGTAAATCTGCCTGGATTTCTTCAACACATGGCATGGGAAGTACCTTTTTCACACAGAACAAGAGAGAAAAAACATACTGTTTATGAATCAGTATAAATTGTTTCCATATGTTACAATTTATTTTGTCAGCTAATTCCACAGATCATGTTAATTCCAGGAGAGGAAATATTTTAAGTCTCTTATCTGTAGAAGGCTAGGAATCAAACACGTCACATTTAATATTCATTTCTGCACAAGAAAAGTACAAAATTCCTTTGTGTATGCATTTTCTTGCATGAACTCTGAAACACAATGAATCTTGCAAACATGTTGTGTTGGAAAATAATATATTGACAGGAGTAAAAACACAAAAGATTTGTTTTATATTAAAAAGTGATATTTAATTATTCAATTAGATTTCTTTTCTTTGCATGTGTTGAACATTATTACTTTCAAAAAACATTTGACTATTCAGTCAATCTGACTATTTGAACTGCTTAAACATTCAGTATTCACAGTGTATCTATCAATTTTCCTGAATTCCTTGATTTAGCAAACATATTTATCAACATCCTTTGTAAATAATAGCATTCTACACATTATAACCAATGCAATTATAATGGTAAGAACAATTATGTAGCTACAGTCCTATGGAAGTGACATATTGACAGCATTAATCCCCGTCTCCTCAGAAGAATAGTATTGTTAATAAAGCTGAGTATCAATCTGATTATAAGTGCAGAACATTTCTCTATCTTCAAGGCCTTAGAGTTAGACTTCTGATATCTACAGTGGTTTGTATATAAGGAAATGTCGTTGTTTAATACTGCATTTAGCTGTTCTGACCTGGGAAATGAGAGAAGAGTTTAAATACATATCAATTCCTGTGATTTCCCAACACATTATTCCCAGAAAATAAGATAAGCATAAATTAGTATGAAATTAGTGCAATGAAAAGAAATCAGTTTAGAATACTTTTCTCTACCCCAATGATTTTATTGCTTTTAGTCATGTCTCCTCAGCTCCATGGAAAGTACATAGCATTACTCAGCAGCCTCTGTCTTTTCCTTTGTTTTGTTAACAATTTCTTTAATGATTTAGTGTAATTTACAGAATTGTGCAATGAATAACTAGTGGCTTTACAGTATTACCCTAATAAATAATGAAAAAAAATCAAACAAGGAAAGAAAATTAAATTATTTATAAATAGTGCTGTGAAGCCTGGGCATGAGCCACCAACTATGCAATAATACAGTATTTTCCTTGAAATTTTCCCATCTCTCTAAAGGAAATATTCATCTATTATCAGGAAAATTAAGATTATTTGTATTTATTGTAGTGTCTGCTACCAAAATATTTTATATCAATCATCACTATGTAATTGCTTTCCATTAAATAACGGCTTTACCTCGAGTCTTTTGGCCTCACACAGTTGTATTCAACAACTGTAGAAGTGAAGGAATTAAATAAGGAATTTGACAATTTAAAAAACTAACAGTGAGAACACATATACTTATGTGTATGCATATATATATATACATATCCATATATATATTTGTTGCTTTTTTTACATGAATCATGAAGGTTCTTAAACAACCATTAACTTTATGATTTTTCAATAGTTTAAAAATAAGAATGACAGAAAATTCCAAAGAAAATATAAAGACATTACACAAACTTTTTGTCATGGATTCCTAGGGTTTCATTATCATTATTCACAATAATGTAAATAATGTGTGTGGCAGAATCTGCACTGAATTAAATAAAAAATAGAAAACCAAAGTTCACCAAATTAGAAAGGAAGCCACTGGGAATCTAGCTCATAGTAGCTTACACTCAGACTATACCGTAGTCCTTACAGACACCCACGACCCTTGAGGCTGAATGAAATTTTCTAATATACTGTACAACTTCAGTCCCAGAAGATAGGCTAAAAATATTTTTTTCAGAATATTTTACTATATCCTACATAGTGTTGCAGAGATTTGAATAGTAGGGCTCCAGGTAAAGACATTTTGGCCTGATCCCTAACCTGGTGATGTCAGTGAGTTTTTATATACTGCTTTTGTTATGCTTTATGCTTCACTATATGAGGAAATACCAATAAAGCTCATCCACATTTTTAATGGAAAAGGACAGGGAAGACAAAGAGAGAAAGAAGGCAGGGAGAGAGTGCTATTACTGACTTTGCAAAAAGAATTCTGTAACTATCTATGGAAATAATTATTGTAAAACTACTAAACTTATGATCTTTCAAAAGCAGAGGACAATGATTGAATATATTTTATCTCCCCTTGCTTTAGAAAAATGTAATATAAACTAAATGAGTCAATTATAGTAATGTGAAATTGAACCAACTTAGCATTTCATGTTTTTTTCTTATAATTATTAAACATATATGGAAATATCCAACATTCAACAACATCACGAGCCACAAGGAATCTGGATAAAAGATTTTTGGCACAGATTAGAGAGTAGATAAAAAGTCTGAGAATTTGTTACCCTGGCACAATCTATAATCCAGTTATTCAGTGAAAGAGCTCAGGTTATTCTGAACCTTGGTAGAAAAAAAATGGAGAAGAGAAAAAGCTTAGTTTTACAGGTCATCCAAAGTATATGATAAATTCTTAGTGCACAGATTTATGAGGTGTGTTGAGATTGAAAATAGATCAGCTCATTTAGTTTTTGATGATAGTTAGATCCAAGAAAGAGTAGCTAGCTTCTTCTGGAAAAAGAAGAAGAACACTTCTTCATCTTTGTTATAAATTTGTTCTCACGTAATTGAAAAATTCTTTAAGAAAACAAAATAACTACAGCAAGTAAGGATGCAAAAGGAACCATGTCTGTTGACATTCATCATTTCTGTTTCTCCTTAAGACCAGCAGTTCTTGATCACCAAGAGCAATGTAGAGATATTTAAGAATTTTTGTTGAACCCGTTTTGACAAGTTTGGAAAAATAAAATAATCAAAGTATATGCTTACAATTCTGGGTATTTTTAGTATATTTGAAAGCAAATTGTCTTAATTCAACTATCATTTGCTAATATTAGTAGGTTATTAGATGCTATTATGTTTGAGAGCATCACAATGCGTCTCTAGTCCTCAGTGAGATATTGTAGAAATATAGACATGGTAATTGTTTCCAAAATTAGGAAACTATTGCTACTGCTGAAAAAGGAATTTTTCTTTGGGTAGTCTTCCTAACTGTTCTCAGTTCATTGTTCTCAGTAGTTAAAAAATAACAGTAATAGGCTGAATGTCTGAATCCAACTTTTTAAACTCATTTCTTAATTTTATTTTTCAAGCATTTTGCTTGAAAACTACCACTTTACCCACTTTCAAACTTAAATGAAAAGAGAGATCTCCACAGAGATTACATCATCTGGAAGTTGTCTTCTAATATTTGGCCTTTGCTGGGATATTTTCCTGAAAAGTATTGTCACCTACACCACAAATCCTTTTTACTTCAAATTACTAAGTTCACTGAATGCACAGGACTCCAATTAACTGCAGCCTGCTAGCTCAAAAGCAATTTGGTCTTTCGTTAATTACTCAGGTAAACACAGGAAAAGCTCTTTTAGTTTGCCTGAATTCACAGAACAAACAAACTCCTCTGTCTTTGATGATCCAAGACAATCTTGTCTTTTGATGCTTATCACTTAGTTGTTCAATAAAATGTAATTAAAAACAAAGACAACATCCCCCTATCACCAGCCCTGAGTTACAGTTGTTAGGCTTTCAAACTTACTCTCACAGTGCAAAGTGTATTGCACTTCAGGTCATAAGACTATTTGTTTAATCTCTTTCCTCATGGATTGGCTTTCTTGAGTCTCACAATGGGATTTCTGGGGGTAAATTCCATTACAGCTTTTTGGAGGTTTTCCTCCATTAGTTTTGTATAGAAAATTAGCAAAATCCAAAAGATTATGTATGTTTTTATTACAAGGTGTAAATCAGCTCTGCTAGAAATCCAGAACTATTTATGATGCTTAGCAAGCTATATAATCAGTTCATTCTTCCTTTCAAGATGGAAAAAAAAAAAAAAAACCAAGAAAACCCCCACTAAGCTAAGTGAAGGCCATTAGAAAATGTACAAATAAATTAAAAAATCCAAGTAAATCCAATACAGGAAAAGCAAAATCAGTAGAAATCTCTGAATTGTTTAGTGTGACCAAAAGCCACCAAGGCCTTCAGAAATTAAACTGAGCAGTGATAAGATATGCAATAAGTAATGATTAAAATTAATGGACTGTTATGCATCTAGGGTTTTTTTTTCATGTTAATGAACAAATTAGTCTTTCATGTGAGTATACCGCATCTGTTTGTGCAGACATACACAGAGAAACACATCCACATGTCACCCAAGCTGGCTTGATTGCACTTTGCAGGACATATTTGTATACATTTTATCACTGCTTCTGTAAACAGCAGTTTCTTTCAGTATGTTTCATGCTCTCTGTCTGGATCTTAATGGAAGTGTTAATTAGAAGCGCAGTAGGAATACAATTTATGCTCCTAAACATGTCTTGTGTATGGAGTTTGAGTAACGAGAAAAAACAGGCCAGAACATTTATATGAACAGATACTAATTACTGTGTCTGAATCTAACATGCTCATTCATATTGCTAAGTGTACAGCACAGAATTCTGAGAAAGACAGATGATGAGAGATTTTAAATAAGCAACAAAAAGGGCCAAAGTCCCCAATAACCACAGAAGTAATTTAACATGTTTAGCTGAAGGTGGAATAATGGTTTTCTTTCATAAAACTTCATTCTTTAGTATTCTTCTGTATTTGTAATTTGCTCCATGTCCAGTATCTCCAGAAGTTTCTGCACACTTACCTGGATGAAATTTGTGATAAATCTGAAGCAGGGGAAGGACTTTGACAGATCATAACTACTTGGTTCAAACGTAGTCTGTATATACACAAGTGACAGCTTCTCTAGTCAAAAATCAAATTCATGAATGCTCAGAAAATAATAATGCCCCATTCTTTATTCCTGTAGTTAACTGAGAACTTATCAGGAAGGGGGGTAATAACAGGATGGACTTTAGTATGATTAGGTAGAGAGATTACACTGACATTTATAGTAAAGGATTATTAACTTTATAAACCAAAGAACATTTAATCCTGAAAGTAGATTTTGTGAATAACAGTATAAGAATGCCAGAAGAGTGAGAAAAGAAACAATGAAGAAAATGTTAAAGAGAAATATAGATAATATAAACGGCAAAAAAATAAAAGTTCAATAGGAAATATAAGATGCTAAAACTGCATGTGGCTTCTTTTTCTTGCAAAATAGTAGAATAAATGCCAAGGCTAATGAAGAGTACAGTTTGATTATTTACCACATGTTTTCATTTATTTTTTTTAAAGGAGTTCATTGTACTTCATACATCACACATAGTTGGAGTGGAACAGAAAGTATATAATTTTCCACTACTTAAGTACACTATTCACTGTAAGTTGAAAACTTTCAGCTCGCTTTAAATTTCCATACAGCCAGACAAACTGATCAGCAGTTTAGTCATCCAGAAGTACGATGCGTTCCTTTAGTATTAGATTTTCTGTTTGTCTGTCTTGTGCTTTTCTAGCTGGTTTTATTGAGAGGGATGATACAGGTATTGCTCTCTTTCTTCAGAGATGTAGTCAATTACAGTTTTTCACAGGTAAGAGTAGTACAGATAGATTTGTGTTCTGTTTTGTTGGTTTTTTTATATGACTCGCTGTAATTTTGTAGATACAGCAGACATCAACATTAAGTTGATGAAATTGTAAAGATGTATGCAGTGTTTGTATGTTTATATACATACTTATATATGTGTGTATATGATGAAAGATACATGCTAAATTATTAATTGTTTCACACAAAACTCTTTTTTGCTTAGGTGTGAGGATCATCTTTTTCAAAGTTTCTTAGTGTCTATTCAACAAGGAAGTCAGTAGTGAAAAAACTGCCTAGACTTGGGCCAAGTAAAGAATCAAAGGCCTCAGTAAGAATGTTGTTACCTCAGATGCAAGGAAACTAGATGAATGTAGAATTTGGAGTATTGCATATAACAATAATTTATTGAAAGAAGGGACCAAAGGAATGATGTTAAGGGTTCTGAAAATATTGTATTTAATTACAAAGCTTTAACAGGAACCTTCGGGCCAAACGACTGAAAATGGAGAGTCATGAAGGTGGCATTTCATTAACGTCTGAGTCCTTGTGTGGAACCATATCTAATGTCATTTTCTGACGACATTGTTACAGTTTGTCAATTTAGATGAATTCATATACCCTACTATGCATGTTTTTTAAAGAGTCCTCTTTCAGTCTCCAGTGTTGATGAGAAGTAGCAAATAGATGACAGAAGCAAGTAGAACACTGTGAACAGCTATCAAATTGTGTGCCTTGAAGAAATAAGAGAGTGAGAAAGAAGATGAGAAGGTTAAATGGAAGAACAGTTGAAATAGAAAGGTAAACACATGAAAATAAGTAGAACATGAAATGCTGAATGCAAGATTTACCAACAAAAATTATGTCTTCTCATTTGCCAGTCTTTCCAGCTTCTGGATCTGTGCTGTAGATCTTTCTCATCGAACTTTTAATTTGTTTCTCCATTATTAAAGTGCAGACATTCATCTCACCCCAGTCAGCACTGATAAAGTAGAATGCTACATCAGCACTAGTCACCTTTGTTTCCCTTGTAGTCATTGAAGAAAAATGAGCATTTCATCGCGTGAGTCATCTGACCTATTTTAGGCATTGATGCTAGGATGGGACAAATAGTGCCTCGGAAGTGCTTGCTGTTCTCCATTGTGTGGAACTTTCTCACATTACTACTACACCTAAGAACTACAATAGATCAGATTACTTAGCTGTTTTGTATCCTTGCATTTAAACAATCTGGTGACTTGTAGTAGCTAACTAAGTAGCTGAAGCTTTTGGCTTACTGTCAGAACCGGCATTTCTTAAATTGGTAGACTGCCAAGTTATTTTTCATTCTTCTGTTTTCTGGATGCTAAATGGAACACTAAAAATAAAGATATGTCTCAGGTACTTTTTTTTTTTTTTTCCCTACAGTCTAAAGCAAGCCTTTTGGTTTTATCTTTTGTAATTCCTTAAAAAAATATTGTGACACGTGTAACATTTCTAAAAGATCCAATTTTACTTTAAAGTTGAGAAGACATTCCATCATATTTCAAAATGTAATCTTTGTTCCTTAAAAATGTTTTGCAAATTTGATTTAATTTTGGCTTGTGTTAAAAAGCATTTTTGTCTAGTAAAAGATGTGAAAAAAGTGTTTGCCCAGCTCTAATGGTCAGATTAATTGTGCTTTTTCTCTGAGTATGTCTCTAAAATGATTGCTTGTTCTTGCTGTGGGTCATGCCTAAGTACTGTACATTAATTTGCCTATGCAAAAGCTGGCAACAAAGCAGTTGGCTGCAGACTATGTCTTGCTTTATGGAGTCCAGAGGCCTGCTGAGTGGGTTCCTAATTGCCCATTAACAGCCGTGATAGAGAACATAAGAACTGTGAAGAGCACAGGAGCATTAAGCGTTTGGAGGAAGCTGTAACATTTTAGGAGTAAATTTGATGTAGAAACGAACTGTCTTCAATACATGTAAGTGTTTGGATTCTTACTGGGGTATTTAGTACCTGTAGACTAAGCTAGGAAGGAGATAGCCTATAAAGCTTTCCCTTTGATGAGAGAAAATGCCATGTTAGCACAAGAAGTGGGACAATGGCGGTGCATGAGTTTCTCATGCAAGAAGCCATGGGACTTCACTGGAAATCCCCACTTCTGGTCCAAGTACACAGGAGGGAGTGAACATACTCAATGCTTAAATTTAGGAGAGAAAGACACTAGTGAAGAGTTACATTATGTAATTTAGAAAAGATAAGTACATATAAGCAAGTTGCACCACTGGCAGCTGCCTGCCCTGAAAAGCGAAATGTATTTTCATTTTCCACATGTCAGTGTGTCAACATGTGATTTTTCTTTTTATTTTTCTAATCCTTAAATGCTTTAAGGAATCACCTCTTTGTAGTAGTCTCTTTACAAACTCGACTAGGAAGTCATATTTTTTACTGTAACTGTATCTGCCAGGTAAATACCACAATGACTCATTCTTTGTGTTAAGACTTGGGCTTTCCCAGTGTTTCTGGCACTCAAGTGTTATTAGCATAATGCATTTTCAGTGAACTTTGTCAGCGGAGCACTGTATGGCTAATCAAGCACTCATTGGGGATAAATAGTGGACTTAATATTCTTATCAGGCTACCAGAGCTTAGAAGTTAGCGACCCTCGTTCCACTTATATCAAAGCCACTTATAATGCCACTAGCTTGTAGCAAATTCATTTTCTGTTCATGTCTGATTGCTTGTAATGGTGCCTAGAAACAGAAAAGAGAAAATGGGATATGGGAAGGAATGAGGGCCTCTGTTGCCTGAGGCCTTAATGCAATTCCAAGATATTGATCACATTGAATACTTCAGCTTAATCCCCACAGTTTCACAGGCTTTGCAAAAAAAATGTTTTTCATAAGTACAGTTTCAATTGTATTTGAACCTTAGTGATTTAGTAGCATTATTGTCTCAGATGGTCTATTTAATATCAGTTGCAGTTGCAAATTAAACTGGGGATTTTATTTATTTTCTCTACTGTTTAATCTTGTCTACCGTCCCTTCAAAGTTTAGACAGTCTAGGTCAAGGTGATGCCGTGAATCAAATCCAGGAGCTGCTTCCCTATAATTCTCTGACTCTGAAAGATCAGGACTGATGGCAGCATCACTTCACATTTATTGTTCTGTGTTGGGCAGTAGGTGTGGCATGAGAATCAGTTTTCCAGTGGGAAGAGGAAACAAGGCCAAATGAGAAGCAAACAAATTTGGGGGGATGTCTTTGTCCTGAGATACTAAAGAAAGGAACTGTGCACGCTAGTGTATGCTTAAAAAATCCCTTGGAGCAGACATTAGAATTAACACAGAAATAGGAATATTGAGTGTCTAACTTATCGTGTAATTTTGTTTTTGTATTTCTGGGGACAAAAAGAAGCACAGGTTTTTGCTATTCTGAGATTTCAGGTCAATCAATACTATTCTTGATAATTCTGTGGTAGGTTCAGAAAGTCAGCTGCCCTTCTGGACAGATCTGTGTGTGTACATGTGAATCTATGTATGTTTTCAGTCCTTCATGTGTGTGCATGTGCACAAATGTACATATATGTGCATCTGTGTGTGTATGTGTACACACATCTGTGTGTGTTTTCCAAAATTTGGATTTTGTCCCTGCAGCTACTGGTGCTGTATAACAGCAGTTAATGTCAAAATATTGATAAACTAATGCCGTGACACATATCATCCACAATATAATTCTACTGTTTCAAATTAATTCTTTAAAGTATTCTAAGCTTCAGTGAGATTCAAACCTCTATATGTTGCAGAGAAAAAAGTTCTAGCAGCAAATAGGTAAATAGTAAACCATAAAGAGGATTTCCTCATGAGCTATTTCTATCTTAAGTTAATTGGTCACCAGGTGACTTAAGGTAGTAAACACACTCATTGAAGGCTACGGGACACCATATAATTTTCTGCTGCAGACTTTGGATGTGTCTGCTTTGCCCTAAGCCAAACTAATATTAAAAGACTGGAAAATTTTCAAATATTGATTGAGTTGCTCATGAATGTAAATTTGAGTCTTCCGGAATAAAGTAATTCCTTTGAAAGCTGGAAGATGTGTAGGGGTTATTGTCCCACTAGCTTTTAACCAGAATTAATGGCTACCACTAGTTTTTCAGTAAAAAAATAAATATCCTAGTGCAATGTAGGTAAACTACTTTAGCAGAAGCCTTCAAGGTTTCCAATATTAAATAATAATTAGAAAGTAAAACTTAGAGACAAATTGACCTAGCTGTAAAGTGTTTTGTCTCAGGACTGCAACTTCATCTGATGTTTGTCTCACTCTAGGCAAAAAGGTACAATCACTAATATCACGTTGAAACTGATCTCATATTTTAGGTAAACTAAATGAAGATCAATTTTAATTTTAAATGAATTTGTTTAGTTTAATGTGATTTAACAAACCCCAAGTAAATGTTTTTTAGATCATTCTTTTAGAAAATGAGTTTCAAAATATAGTGCACTACAGGCATTACTACAAGGACAAGTTACCACAAGATAAGCAAGTTACAGATTTGGTTACTTTGAAATAATTCTGTGGATACTACTATCCAAAGTAAACAAGTAAGGTAACTTACTAAGAACATTTATTGTAAGATAAACGTTTAAAAACCGGTAACTTTATAAATCTAAATGAAGCTGCCAACATACCATAAATCTCTGCTCTAGCTTACTGTTCACTGAGCAATATCTCCATCTTTCTATTGAGCCTGACATCTTAAGCATGACTCAAAAAAAAAAAAAAAAAAAAAAACATAGCTTCTAACTTCTCAGGAAATTTCATTTTAATCTAGCACTAAGTGGTTTTCAAGTATTGAAGTTTAAGTAAAATCATATGTTTTGATATAAGAAGAATCAGTCCTCTTCACTTCACTTCTGTACAGCTGAGATGCATAGGAAGAAATGGATTCATAGTATAGGTTCAAAAATAATTGTGTCATGAAGTTAACAAAAATTTAGAGCGCACAGGATGTTGTTTAGCTATTCTCTTTCATCAGCATTCATCTTTAAGAAGTAGTAATATTTCTCACAGAAACAACTTATTTCTCTCATTGATTATGTGACATTTGGGCAACAAGGATAATAATTTCTTACAGTTGTATCACGCCTTCTACCCAATGATTCCATAGCTTTTTAGAAGTTATATACTGCACAGAGGGGCAAACATATACAAAAAACAAATTCCCAAAGAAGAGAAACAATCTCAGAGATTTATATATCCTTTTCAAAAGATTACGATTTTGTATGTGTTGTCTGAGTATCTATGGCTCTTGTTGACTGAAAGGGGAACAACTAACAATCAACACCTTGGAAAAGAAAAGAATTTTACATGAATGTGAAAACATTGCTCTCTGCTCCTGACTGAAATCTTGCGGCTACTTAAAAGAGTTACAAAAACTGAATCTCGAAAAAAAAACCAGACTGTTGATTTCTCTGGTGGATTTAGTAGCAGGTTTTCCTGGATGTAGGTGTCAGCTGCCAGCTGCCCTTGCAGGTCTCTGTGCCTGTGGAGAAAAATTCCTTCCCAGAGCCTAGTATAAACAGAAGAAGCCTCTACCCTGAGTTCAGTCTTTGGCAAGTGGCACATTCACCATTCACATCCTGGGCTTCCAGGGTTCAACTGTCCCTTGCAGCTATGTTGGGATTTCTTATCTTCAAACACTGCAACATCTTACACTCATTTCCAGATGCAAACCCTTTTACTTAGTCACATCTTCCCCAGTCTATCTGTCAGACATCTCTTGCTCCTCTTAAGGCAGCTGAACCATTCAAATCTTATCTAGAAGTAATTATTTTTCATCTTTAAAGCATAAGTAAGTTTCCATCTCTTTTAGCTTCCTTTCTAGAAGGATGTTGCAGTACATTTTTTACCCACTCTTCCCTTTCCAGATGGCACGAAGAAAATGTAAAAATAATCCTTTATATTTACTGTTGTTCAAATGATATAGAATGTACACTATATAAAATGCAAAGGAACTAGCTTCAGTTTATGATTTGGGGTATTTTTGATGAAAATCAGTTTACAATAAATTTGGCAAATTTGCTAACCAGCTCTTTGGATGTAGGAGACCTTTTTCATTTTCAAGGACTCACGTTTGTTTCTCATTAACACATATCACTACTGTACAAATATTTAGGGGAAGATAGTCTGCAGTTACTATCTAAGGAAAAAAATATTTTTTCCTTGTAAGTATGTGAAACCAGGATAATCAAGCCACCTTAATATGTACACTGAGTCTTTCAGTGTTTTCAGGAAACTAATATTATTCTACAGACTATACTCAAAGACAGGAAGAATGTCTTCTTGGAGTAGAAGGCATTAGAACAGGATGCCTAGAAATGTGATGGAGTTGCCATCCCTGGACGCATTTCAGAGATGCATGGATGTGGCTCTAAGGAACATGGTCCACTGGTAGGCTTGATGAACTGAAGGATCGTTTCCAACCTAAATAATTCTATGTTTCAATGATTCTATGACATCACTGGGAGATGGCCTATTTGATTGAGAGGTAATGTGGGATCTTCTGCTGACTGGTAAACTTGTAGCTGTTAAGAATAACTGCAGAAATGTTAATTTTGATGAGGGAAATGAAACTATTTCAGATGAAATTTTCCAAGTGATGCAACGTGGCCACTAAAGGCAGAGGAAAGATGTTATTTGAACACATAGCATACTCATCCATTTTTGTGCACAGTGGAACCTGCAGAATGCAGAGAGAAGGTAAAAGATGTATGTTTAGCAAGAGAATAAACGTCAGAATTTTGGGAGTTTACTTTTGTTCATGTTCTTTCTGAAAAAATAGGCAATTTTATTTTTGTTTTTAATAGGTCCTCTTTGAGAAATTTAGCACTTGATAGCTGATTTTTTTTAATGCTGAATGTTAGGAATAACACAGTAACAGAAGCATTACAAGCTTGCTATACAGTTTGAACTACTCTATATCTGTGGCATAGACTATGTGGCACTCTTCATTTAGAAACTCGCTTTTAATGAACACATTTACCTGTAAATCCTCAGAAAATTGATTCTTCCTTCAAAATGAGTGGAAATTTGGTAGGAGAGGCTGTGTCTCTTGTATGATAAAGGGATTTAATTCCAGCTTTACCTTACATGTAAAGCTTCAACTGGCACTTCCACAATGTGTGCCCTGAATTCTGTTTGATGTTTATATCAATATCCTTCAGATACCACAAGCTAAGAAAAACACTGTTAACTGCCAGTTTTTAATTTGTCTAATACTAGTGGGCTGATTAAAGCAAGCTTCTCTATATGCTACTTACGCTATTTAAAACTCAGCCTCGTTTTCATTCTCTGCTTTCAATGCTATTATCCACCCACTCCATTTGACTGGGAAAGGATCAGCATGAGAAATTCCTTTCATGGCAGATGCCTTTTTTTTTTTTTTAGTATTGTTAGGAATATCGAGAAAATATTAAATCTGCAGTAGCAGATTTACTTCATGCTGCTAAGGATGAAGGATATGGATCATTTTATATATTTAGTAATATTAATTCTTGTTGCTGTTTGTCAGACTTCATGTTCTGTAAATGGAAAATTTAAATAGCAACAAAGCATCTAAGCAGAAAGCAAGGAATTATAAAGAACAGAGTTGTAATCAAAATGAATATTAGTCAGAATTTAAGACCATCACAACTGCAACTGAATTTTGTAAAAATTATCAGCAGATCTACTTTGAACACTGATGTTCTGGACATGCTTCTGTGTCATTTCCTCAAAAAGACAGAGCCTCCACCAGCATAATTTGTGACCCCAGCACAACACTGATGCATTCTTTTCAGAACTGAGTGAATAGAAATGAGTCCATCTCCTGAATCTACACAGTAAGTCTTGGTCTTCTTGATATGAAGTAGAAAATGTTCTCTTATTCATGGAAAGTAAAGTTTGGAAATAAGCATTTAAATATATGCTTTTAAGTTACAAAAGGATGATACTGCATAGGGACCTTTCCATTTAGTGTGAATCTAGAGATTTGGCCACTTTTCAGAACATTAGTAGTCAAAATGCACATTTCTACCTCCTTTTAAAACATCGGGTTAGCTGCTGCCATGTCTATATCTCTCAGAAGCCCTCCATCTAGTGCATCCTTGTGAATTGGGTAAAACACAAAAAAATGGCAACTTGGCATAAGACACGTGAAATATTATCACAATGTACATGAACATTGCAATAACTAGAGAATCATGGAATCTAATTGGCAAAAGCTCAGTGGAAGTCTGTGGATATGGTCTTTAAGGGTGAACATGAGAGGACCGAGGGAGTTGTTTATCTTACGTGTTATTTGCTGGTAGTTCCTGTTGAGTAATTAAATACTCTATTTTCAAGTAACCAAAGAGAAAAAAATTCTTACATAAAATAGCACTTAGAGATAAAGTTAGGAGAACCAGTTCTTTAAACACTGTTTCATGATGATGAAATCATATTCTGGAATATTTTGGGCAGCTCAAATAACCAAATTCCTTAAGATTCAAGATTTTCATCTGTTTTTACACTGGTTAGAGTAGAAATAATTTAGCTCAGTATCTGTTTACAACTCCAGTGTCTTGTAACATTAATCACGAACTACCAGGTTGTATAGACTTCCTCTGGCCACAGATTTTTCTGGTTTCTTGACATCATCATCAAAAATATGTTGACCACCAAATAGATACACTTGAGATATAGAACATTTAGAATAAATATGGCTTTTCTATCTCATTGACACAAAAAGTACTTGGAGAAATTTCAAAACAAATTATGAAGATTATTATGAAATAATAATGGGTCACTAAAGACTCATTTTTATTCAAAATTAATTAAAACCACCACAGCCCTTTACTGAAAGAAGTTCATTTTAACCTTAACTCTTGTGAACTTTGCATGTACTCAGACAAACTTCTAAAGGAAAAGCTGTGAGATGAGGTTAACAAGAGAACGAAAGTGGTCCATGAATGGGGTATATATGTTAGAAGGTTAGTGACAATAAGGAAAATGTTAAAAAGCTGTCTGAAGTCCAAAGAAATGTTTCTTTTGCTCTGTGCAACTGATGAAAATCACACTAAAGCAGCAAACTTGATATGCAGCAACAGTAGAATGTATCTCTAAACATATGAAAGGCACTGCTCTGAAAATGGACAAAGCCTTTCAGAAGTCTCACCTTTCAATTTATTCTCAAGGGGATTGCTGTTTCAGAAACTGAAAGATACTTTTCCATATTGAAAAGGCCTTTTTAAAGTAGTGCCTTAGCTTATTGTTGACTCATTCAAGTAGCACCCAATAGGGCAACTGAATTTTATTTGGAAACCCACTTAGGGCTTAACAGTTTTGGCAGTATAACTTTCCTCTGGCTTTGGGAGATTTTTCTCCAGCTTTTTACCATGTAAATGTGCTCAGAGAGTAATTCAGTTCGGAATTTCCATGAGAATACACCCTGACAGCAAGAACCATAGCTGTGCCCCAGAATACACTTTCACACAGGATTGGCTGAAAAGCTTTCTGGGAAACAGTAGCCATGCAAACTGATTATTTAAATCGTTTCCTTTCTGCATTCAAATTGTAAGGTGATGTTTCTAAGTATACCTAGCTGTTTCAGCCGCTGATGGTTTGAAGTGATTTTACCCACAGATACTATCTCAACAGATACACACTTAAGAGCTTTTCCCACATGGAGCTTTAATGACATCTTTTCTGTTGCTCATTATCATTATACTTTGTTCTTAAGCAGTAGAAAGTCTGTAGCTTTATTTCTTCCAAAATACCAATTTTTCTATCACTTCACTTCTTAGTTTTGAAAATTTTCTTTTATACTGTCCGGTATTTCAGTTGAGACTTGTTTCTTCTAGTTGATTCATTTTACCTTGTATTTAAGTTTCTAAATATTACTTAGATCCTGTGCAGTCTGAGAGCATATACGTTTATAAAGACAGTTACAATTCCACTTACTTCTTGATATCCGGTATCCTAGTCTTATCTTCATGGAGTGAGCAAAGGCTACTTAAAAGAGTAACGTTTTCATGAATGAGAATTTTGGAGACTGACTCCTTTGGTAATTGGCAGTTGTGGATATAATTCTGTGCGAAGGGATGGGGAGCTGGAAGAACTGACACTTAACTGGTCAAGCATTGCTGAGTACTGGAGACAAAAATACTATACATTTCAGTTGGAGTCAGAATGGATTTCTGGAAAGGGATAAATAAATTTATTTTGAAACCAAGTCATTAAAAACGGGAGAAGTGGTTTTGTTAAGGGTCATTTTCTCTAGCAAAATTTGAGGATTGGTCTACTAGACGTGCTTATGGGGGAGAATGAAATCTTTATTTAACATTTCAAAACTAGGAGGAAATAAGTAACATTGACTGGATAGCAATCCATTGGCTGTGATACATAAACTTATGGATTTTTTTTTTTTTTTCATGAGGCAGGTATGCCAACTGAAAAGAATCAGCATAAAACTGGGAGCCAGGTATTTCAGATAGTCTTTATGAATTTAAATAAAACAAGCAAATATATCTATGTTGCTGTTTGCAGATTAGTGTATTTTGCTATTTGTCCTCCTTGAAAGTTTCTCATTTCTGATGGTTTTCCTGCTATTTTAATTGCTATCTGCATTACTTAGCCCCATCTATATCAAGGTGTGATCTGTATTTATGTAACTCAGCTACTTATGTGATTGTAAGAATATATGCTATATCCTTGAAAATGCGTCAAAAGTTGCTGGCTAACTTTCTTGGGGCTGAAAAGTTACAGCAGTATTCTGTGAAATACGTAACGTCAAATAATACTATACAATATGAAAAGAAGGGGATCTGCTACAGCATATTCTTTTTAGCATCATTTAGGCATAACCCAAACGTGTATGGATATTCTTAGATGAGCTCATAGAACTGTTTGGTGTGTCTCATTCTCATCACTTTTTGTTTATCTTTCATGTAAATCTTAAAATGATTTAAACCATGCGTAAATATTCTCTTTGTCACTGTTGTTGAAATCAGTGCAATGATGTTCAATGCTTTCCTAAAAGCAACATGAAGTATTTTGATTAAACTTCATCAGACTGACACCCACAAATTAAATCCCATGTGCACACGTTTTAAATTTTAACTCTAAGAACTTAGTTACTTGGTCTGAGTGTTTCTTCAGAAGTAAAATTACAGTTTGGGTCCAAGTCGAGAAATTAAATTCTATCTACAGTTTAGAAGCTTTTTATTTATTTATTTATTTATTTATTTATTTATTTATTTATTTATTTATTTATTTATTTTTATGTTAGTGTCCACTACTTATCATACCAACATTCAATTTCCATTGCTATTTAACTTGCCTTTTTAATTATTTTTTTCCACAGAAAGAGAAAGTTACTAGATCTATGATGAATTTATACTGATAAATGTATCTTCTGAAATATGTTGTCATGATGACAGTAAGTCAGAAAACTTTGTGAGACAAGATTGGACATTTTATAGAGTTTCTGAAAGTGGCCAGGGGCGCGTCCCATAGCACTATACATTTGCTTTGCATTCTTATTCTTATTACTTATGAGAGGATAGAAAACTGTGCTTCCAGGCATAGTTCATAGATTGGAAGAAGATTTGTATATGATATGTTGTTATGTTGCAGAGGTCATAGCCTCAGGAGCCACCCAGTGTTAGAGACAGGTTCCCTGGGACACAGTCCAAGAGAGACCAATAGTATGTCAATTAACTTCTTGTTATTTTAAATAACAGTTTTAGGAGAAAAATCTTCATTTTTGTTTTCTTTCCATACTAAAATATAAGAAAATATATAGTACTTTCTTCTCGATAACTACTTCACAGTTGTTATTGCCAAACCATACAACTAGTAAATAAGTAGACAAGATGTTCTGTTAATGAAAAGAAATTGTTGGCAAAATGTCATCAAAATGATAGTTAGCAGTGGTTAAGTTTGTAGTAATATGTCCATACCCATAAACTCTGCTTTCAGCATTTACACATTATCAGGAATTTCTCAGTTCTATTGTAAGTTTAGTATTCTGACTTCTATTTGATTGTTGCTGTTTCGTAAAAAGTATCTGTCTTTAAAATGGGCTTTAGTACTCCCTAGGTCATCAACAAGAATATCAACTGACTTGTAAGTAAAGCATTCTTCTGTCATGAGCATACTGACAATGAACCATTTTTGTGTTGTTGAAGAACAGAAGTTAAATATCTGTGTTTTGACTGTAGTCAGACATTGACGGTTTTACTATAATAGTGTAGCTTCTAAAGAATCTAAAGGAAACCTTAAATTGAAAAAAAATTTATTATTATGGATTTTAAAGTTTGGTATTCCTAACTTTCATAGATTTTTCAGTCTTTTGTTGCAACATTTTTGTGTAAGAGTCCCTAAGGGTGGTTTATTGGATCTGCCTCCAGCAGGTATGATATGTGCATCAAATGAGTTAATTGCGATTAAGGAACATATTTACATAAGAGATCAAGGAGCAGTTTTTAATGGGAAAGGAGGCTAAGAGAAGGTTTGGAATAGAACAAAGTTGTGTTCAGATCCCTCAGACCATGTCCTTCTTTGGGATGTCTTTTCCATCCTTCATGCCATTTCTACGTCAGTAGTATCTGGAGACCTTCAGGGTAAATCATAGTCTCATTCAGCAAGCAATATACAAACTGCTGAACAGCTTTCCCTTATCAATTCTGACCCTGCAAAGCAGTGTATTTGCCCAGGCTGCCTATAGACACAAATCCTAGTGATTTTAGTGGATCTGCTCACCTAGTGAAATGGGTCTTTACATTGTACTTGGGATTTAAAAAGGCATGGGGATGAAGAAAAGCTTAAGGAAGGTAAAACTGCTTGCTTATGTCATGCAGGCTGTACCTTCATTATTATTTAAAAGTAACAGCACAGGTAAATGCAGTACTAACAGCTGCCCATATAGATACACCTGAACTAGCTTCAAGCTAGCTAGTTTCATAGTGATTAAATTCTTTGTTTCCTTCAGATTCCTCTGAACTAAGAGCAAGCAAAATCTTTTCAGCTTTTTGTAATAGGAAGTCTAATAGAATCTGATGGCTATTATATAATTCAGATAATATTTATTTGGTTGGGACAGCATTGATAAAAGAACGTAATGTCTTTGAATATGACTTTATTTCACCTCAAACAGCTTCCAGTAAAACCAAACACTTGACTGTAGAGGTAGATTCTACACTAAAAGAGAATAGGATAGTAAACAAACAGCATAGTACCAGGACACTCTGATTCATATAATCATGGCATCTTATTGTATTTCCATCAAAACTAAAAGAGATGAAAAGAAAAAAAAAAAAAGGAAAGGAAATAGAACTCTCATGAAGAATAAAGAATAAGAAGAACAATAAAAAAGCAAGCTGAGAAAACGAAGCATGCTGCAACCCATACACACAGAGGACAAAAGAGATGTGATACACATCACTTTTAAGGAACAGGCAAAGAATTACAAATGTGTAATGTTTTACCCTGAACAAAATTGTCAGTAGCTTTAAAAGCTCTTGGACTTGATTTTTGTTTTGTGTGGTTTGTTTTGGGTTTTTCTGTTTTTGTTTCTGTTTTTCGTTTTTTTTCCTTTTTGAGAGAGCATTGTTTTAGCTGAATACAGTAATTATGTGTAACAGTCAACTAAATCAATATTGTACATTGTCTTTAACCAATTATTTTCTTCACTATTTATCAATGATAAGAAGTAGATTTCAGGCAGTTTGGAATAGATATTTTGTTGTTATTCTTCTTCTTTTTTATAAAAATATTGTGATTTGTGGTGCAAAATCAGTGCTTCAGAGTCATTTTCTGGCATTCATGGTGGCAAAGAGAGAAAGGGATACATATGAGACTGGTAGACATAAGAGTGTGCAGTATAGCCTGAAATTTATTTGAACACCTAAGATTTATGACTACACTTTGAGTACTTGATGTATATTAGATCTATTAACTGCCATTTGGATACAATGTGTGTGTTCACTAAAATTTAATTTTAATCTGTATTTGCATTGTGAGAACAGCCATGGAACAGTATCTCTGTATGTACAGACATGCACATGTCTGTTGCTCCAACAGGGAGCAAGGTGTCAGATTTGTAGGACGGTTAATGGGGCACTGCAAAGTGTAGCTCGGGGGGAATGGCATTAATATCATTGTCCAGAAATGTAGAGAAAATGCACAGCAATAAGAGATGGCTTAAAAGATGTAATTTAATCTGTTCTTTAAGTCATGTTTTGTGAGTTCCTCTGTTTGGAAGGAATTAGATGTGTAGTTTCCATTAGTATCCCTCAGGACTTTTTACAACTTCTGGATGACAGCTACCATAAATCCCATCAGAAATACTGTAATGGTACCTATTACCAACGTCCTAGACTATAATATTCCTTCTAGTTTGCTTTTCCCTCTTGACCTACGTTCTTTGCCATTCTTGATGCATGACTCTACTGTCCAGGTGCAGCCTTACAAAAATAAGGGAACTTCATTTTATTGCCTTTACTTGAATGTTAGAATATTCTCCAGCTTTGAGTTTAGGTGCCATATGAGAATAATCTTTATTAAAAATGCTTTACTTCAAGTGGGGAGAAGCAAAAGTTATTTGTATAGAAGCAAGAACAATTAATAGTTCAATAAGTATTTTTTCAATGCTATTTGAAAGATCATGAATTAATTTTAGTTCCCGAGAGGCTAAACTTTCTTATTTATAAAAGACCATCCAGAAACAAGTAAGAATAAATAAAAGAAATCCCTATTTGACTCACATAGAGACATAGAGTGGTTTGGGTTGGAAGGGACCTTTGAGATCATCTAGTTGCAACCCCCCTGTTGTAGGCAGAGACACCTCCCTCTAGACCAGGCTACTCAAAGTCCCATCCAGCCTGGCACTGAATGCTTCCATGGAGGGGGCATTCACAGCCTCACTTGGCATCCTGTTCCAGTGTCTCACCACCCTCACAGTAAAGAATTTTTTTCTGATATCTAGTCTAAAACTACCCTCTTATAGTTTAAAACCATTTCCCCTTGTCCTGTTGCTATATACCACCCTAAGAAGTCCCTCCCCAGCTTTCCTATAGGCCCCCTTCAGGTTCTGGAAAGCTGATATAAGGTTTCCTTGGAGCCTTCTCTTCTCCAGGCTGAAGAGCCCCAGCTCTCTCAGCCTGTCCTCGTAGGGGACGTGCTCCAGCCCGCTGATCCTCTTTGTGGCCCTCCTCTGGACCTGTTCCAACAGCTCCATGTCCTTCTTGTGCTGGGGGTTCCAGAACTTGATGCAGTAGTCCTGGTGGTGTCTCACGAGAGCAGAGTAGAGGGATAGAATCACCTCCCTTGATCACACTTCTCTTGATGCAACCCAGGGTACGGTTGGCCTTCTGGGCTGCAAGCACAAATTGCCGGCCCATCAACCAACACTCTCAAACCCTTCTCCTCGGGGCTGCTCTCAAGCCATTCTCCTTCCAACCTGTGTTTGAGATTGCCCTGACTGAGATGCAGGACCTTACACTTGGCCTTCTTGAACTTCAGAAGATTGGCATGGGCCCATCTCTCAAGCCTGTCCAGGTCCCTTTGGATAGCTATCCCTCATACATGTCACTCAATCCCACTGTCCATGTTGCCTACAAAGATGTTATTAATTAATTAATTAATTAAGATTACTTTGCTTTAATTGGTGGACCAGAACAAAATGACTTTTGAATCTGAACTTCCCAACCTGAATTATTTTATTATTCTATGACATTCTTCATGATCATTAACAAGTTAAGGTGGCATCATCTCAGATTGCAAGTTCTAATGCCGTTCTCCCAACATCTCTTGATAGAATTCGTCTGGGTCTGTCTTTCACTGAGAGTAAATAATGTTATGTTACACTTGGTAATACCCTCCAAATCTGTTAGAAGTATATCTTTGCATTATAAAATAGTGTTACATATGTGTATAATATAAGGAAGAAAAGTTTTGATGACCATTTTCTTTACTGCACCATTTTCAGACTTGTATATATGTCTACAACTCAGTCAGTAATTCAGAAATTTTATTTTTTTCTGACTGAAGAGAAGTTTTGCTTTATCTTGTTCCACCTGAAGCAGTCAGTGATAGCTTATACCGGAGTTATTTTAAACGTTAAATATAAGAGAGATTCAGAAAACAAATAAAATATCTTCTAATATTCAGGTACATCTTGTTTTATTGTAAGTTACATATGTAAACTTAATTTTGAGATGCAGGTATGTTATAGTGAAGACTTTGCTTTTATGAGCTATACAACAGTCATCAGCAAATGAAATAGAGGAGGGAAGAGTTTAGATGCATGTAGTTTTATCTGTTGCTTTTGGGCCTGCTTTAGTACATATTTTATATGTTGGTGTCACTGTAAAGAGAACTAAACAGAATTTTTCAGTCTCATATAATGACACGGTTCTGACAGGTATGCCTTTTATTCGTGGATCTTAACACAATATCACATGGTAAAATAGCATATTCTTATTTTTTGCCTGTCTTACCAAAGCGAGTGAGCTAAAAAGACATTCTTTTATGCACTGGATCTATTCAACAGCTGTCACCTGATGTGAGATCATTCTCTCTTCTGAAGGGACACCTTATTGCTCTTATAGCTTATTTAACTTAGACTTTCGTTTCAGGCTTTGTCTTTCTCTTGAGTTCTTGCACTGCATCATGGATCATAAACATCCACCTTGATATGCACACTAGCTCCCAACTGAGAAATGCTTCCTATGCTTTACAGTCTCTATAATTAATGTATGGGTCAAGAAAACAAATGATAAGGAAGTCTAAAAAGTATCCTATTTCCATTGTCTTTCGTGCAACATGTATCTCTTCTTTTGTGCATGTAGTTATATTTTAGAGTATATCATTGTACACCACTAAAAGATTTCAGAAGAAGCTGGTCCCTGCAGTCCTCTTCTAATAAAAAACTCTTTCAACTGAAGACTTAATAATAAAAGCTCAAAAAGTGTGAAACTATGGAAACCCCTAGCATTGTGAGAGGTTGGTTTTAATTATTTGGAAATAATTTTCATTTTTTCATGGGTGGAGATATAGATGATAATTCAGGTAGAAAATGAAAGCTGAAATTCAGCCATGTTTGTACAATGATGAAAACTGAGCTTGGGTGCTATTTTCCATTCAGAGCATTCATACACACATATGCTTGTCTACACAAATGAGATTTCCCTTCCAATTTCTTTGTGTATGACTCCTATATACACATCTTCTCCTCACTTTTCTTAGCAGATAAGCAGTTCTAGTTCATGCTTGTAATGTTTTATCACATATCACAAATAGAAGCCAAAAATTTCAGAATATGACATTCACTAAAACAATATTTACTTAGTTTGAATAACATCTGCACTCACCGCTTCCATTTTTCTACCAGCATTTGGCCCCCATTTTCTCTTCTGTCTCTACCGATTATGGGTTATTATTTAAGCTCTAAACACAAAAGCCTATTATGGTTTCTGACCTTGGTCATTCATGTTATCAAGGTCTTGCACTTATCTATCCTCTCATAAATTAAACTGCAGTTCATATTTATCAGGTAGTCATAACTACAGCAACAGCACGACTGACTCTTGATTTGTGGCAGACATTAAATAATCCGTAATGATGAAAGCAAACTATTTATACAACCATAAGATACACAGAGTATAAAATATTTTGGAAATACAGAATATCTCTGTTTTTATAATCTTAGCTTTTGGATACCTTCCTACAAATATGATGCAGTTTCTCTAGTACCAAGAAAATGTGACACTTCTGCAGAAGCAGCCTTCCAATTAAAATATAGATTCTGTATTTTGAGGTAATTCTCAGAATTCAGGATGGTGTTTATGTCATTGGAAGTCCGTTTTGTTGATGGTATTATTTCTGGACTTGAAAGTACTTCTCCAAAAAGCAGACATCACCTTTGGAGTTATGTCTGTTGGAGTGGGTCCAGAGGATCAGAGGGCTAGAGCACCTCTCCTATGAAGAAAGGCTGAGGGAGCTGGGCTTGTTTAGCTTGGAGAGGAGAAGACTACCAGGAGACATCATTGCAGCCTGCCAACACTTCAAGGGATCTTATAAACAAGAGGAAGAATGACTTTTTACACAATCTGATAGTAATTGGACAAGGAGGAATGGCTTTAACCTAAAAGAGGGGAGATTTAGGTTAGATATTAGGAAGAAGTTCTTTACTCAGAGGATGGTGAGACACTGGCACAGGCTGCCCAAAGAAGCAGTGAATGCTCCATTCCTGGAGATGTTCAAGGCCAGGCTGGATGAGGCCCCAGGCAGCCTGATCTGGTGGGGTCAGTGCTGCCCACAGCAGTAGGGTTGGAGCTCCAGGATCTTTAATGTCTCTTCCAATTCAGGCCATTCTATGATTCTAATTAAAAAATTGTAGCTACTATACCAATTGATGCCAGAATGGCAAATGGAAGGAGAATATGTCAGGGAAGCTTTCTAAACTTGTCTTTGAGGATTAAATGTATGGACATTTCTATTTCTTGAGAAAGAGTGAAGGAGATGGCTGCTGCTGTGGGGAAGGCAGTAGAAGAGAGACCAGATCTACAGAGGAAACTTGGGGCATATAAACCTAGACATTTTCAGGCAAGCATGCACTCAGTGTGTTTGCATTCTCTTCTCCAGGTAGCCCGTGGTATGGGATTTGGAGTACCAGCCTAGTCACTGGTTTGAATTTGCCTCACAGTCCTTTCCCATTGCTCACAGAGCATGAGAGGCCCCATGAATCATACTCTCCTTCACCTTTCTCTCCATTCTGCCCTCCAATACCTGAATTGGGAGAGAAACAACAAATACTACGTAATGAGATCCTGAAATTGGCTTTAATCTCAAATAGAATTTTTGTACTGGATTTATATAAGTAATTCCAGTCCTTGGTATATAAAATAAGTTTGTATAGTTGGTGTTTTCTCAGCACAGCAGGTAGATGTTCTTGCTTTACTTGCCATGCACAAGCAATCTACTTATAAATGTTTATATCTGAAAATTACCCATACTCTTTCTGAAGATTCTTAGAACGGGTTTAAAGTATTCATGTGAGTGACTGAAAGCCATCTTTTGAGCATGCTAATGTGATTTCATACATTAAATTGTCTTTTAATAGCAGTGAAATTGTGTTTTCTGTCATCCAGGGTTTATACATTTGCTTTAATAATTATAAGAGCAGGCCATTTTCTAGATAATTGCAAACACTGGCAATTCATATTTAAGTTTATGCATAAGGATATTACAGGCACTATAAATTTTATACCTTATGAAAGATGCAGCATTAGACTGATACAAATCTTTTATGCACAGCCATTGATTGATGTACCAGATACTAATAAATTTTGTCTGAAGAGTTTCACTGCAAGCTGATTCTCATCCATTTGCATATGACTTCATTTTCTGAGCAGTGTAAGAGTGCAACTATTTCTCAGTGACATTAAACTGAACTAAATCGGACATGGAGAGGTGAATTCTGGAAGGTGACAGAGCAGAGGTATAAAAGTACTTGGATAGTTGAAGTATACCTGTGCACAGTGGAACTAATTTTGTAGATAGTAAAAATCCTGCTAAAGAATAAGATCTCTCACGCATAATTTTGGGACTCTAGGATTAAAAAATACCTTTAATATTAATCTCTGAATGCTGTTTTTCCAGATGTGAAAAAGTACTATAGTATGGTTTATGAAGTACTTATATACTCTAGTAATAATCAACACACAAAAAAAATCCACAAGGCAACTCATATTGTGATATCAGAAAAAGACTAGACAAAGTACAATGAATAAATCCTAAACACATGCATTAGATATCAGTGATAAAATACCCATTGAATTGTTGCTCATTATGTGAACATTATATTAAAAATAAATCCACAGGGAAAAAAAGTGTTATCATCATCTTAGATTTTATCATGCAATTTACGCCAAAACACCTTAAATCCTAATATATTTATTTTACAATATAAAATATTTAATCCCACAACCTTAGTAATGCTTTTAACAATTCTTGTTGCAATTTTTCCATGATTTAAGAAAAAAACAAAAGCAGTGAGAGCATCTTTCAGATGTAGTTTTAGGACAGTTTGTCTAGGCTGCCTTCTGTAGTCAACAGAGAGGCAGAAGAAACAAATGAGGAAGTCCTCCAGAAGAAAACTCAAAGCATTTGTAGCTTCCTAGGATATTTTAGCAGGTAGGATCTCACATTAAGAGCCATTTGTGTTCGAATTGTGCTAATGTATTCAAATTGCACATTTAGAACGATTATTCCTTTCAGCAGATTTTCTTTTCACTGGAAACGGTTCGGCTATGTCTGTCATGTTCCAAAATGCTTATTAATATACAACATATCCCCAAAAGTTATTAAAAAAGTCTAATTATTTATTATATGGTAACAAGAGAATGAAGAGATTATTATCTAGATTCTTAAAGATAATAAAGAGCAAGAGAAACTAACAGATTTTCCAAAAATATAATGTCACACTAATGTACTAGTAGCTCATGATGCAAACACAGCCTTTAATAAATATAAGAAGGACATGTGGTCAAATTGCAATATCCATCAGAGTCAATTCATCTCTTTGTAGAAAAATTACTAAAACGAAGATCTGCTTTGGAGAAGCCTTTAAAATGATGTCTCTTGAGTGCTACCAATGAACAGGCTGTAAGACTGTGGATAGGAAGTTCACTCCTAAAACCCCAATATCCAGACTTTACATAAATGTGTGCTCATCTACCTGAGGTATGTACATCTTAAACTTCCAAAAATGGATCACATTTTCAAAGGTGAATATCCCATCACGCATTTCTTATGGTCACTGCTGCAGACCTAAATAACCGTAAATATGCAGCTGTTTCAGGCTGTAAGTTTGCTCCTGTAGTAGACTCCCTTCTCCCTACATGACTGCTGTGAGTTTTCAAGGCATCTCATTTAACTGCTGTGTGCTTTGAGCTATACTGACTGCTATCTTAAAGAAAATCACCATTTTTCTTCTATCTTTTTCATCATGATTCTTATGTAAAAGATTCTTAAAATTCAAATAATTCAGTTGTCAGATTTGACAGCCTAGAAACAAGGCCTCTCTGAGTGTTATAAAATGTTTTCAGTCTGTGACTGGGCAGGGTCAGGCAACTGCTGAATTTCATTCTGTTTAAGGATCAATTCACCTCTGTCCTTGTTACAATCACCAAGAAGATAGTGAATCTTGTTTCAGTACCATTATGTAAAGAAACTATCTTAGATTATCTGAAATAACAATTCATGCTCATCCCATTGAAGTTTCATTTGCAGCATTATTTGTTTCTGTTTGGGACAGACTGCTGCTGAATGAGTAGCTCATTCTCTTTGCTAGTTTGATTGGTGACAAACAGCTACCGAACAGTTCCTTCACCTTGCTGGGCAGCGCACTGACTTACATATATGTTCATGACTCTCTGGTTCTGAATGAGACAACAGTGTTTAATAGCAAAAGCCATTCTCCCTGCCTTGTCGTTCCTAAAAACATTCTGGCCACTGATGTTAAAAGTGTTTTTTTTTTTTTCTTGCACTCCAGCCACGTAACACTTCTCATTGAATTTCATCATAGTAAATTAGACTACTCTAAGAATTCTCTAGAATTGTCTACAAGGTGAATTTCTAGTTCTTCATGCTTATAATCTAGATTTTTAGCACCAATGAATAAGCAATTAATTTTCTTGTTTTCTTCCATCTCTGTACAAATCACATGTAACACCTGGAGTCCCCTCACTCCTGCGTTTTCAGTAGGTGTTGTCATAAAGAAAAACAAATTCTGTAAGAGGGAGATTGCTGACAACTAGAACTTATGAAGTGTAAATTATGGCAAGAACAGATCGTGATTATTTTAATGAACAAAGACAAACCTATGTGAAGAAATCCTCTTGCTGTGCTTTTTTTTCCAAGTTCACTTCCCCGTTGTAGGCTGAAGAGCAGCAAAGGAATCCAGTGGTTGCCTATTTAGCAGATTCATGAGATAAGTTATTGCAGCCCACATTCCCTATACTAACAGTTACCCTGAGTATTGATACTACATAGTTAGTGATGCTATGCATTGCACAGCATTACACAGAACCCTTCCTGCAGTAAAATCTTTCCCAAGCTTCAGAAACAATTAAATCTGTTCTTCTTCTAGTTGGAGAAATGTTATAGGCAGGATTTAATGCACTTTGTTCAGATTCTGCCCCTTGCTTGTGTTGTTTCCTTGCATTAGAAAACAGTCATGACTATAGCAAAAGAATGAGCAAGGAAGAAGCACTGCCTCGAGTGCCAGGTAAGGAAGAGACTGAATATGCAAGGAAAAATCAGGAATGTGGAGGAACTCAGACAGTCAAGGAGAAAAAAAAAAGAGCTGGTGTTATTCTCCAGGCAAGAAAATCCTCCTTTAACATACTGCTTATAAGCAGGACATTACTTTATTACAGAATTACAGGCTTGAAAGGTTAGTAGAAAAACACTGTCTCTAATTTACACTTAGGGCAGAGAAAGGTGAAGATAGCTGTTGGAGATCACACAGTGTGTGTGACAAAAGAAGGAGTCTTGCTTTTCTTTGATAAACTATACCGAGCTGTTAAGAATAGTAAATCCCTGGAATTTAATAGTCTGATGGAAAGGTATATCAGAAATGCTTACTTTAAACTATATAACACAGCTCAAATGTCACACATTAAGAGCTGCAGTGAAGTGCTCTGAAATAAGATGCAGACCAGAATTGTTAATAGGCATTATTCAGCGAGTGTATTTACGAGAATCATAAATAACTCACAAACAGGGAGGAGGGAGTGAAATTAACCAAATCAGCAATTCATTATGAATTATTTGCTCACTCTTAAAGGAGAATAATGAGGAGCAAGGTCTCTTCCTGTCTCAACAATAAGGTGAAGTGTGGTCAATTGATATGGGCAGCCTGAAAGGTGGGAGCAGTAACAAGAGCAAACCCTGGTGAGAGAGCGATTCCAGCTTGGCCTCCTTGCATGGGATGTACAGGAATACTCATAAAAGTAGGGGAGGAGGGAATGAGGATGGGAAAGATCAAAAACAAGCAAATAGACAAACAAAAGCCAGATGCAGACTGAAACACCTGCAACTGTATTTGAAGATTAAGGAGATTTCTAATGAGACCTTTTCCTAACATTTTAGTTCTGTGTTCTTTCATTCCAAAAACTCCAAAAGGGAATGCTCAGTCTGAATAGGGTCTATTACCAAACAGGCTCTAACCTGGGGACAAATTCCTTCAAAATAAATGAAAGAAGATAGTGATTGCTGAATGCCTTCTAGTAAGTCATATGAATGTGATGATAAACTTTTTCTAATATCCAACCTATATCCACTGTCTTTGCCTAATAGCTCTCAGCCTGTCAGTACAAATCATTGGCCTTTTCCACCTTTTCCTGAAGATTTAAGTTCATACCTCTAGTCAGTTGCTTTGAATGTTATTATACCCTCTGCTTTGTCCCACTCACTGGAAATCCACGATCCTGAGCCAAGCAAGCAATTAAGTAATGCAGCAGTCTGTGGCCTGTGCCATGCTGATTTGTGAAAAAAACATATATATATTGGAAGTTGATGGAATTCATGACTTTAGACAAGCATAATCTCCAATATTTTTTCTTATTTTTCTCCTTACATTAAAGAATCAAAATGCTAAAAGTATTTTCTTCCATTGCAGCCAGCTTCTAAGGGTGACTGCTGTCTTGATCTTAAGTCAGCAGGACATGAATGTTCCACCCCTTCCCTGCTAATTTTCATTGAATTTTTACCTTTTCCAGGTAAAATCTAAAAATATGTATCGTATTTTTAATTTTTTGGTTCAGCTTTTAGTCACTGATTATTTCTGTATCTCTTTTTTTCCCCCCAGTAGATTAAAGCATCCTTTGTTCCCTGCTGGTTTTCCTTATGCATGTGGCTATAAACCATTATCAAATCACCTTTCAATCTTTCTTTTTATAAGCTTAACAAAATGAATGCTTTAAATTTCTCACTGTAAGTCATTAAGTCTCCAGCCATTAAATCATTTTTATGGCTCTTTTTAGCAGTCTTTAAAAATACGGAGACCAGAACAGTATAGAGTATTGCAATAACAATCACAAAGAGGTAAACTCACCTCCCTCTGCTTCTGTGTTTATATATCCATGGATGGCATTAACCCTTTTCCCACAGCACAACATAAAGGTTTTGTAGAGTCGTATATCTGCTCTGACCCCTAAATTCCTTTCAGAGTCACTGCCTCTCAAGACAAACCACTCCATTCTTCAGATTTGTATTCCTTATGCCTCAGTCTGTTATCTGCTGCTTGGTGACACAGAAAGAAACATTTGGGTTGAGGCGTGCCCATCTGCCAGGTAAAGGAGTTCCTACAATCTCTTTTTTTTTTCCCATGCCATCGATCCCTATATCTTTTACAAGCTTATTAGTGATTTTGTACTTAGCTCTGTGTAGTTGATAGAAATGTTTTCAAAGTTTGCTATTAAAATATTCCCAGACAATACAGGCAGTGAGAGGTTGGCAACAGAAGGTAGGAATGCACTTCGTTTCATATATGAGGTATCTTATGAATGTCTTCAAGCATGCACACCAAATATGTCATCCACACAGCTGAATGAAGAAAGACAGACCAATATTGCTTGTAGAAAAAAGATTTTGCTCACAGTCATGCTCACACGTATTCACATTTTTCTCTTACTATTTATATTCCTTGCCTAACTTCTTTAACACCAGACATAGCCTATCTAGAATTTTTACCTCTTTCACTACGTATTTTCTCTTTTCTCATATAATAATAATAATAATAATAGTAAAAGGGTTTGCTGTTGCACACTAGGGTTTTTGTGCACCTGTATGTCTTTCTTAAGGGGATACACTAACTGACTCAGAACTTATCATCGGGATAAGTTGCATACTGGAAGCCACTTTAGAAAACTTTCTAACTAAACACTTACAGTGGCTCCTTCCACCTTTGAAAGAGCAGTATTATCTTTCTTTCTGTTGCCTTTAAGAAGAATTTGGGTGCATTTTCTAGTGTTCACTTTCTGATAGATTTTTCTTTTGTTTGTGTGTGTGCCATTGATTGATTTGATCCACAGCAAAACAGAAGGATTTAAATACAAGGCTGTCTTGAGGGAGGCAGATCCTGAAGTGTTGCCTGCGCCACTGTGAGCAGATAAACAGAATGAGTGTAAAGGCTGTAAGACAAAAGACATCTGACTTAGAACAAGGTCTGCTAGGATATTTATGGTCAAAATGAGAAAAATTCCTGGGGAAGATGAATCACTTAAGGCCAGGAAAGAGGTAGGCTGACTTCTGAGGGGAGGTCCTGAGAGAAGAAAGGCAGAATTGTCTAAATGATGGGACAGATACCCCAGTGGGATTAAAGTGCCAGGCTCAGAAACAAAGAGGCTAAGATTGGAGTGGGTACTTATGTTTTTCCCCTCCAGTCTATACTTCATTAAAATGGCAGGAACTGATTCAGTGTGTGGAAGTAACATAACCTTGAGGTCGCACAATAAGCTTGTTTCAATAAGTCATGTGAAGATTCCAGCTCTGTTTCCTCATTCAGTTTTGTTCCTGCTCTTACTTTCCACACACATGTTGTGGCCTCCTGTCCTAGACTTATTCTTGAAGACCTTTTCCATGTCTTACTGTCATCATCACTCAGACTTCTCCCACCATCCTTAGGCTCAGAGGCCCATGGTCCTCTCCCACTATAGCTTCAGTACTACTGTTCTTTCCACCCACGGCTGTCATTCCTCTGCCTTCCTCTGCTTTTCCCTGGATATTTCCTCTCATATGCCTGCTAGAATTTATCTTCTCTGTATTTGAATTTCGCAAGTTTCTTACTGCATTCTCCTTGACTCTTTCATAGGATGTCACTGAGAGTACTGTAGCCGCAGACTTGGTTTTCAGTGAAGCTGATGGACTTGGCATGGCCTGAAACATCTTAGACGGCAGCCACAGAGAAAGTCATTCTTAGTCTTGTCTGGAATCTTGCCAGTGCAGATGGTATCCTTTGGGGAAAAAAAAGCCAGTAAAAAATATATAACAAATCACTACTGAACGTGTGCGAACAGTGATTTCCCAAAGGTGTAACAAGTTGGAGTAGATTTTCACAGGGATCTTAGACAAAAGCCACCCACTGTCTCTGATTTCAGATTCCAGTTCCAAATCATGCTAATGCTAGGGTTTTTCAAAGTAAAAAAGTCTTTTTTTTTTTAATTTTCAATATGGTTTTATAAAATCATTGCTTTGCTTTATGTATATAATCATAGATTCATAGAATGGGTTGGAATGGTCATTAACACACTTGTCTGTTGAGAAAAGAAACAGTAGGAGACAGACAAATCAGTGACATTTTCAGAAACCTCACTGAATGATGACAAATCACAGCTCCGTGGCATCCTGCCTAACTCAGTGGTGCAACATTGTTTCAGTATTAACCCAGAGGGTCAGTAATTCCAACAAGTTCATGCAACAACTGGGCTTCTCTTAGAGTTCTTCTACTCAATTATGACACAAGATTTTAACTTCCAAATATTTATCTGCCTCATGTTTAATTAAAACAAACCTTTTTTCGGTTCTTCTGGTTTTATCATTGTTCTATATTTAATTGCATTTCTAATCTTTTAAAACTTATCTTCTGTAAATAAAATTTATATTGATTTAGAATTCCATTTTTTCTTAATTTGGTTTTTAATAGTACTGTGTGAAATATTTACACATACAATTTAGTATGTATTACTCTAAATGTGAGCTATCAAGTCTGATATTTCTTTTGTTGAATACATAACTTTCATTTTCTTCTCTTAAACTATACTACCTCTAACTCTGCTTTGTATTAAAAATTAATATTAAAGAATTAGTATTAAAGAATTAGATATCATTCTTTCTGAAATGATGTAGTTGTTTCCCTCTTAATCTATTCATATAGAGTATTTGCTGATAGATTAATTTTAAAGTATCTAGATGAGTTGATACACCTATACACCTTTTTTGATTTTTCCTCTGAACGTTTATGAAGTGATACTTGAACTAAATGTATGCTAAGTGATAAAAAAAAAAAAAACAACTCTAAGAAATTCCCAGACTAGATCTTTGCATCAGACTAGCCATGGAAGAAGCACTAAATACAGAATACACATATTGATTTCAAAGGATGCATTCTGAGCTGACAGACTTACATGAGAAAACAGCATTTAGCCTATTGATTTCTACTAACTACTTGTATTTGCCTATGTAATCATTACACTATGTTTGCAGCTTGAAATAAAGTTTCTCAAGGTTGAGTATACAGTATTTTTTAAATCATTTGAATATAGGAAGTTACCCAAGTACTAAACCTACATTTAAGAAATGGTGACACGGAAATTGGAAAAATCAGGTGTGTTTTCTAATTTGAAGTCTGCTTAGATAAGCAAGCAACCTATAACTTGCATGTGAAAGAGATGATAGATTACCATTCTGTATTTTTAAGAGTAGATTATGGCCATGGATTTAGAGAAAGAGGTTTCTGATTCTCCAAATCATCATATTGAAATGAACTGTTTGCAAGCTGACTCACTTATTGCGTTTTTTGCCCAAGGAAAAATCTAAATCGAGTATAACCATGGCAAAATGTACAGGTCTTCCCATACAACTAACAAGTAGTGGAACCAATATATTTTCTTTAACTAAATATTAATTCTATACAGACAGCTGAATATAGGCAGACTACATAGACGTCTTTTTTCAAACATTCTGTGACAAAGTTGTTCTTAGATCCACATTCTTCTGAGATATGTAATATATTGTTCTAAAGAAAAAAATATGTTCCATGCCATTTCTGGCCTTACCAATGCTGTCAGTCAGTGCTCATCAGGGGTAAGGGATCTGTGCCTTCTCACAAGGGTGGGCACTGAACAAATCCATGGTTAGAAAGGTTCAAAACAAGGAGGAACCTCTTGTTGAGCTATGAACTGACTCCCTGTGAAGGCTTCAGATAGCAGCAACAAGGAATATATTCTTGATGTGGATTTTAATGGTCAAGTCCTCAAAACCTACACAGCCCTGAATCTCACTAATATATCTCCATGGTTTATCCTACATGTACCTGATTGATAATTGCTCTCCCAAAAACTTTAAATCACACATCTCTACGCTATCCTCCACTGTGTACTTTCATCGTCATATGTTGGACTGGAAAAAAATCACGAAAATCCCCACAGTTCTTCAAGTCATTTGCTCAGCTTCCTTATTCTTATAAGGCAATTGTTCAGATTTTACATTTGCCCTTCCACAGAGTAAGTAAAATCAGGGAAATAAAGTTGCCTCTAAGTGCTTAAAAAGAAGAAAAGGATTAATAGTTCAAATCTAGCTTTGTATTCATTATTATTAATTCTTTGGCACATCTAAATATTCAATTACAAATTTGGCTGGAATTTCAGTACACATGCAACATAGCCCCACTCCTTTTCCTTTCATGAGTACAAATCCAAAGGCGATTTCTGTTACCAGACACATCCTTTGAAAATCAAATTTTTGAAAGGAAAAAAAAAGAAAGGGCACTAAAAAAGAAATAACAATGTCTGTATCTTCTAGTCAAACTTCTGTACATTAGACTTTCAGAGGATTATGCTAGCAAAGGAGAAGCTTGCAGCAAAAGATTCAAAAGTTTGTTTTTCCTGAGATTTACCTGCATCAGCTTTGCAAAGAGAAGTTCAGTTTCTGAGTATCTGAAGGACAGTTGATTTTTTCTCTACTGTTGCAATTCCTAAGAACTGAAACTATGGAAAGTTTTTTATACAACACCTATCATAGTATTTCCTGTTGTGTTCTAAGGGAAGGCACTGGAACAAGGCAATACCTTGGACATGTACCATTTTCCTTATTTTCCTAAGATTTTTTTTTTTAAACTTATTGAGGGCCAAGAGTCTCACCATTACCATGGCAACTTAGGATCGCCTATAGACAAAATTAACTCACAGATTTTCTGTCAAGTTTGAATCTCTAGCAATTCTGTGTGCATCTGGGGTGTTGAGAAGTTGCCAGATTGCAAGAAATAATGATAGTAAAATTTTGCTAAAATGCAACCAAGTGAAACAAAGCAAATTAAAGTAGAAATATGAGAATGATCACACTAATAAGCCCTAAAATAATTTATTCAGTCATGGGCTTCAAGTAAGGAAATAAGGATATCCATGTGAAGGTGACGAAAAAGTATATATAACTCCCTGTCAATCTCCCATTTTTCTGCATGTCAGTTCTGCTCACAGGCCAGAATCTGTGCTTCAGTAGACCTTACACAGAATTGAAGACTAAAGAACCTACTTTTAATCTTTTTTTTTCTTTAATTAACTTCTTTTTAACAGATTGAGGAGAAAAATAGCATTTCCTTTCTTTGCAAACTCCTGTGAAAAATCCTAACCCAATTTAAGCGCTTGCTTCAACTTCAGTTTCTCCTGTCCCCTACAAAACATTCCCAGTAAATAGTTTCTGTTCTTGGCCAGGTTGTTCTGCTTTATTCTTTTGACTGTCTTGAGAGCTTGTCAGTCTTGCACAACGTGTTCAACTCAGTAACCTATCAGAAATCTATCCACATTCTAGTACAGTTGCTTAGCGAGTTAAGGTGGCTCACACAGAGGTCCATAAGTGGAAAAGATAACCGGCAGGACTGCACAACCTTAAGGGAGAGGTGGAAAAGGACTTTTACCCTTTGGTGGCAGCAAACTACAAGATCAGATCAGCTCAATTATGTATGTTTGCTCCCAAAATGCAGTAGCAACAGCATCACAGACAGCAGTTCTGCTTTTCAGCTAAATGCCATTTGGTCTTTTTAGCAAGGACTAAGGACTATACAGAAGTGCACGAGGAACATCTGGGGCCTAGCAAATAAATAAACTATCCCATTTTGGACTACAGGGGTCCTTGTATTTTGTTCTTAATTTTAATGGGATCACTTAATATTTTAAAATCCCTAACAACATCACTAGAATTGATTCTACTCATACATTAGTGAGAGCAGAATTCCAGTAAGATCAGCTAATAGCAAAATGTAAGTTGGAGGATGCAGTTTTTCAATGTGAGACAATTGTTTCTTCACGTCTCTGCCTCTTAACATGAGTGTAGCTCAAACACTACTACGTGAAGAACTTCTTCAATAAAAAAATAATAGGTTTCAATGTATAGTAACAGCATGAGATATAATAAAAGAGGAATGCTATATATACCATCAGACTGAGTGATAAAATCACAGTATTACATGATACAGACTTTAGCAAGCAGCTAGTAGGGATTAAAGAAAAAAAGAACAAACAAACCAAAGCAACAATAACAAAAGAGAGAAATGTTTTGACTTGACTGAAAAGAATGTATCAAAATCAATCTTTTTTATTAGTTTATCTGTCTTCACAAGTGGTATTTAGTAGTGAAGTGAATGGTGAAAGAGCCGCAGTCTGCAAGGAAAGAGTTAGGAAAGAATGAGAGGAGTTTCAAAGCTGCATTTATCTGGTTAGAGATAAAGATTTGTTTGCAGCAGCAGGGGTCTGTCCTGAGCAAAGCTTCCATAATATGACCATGAAGTACAGTAAAGATTTAAATGAGCTGAAATGAGAAGAATGAATATACCTTTCATCATTATACCAGTGTGTGGGAAATAACTACAAAAAAAGACAATATGTATAAGACTTCCTTTCTGCTTTTTCTTCATTGCTTAGAGAATTAGATTAATTGAAAATTTCTCTTATTTTTATCAACAAACAATACTTCTGAACACAGAGAAGGATTTTAATTTTGTCTTTTGTGAAATATCTTTTCCTGAGTACTCAATAAGGCACTACAGTAAGTTTCTGCAGCCTGGTTTGTGACATACGAATACTGGGAATTGATGCTTATTTAAATGCAATGAAAATAATGTTTTGGCATTTTTCCCTAGGAAACAAGTATTGACACAGAAATGCAACAGGCCTGTAACTTGATAAGAGGTCTCATATAGCATTTTTTTTATTTGTTCTCATGGGACTCTTTGAGCTTTCCCAGATCTACCTTGTACCACTGAATTGCCTGATGTTCTTCATCAGCTTTTAAAAAGAGAATTGTTGTAAATGAGAGTTTACAGTGGCAGCTCTGGTTTATTTTATGCAATACCATCACATCATAATTGTATTACGAAAGTTTGGCAGCATTTCACAGCCGCACTAAGTAATGCTAATGGGCAGTATCCAGTTGCTAATGTTGAAAACCTGCTTCTACACAGAAGCTGATCAAAGCGACTTGCTCACTAGCAAAGACTCACTCATTTCTTTCATTTTTAGAGAGGTCTCACCTGATCAAATTTGAGGATTATACAATAATAAGAATAATGGTACAATAATAATACAGTAACCAGCAAGTTGTAGTACAAGTCCAAAGCGATCAACCTTAGATCTGGTGCATAAAGTGTGGTGTGGAAGTCCTTCCTCCTGACAATGGTAGTGCAGTCCTTGCCCCTCTTCCTACAAGGCTGCCCCATCCTTCACCCATTCACAGAAACCCACACACTTCCCAGTCCAGGCAGTGCAATCAGCCATCCTCTTGGCTGCCTACATGTTTTCAAAAAGCTGTACAAGGTGATCTACCTCCCCTCACAGAGACAGTGACCTGCTTCACTCATCCTATTCATTTGCTTTGCTGAGATTTCTGCCAGCAGATACCTGCACTTCCCAGCTGTACCCTGTCTCCAGAGTCTAACTCTGTGTGCTGGGTCACGTACAGGGGAACTCCTGTGGCTACTTTTGTCTCAGGGGAGGCAGAGAGCTGAAGCATCCTACTGACTGCTTTTGACTAGCGGATGTCCTTTCTTAACCTTCACTAACAGGCAGGTGGGTAACACTACCACCATTTCAAACTCTCAGTGCATCTGAAAAGTAAATGTAGCTGTGGTTTCCATCAGGCACTTGTGGCAAACTGAGCAGGCTACGGATACAAATATGGCAGTGAATCCTCATGAAATGCAAGTAAGAAAGAAAATTACAATAGACCAGAACAAACTTGAAATACTGTAAAATAACAGAAGTGTCACATCCAAGGTTGCTAATTTGTGATAATCCAAATTGTAGGTGTATACTTTTTGTTCTTCTTTTTCCTGAAGCTGTTCCTTTCTGAACTCAAGGAAACAAGAAGCTTTTGTTCATTTCCAACTCTGGGGGATAGACTGAATCCACATATTTTTCAGAGCATGTTTCATGGTATGATGTGGGCAATTCTGGGAGGTGCTTACTTGTTATACAGAAGTCTCGCTATCTTTCATGGGTCTGTGTCAAATATAGCACACTTTATGTGGGACAGGCAGGAAAAGAAAATGAGCATTATATTGCTTCTTGAAAGAACTTCCTAAAGAACTTCTTATTGCTTCTTAAAGAGTACAAGTCTTTATACAAGGAGTCAAGGCAATGAGTGATGAAATATGGTGTACAGCCTTTGTCTCAAGCAGTGATTATGATTTTTGTTGGATAAAAGAATTATTTGGAACAAGAAATCTGAATCTTCTCTGTTTTTGTGAGAATATTTAAGCCCTCATAATGGACAGGTATTAAATGTAATCCCTGGTCCCTGTGGCCAGTTCCTGGTGTATTTTGCTTTAGCATACTGCATTTTGCAGTTCCTATTTTGAGATTGAAAGGTATTTGCCTTAAAATTAGCTTTGAAATACTCAGCTTTCAGTTGATGTATACTCTTTGTAAAACTACCTCTCATGTTAACAATCTGTGTAAGACCACATCCCATGCATCAGCCAGCCTCAAAGCACTTCATTGACAGTGTAGGATGGAGGCACAAGAATAGTTTTAAAAGGCATTCACTGGTTTTGTAAAACAAAATGCCCAAGTATAATAAATGTTACATGAAGCACACAGTAGATAACACCTTACTGCTACACGGTAAAATGAAAGGGAAATTGTATGATCAAAGAGGAATTTTCATTCACCTGTAAAGGTAATGTTGAAAGCACGAAAAGTAATTCTTGGGCTATGGCCTATGACTGGACCATGCTGACAAAGTGCAGCTGACAAAGACTAAGACTTTCAGTTAAGAAATAATAAAGGTTACACAGAAATAGGACTATGGAACACAACAGAATATTCTCAAGGTTGAATTAATACATAGTTCACCTTTCAGCACTGTAAAAAAGACACTGTTAAAATAAATGGTACTAATTTAGTGTGAATGTAAAATGGTCTGATTGACAGATGTGGGAAATTTTATTCAGGAAACAGTGCTAGAGAGGCAAATTTCTCTACATTGTCATCACCAATTTTCCTTGCCTAGAAAGAGCTATCATAGGGGTAATTACTGTGTCAAACGCACTTGCCTTTCTTTCTTCTTTTTGTCATGTGGCTTCTGTCTCTCTAGGTCTTAGATTGATACTGTTGAACTCATTTACTTAGTCCAGCAAACAGATATCACATATACTGGTCACAATACTTCGAAGCATGTGACAGATACTGGACAAAATATTCAGCTCACTGCCATTCCAATGTGTTTGTCATTCTGAAAGTGCATTTTTGTGTGCACTAGCAAGAAGTATAGCATCACAGAGGGCAGAGAAGTTGGTGCTGGACAGCCATGCCCATGCCCCTGCCATGCACAGACCAGTTCAACTCTTGTACTTCTGACCATTCCTGCTCTGATGCTGCATTTGGAGTTGGCTCAGGCTAGAGGTGTGCTGGGGACCTCCCTTCTGGTTAAAGCAGGTCCACAAGGAACCTAGTTTGTGCACTCTGAGCAAATGGCTGCTCTCAAAGGCTCTGCTGCCATGGAGAGCCCATACCAAAGCAAAAGAGATAAGTGAGAAGGAAGGAGCAACAGAGAGAAACTGCTACCTGCAGTAGCAGGTACAGTCAGACTGTAGCACGCTGGGCCCCTGCACCACACAGGTGGCAAAGAGGAGGCTAGAGGGAGTCAAGGAGTAAAGTTGATACCAAGGGAAGGAGGAGGAAAAATGCTGTTTTAATGTTTGTCTTTTTGTTTCCCACTACCGAAATCAGTAAGTACATATTTATTTTAAATGATGATAAATTAATTTAATCTTCCCCAGCCAGAGTCTATTTTGGCTTCAGTGGTAATTAATAAGCAATCTTGACACAGAAGCATTTGCATTCCTACTACTTCTCTTTTCTTCCCCTATCCAATTGAGGGTAAAGAGTGAGCAAGCCAAGACTAACCCATCAGAGATATTTTTTCTTTTACAAAAATTCAGAGAGTTCCAGTTGCAAGAAGACTACACTTAGTTTGGGAAATTTTGAATTTGAATAAAAGCATTCCAAAAAACTGCACCTGAAGGATGAAAGAGAAGATAATGCAATAATGTCAAGCCAAATTAAGCTGCTGATAATGTTTCAATAAGCTCTGGATGATCCCTTTGGGAAATTCTGTGAGCCTTCCGTGTTGTCTATAGGTTAAAAGAAAACCTGAATTGAGGTTTTGAACCTAAAATCAATGCAAACTAGGAATAATATAAAGTGAAATATAAGTTAAAAAAATTATTTTAATTCAAAACAGAAAACAGAATGTATCCCTGGTCATATTAGATTTAGAAAAACTAATTGATTTTGGCATGAGTTGGTTCACTGCATGTCTTTCCAAGTCTGAGACACTCAACTTAACAATCATGTTTAGTATAATTGGGCTAAATGGAGAAATAATTTTGAAACATCAGAATCACAACCAAGATAATTGATCAGAAAGGAAGGAACAGCTTTGTTACTCCCTTATGCAGCCATGAAAGGTTCTATTTTCATGAGACTATCCAAGATTGCTTTAAAATTAAAATTATAAAAAATATTTTCAGCAACATACAGGAAATGAGATGGAATTCCATTGAATTCCTGAATTGTCACTGCAGATAGACACATTTACTTTACACTTTGAAAAAAATAAGGATCTTGTCCCAGTGAGACATTAACTGATCTCAATTACATTACAGCTAAACAGTCTTAAGGAAGCTTTTTACAATGGCAAAACTGCATCAGTGGATAAGGGAACAGCCACTGATGTCAACAGTTATTTGACATGGTCCCCCATAACATCCTTCCCTCCAAACTGGAAAGATATGGATTTGATGAGTGGACAGTTTAATGGATGAGGAATTGGTTACAAGATCATACCCAGAGAGTGGTGGTCAATGGCTCAAAGTCCAGACAGAGATCAGTGCTAAGTGGTGTCTCTCAGGGGTCAGTACTGGGACCAGTGATGTTAAACATACTAATCAATGACATCAACAGTGGAATCAAGTGCACCCTCACCAAGTTTGCGGGTGATGCCAAGCTGTGTTGTGGTTGACATGCCTGAGGGACGGGATAACATTCAGAGACACCTAGTCAGGCTTGAGCAGTGGGCCCAGGTGAACCTCATTAGGTTCTACAAATCTAACTGCAAGGCCTTGCACCTGGGTCACAGCAATCCCTGCTATCAGTACAAGCTGGGGGATGTAAGGATGGAGCACAGCCCTGCTGAAAAGGACTTGGGCATACTGGTGGATGGGAAGCTGGACATGAGCCAGCAAAATGCCTTTGCAGGCTAGAAAGCTGACCATATCCTGGGCTGCATTAAAAAAAAAAACAAAACAAAACATGGCCAGCAGATCAAGGGAGGTGGTCCTGCCACTCTACTTTGCCCTGGTGAGACCTCAGCTGGAGTACTGTGTCCAGATGTGGAGTACTGAGTACAGGAGAGATATGGACCTGTTAGAGCACATCCAGAGAAGGGCCATGAAAATGATCCAAGGGATGGAACACCTCTCCGACGAGGACAAGCTGAGAGAGCTGGGGCTGTTCAGCCTGGAGAAGAGAAGGCTCTGAAGTGACCTGATAACGGCCTCTGTGTAACTAAAGACAGGGCTGTAAGAAAGAAGGGGATAGACTCCTTAGTGGAGTCTGTTGTCATAGGACAAGGGGAAATGGTTTCAGACTAAAAGAGGAGAGATTTAGACCGGACATAAGGAAGAAGTTTTTTTTACCATGATGGTGAGTGGCTATTTTCATGAGCTGGCCATCAATGTTCAGTGGCTTTCCACTTATTTCTGTTTCTGTTAGAAGGCAACATTAATTACAATAATCATGTTTCTTTGAATCTGATGTCATTTTATAAAAATGTATTCAAAAGAGCAGCCTTTCTTGAACACATCTGAAATCTCAGAGCAGCTAAATAATTTTGTTTGGAATTTTTGTTTGTTTGTTTCTTTGTTTTTCCAGGGGCAGGATTTCATCAGCTCAATATCCAGAAAGATCTCATTTCTTGTGTTTATTCTGAAAGTGGTCCTTAGACTGCTTGTAGCTGTCTGTATCTGCTCTGTTTCTGACACACATCCACAATCTTAGTGAGATTTTATCCAACTGTCAGACTAACTAAGAAAACAAAGAGAATTGAAACAGAATTCAGTGCAGTTCAAAAACACCTGGAAGTGGCTGGACAGTGAACCAGATACATGGTTACTCTTTGGGGGAAGAGAGAAACCTAGAATTCGGCAGCACTTCTTTTTAGTGTGTCCCAAGGGTAAACACAGGAAAGCCATTACTTGACTCATTGATTTCAAAGACTGTTTTATCTGTGTGGAGAATATGAATGAAAACAAGCATAAATTAAAAAATAATAATAATAATAAAAAAATTTAAAAAACAACCTAGATGTCAATGAAATTAGGACAAAGTTTGTGAACAAAGTGATCAAGATAAACGTACTGATCATAACTTGAGTATTTGGGTCTTTTCTATCTGTAATGGTTATGGGGATGAATTCTGAAAGCTTTATTCAGTGCTTTGCTAAAACAATCATAGCCATTAATTGCTCGTCTGGAAAATAAGAAACATAAAAATCTCTATACGATGATGATACCTTCTGCCAGTTTGCACAGCTAGTAACTTTCAAGTGTTCAGATGTGCATAGAAGCAAGGAGATGATCTAGGTAGAGAATTAACTTTCTGGAGAGGTTTACACTTGGCACTGACATTTCTTAGAACTTTACCTTCCACCTTCCACCTTTCTGCTTTCCAGCTCTCTCCCTTCTCCACTCTCTTTTGAAACCTTTCCATAATTGTTAAACACTTCTAACCTCAATGTCATCTACAAAAAAAAAAAAAAAAAAAAGTTCAGGTAGAAAAACCTTTAAGATTGGAAATACTGAGTAAAAGAGATGAATGCTTGAAATATTCTCGTTGTTGAAAATTTTCAAAGCACAATCCACAGAGTAATTCAGTAAATTCCCAGTGTCCCTAATGATAGTGATGATATTTTAATCTTTGGCAAAATTCAGGAAGTACTCAGGAAAATTCTTTCTGTGATATTTGACTGTTTGACAGCTATTAATCTAAAATTTCACAATGCCAACTTTCAACTGAATGAAGTAATGCTATACTTTTTCTTCAGAAAATACTATAGAGTCAATCCTAAAAAACTAGCAGCAAACAAAACCTCAAACAAGGTTAATATTTATATTACAAAATCTCTTTATATACAGCCTTACATTCTGTGGAAAATGTACCTGATGAGTTTACGTAAAGCCTCCTTATTGCAAACCAGGAAAATCACTAGGGTGTGATTTTCTCTTAAATTTGTTTCCTCACTGACCTTACCCCCAGGTTGAACCTGCTAGAAACTTCCATTCACTATCACTTATAATTTTACCAGACTTCTTCTCACTGACTACAAGATATAAATTACTGTCTGCCTCCTGCTTCAGTCTAAGTAAAATATCATGTGTGAAAAGCAATGGTTAATGATGAACAGATGTCTGGATCTCAGACTATGACATCTTTCTTAAGACAGTCTACTACATCTAACATCATCTCCCTCGTTAATCTTGGGCAAGTCAGTTCTGTCAAAAATATACACACATTTTTAGTTTCATCTGTCCATCTTAGGCTACCTAGAGTTTGAGTTTTTAAAACTTCCTAAGACCTCATGGAAACTAGAGGGAAAAGTAGATTTTCAGTATGTTTTAAAATCAGGCAATAATGCTTGAATTTGGTGGTAGACCATCTTAAGTATAAAAATGAATTGTTGAAGAGCAACACAGAAGCAGAGCCAGGAAGTACACATGAAACCTTCTGCACAGATGCTCAGAAAGTCCAGCTATGTATTTTTGTACTGTTCTGTCATGTCCCTGTAGAAAATAAACAGAAGGAAACAGGGTGTTTGAGGAAACAGATTAGATCTTGCTTCCTCAAGATCTGTGCTCCTCAAGGGTCATGCAGATGAATAGACATGAAACTACAGAAGTGTTGGCTTTATCAGAAGAACATGAAGTTTCTCAGCCAAAAGAATCAGGCAGACACAAGAATTAATGTTTTTCTATAACTTGTTTGAAGTGATTCCCTTTGGAAGTAATTCCCAGGGAAAGAAAACAGTTCATTCATACAGAGAAAATACAGCTGTGCCACCAAAGAAGGGTCAAAAATTATTTTTAAGTAAAAGGTGCATTTGTGCTGCACATAAACCAGTACTACCACTCCTACATCCACCAGTTTCAAAATTAAAATTTCAAATAGAAAGGTATCCAGCCTAGAATCTGAGTAGTCAAAATTCTTTCTGTGTATAAAGATAACTAATTGGAGTAAAATGTACATCTGTATATTAACAGTTTATGATGGATAGCATGTGTAACCAGAATGAATACAGTACTTCCTTGGCTTTTTCTCTTCCTTTTTGCCTCCTTCATTTTAAATAAACAAAATACATCTGAATGTATAGGTGAACTTAAGAAGTTTGCCACAAAATAAAAAATCAATGAAAACTTTAAGCCTGCAACTTTGATCTTGATTCTAAGAAATATGTGGCATTGTTACGCACTCCATTTTATTATGAAAGAGTAATAAACTATGAGAATGCTATTAACTGAAAATAGTAGTGTGCAATTTCTGTGTACCAGAGCAGTACTGCCTGCTTGTTTCATTTTGATTTTCACATATGAAGTGTTTCTATAGTCCTTAATAAATGTAATAATATCCAGTTCAGATATTTCTAATCATGGAGCCATAATTTTCCCAGATCAATTCCTGCTTAATGATTATACTCAGTGATATTCCATACTGTTCTGGTGTTTTTATTTTGATGTAGAATTCTAATTTGATTCTTCTCCATATATGTGTTGTCAATATTATTTATAGTTAAATTAAAATTCTTAATAGCAGAAAGCTAGTGTGCATAGCAAAGCTTGCTGCCATGGCCCGCTAGAATGATGGTCTATTATGGAGGTTTATCATGCCATGGAAAAATGCCATCATTTGAAAGCTCTTCACTAGAGAATTAATTAATAAAGTAATATTAAATCATTATCAAACACCTTTTATAGTGTCACGTGTAACAGAAATGGGCTATTATTTATTCATTATTAATTAAAAAGTAACTCTCACACAAAAACTAATCATTTAAGTGGACTTAGTAAATAAAAGGTTTTCCAGGAAGAATGAAATTCCATGGAGAGCTACTCAGATTTGGCTATTTTCTTCAAATACTGAATCTCAAAGGGAAGACTTTATAAGTTTTTCTCCAGCCAGTGAAATCTATAATAAGTTCATTATAGACAGACATCTCTCAGATGTCTGCAATGCAGCAAGTCTTTTTTACAAGGTATTAATGACATCTATATTGAATGCACTATCATTTGAATATCATTATGAATATCATTATGAATGATATTCAAAACCATGGGGAAGGGTACTCAGTCCACCATTATGAAAGGAATACAAGTTGGAAGGATTGATATTTTCAGAATAACCGCAACAATTATTCTGCTGGAAGAAATAATCTTTATTTTAAAGAAATCCATAAAGTGTATTGTTCAGTTAAGTTAAGCATGGAGAGTACCAAAATATGTGATAAAACATGTAGGAAGGATGACCATCAGAGTACAATCGCTGACTTCTCCAATATCAAGTGCTGTACTGCTTCTGATCCCACACATGTTATGTATGTATGATGTTCAACTATGCACTAGCAGAAAGGATGTGTTTTGCATTTCACCAAAGACTTATGGCTAAGCCAATGGACAAGTTGTTCAATCAAAACTCGGATCTAGGCCAACAGCTGACTGGTCAATCACAGTCCAAACAAAACTCTGTAAATTAACAATGTCATTTATTAAGAAAGTTAAATTCATTAGATGCCTTATCTCTCTGACTTTCATTCAAATATCCTGATCATGTTAAAAAAATCATATCATTAATGGATGGAGAGAAACATAACATGATCACATTCATTCCAAAGAACATGATAGAGAGACAAAAAGAATTTACTTGGGTTAAGACTTCAAAGTAGTTCCTGAAAGAAATGTAGTCTGGTTGGGTCTAAATTTAGAATTGTGGCCGTGACCTTTATATGTGAATTTCTAAGCATGGAAATGGAGACTTGTTTTAAGAATAGCACAAGAAAGATGTGGAGCTCTTGGAACAGGTCCAGAGGAGGGCCATTAAGATGATCACAGGGCTGGAGCACCTCTCCTACGAAAAAAGGTTGAGGGAACTGGGCTTGCTTAGCTTGGAGAAGAGAAGGCTCCAGGGAGACCTCATTGTGGCCCTCCAATATTTAAAGGGAGCATATAAGCAAGAGGAGGTATGACTGTTTACACAGGTTGATAGTGATAGGACAAGGGGGAATGGTTTTAAACTAAGACAGGGGAGATTTAGGTTAGATGTTAGGAGGAAGTTTTTCACTCAGAGGGTTCTTTTCAACCCAGGCCATTCTATGACTCTATTATTCTATGATTCTATGTTGGATATGTTTCAAGAGTCACAAATGAGGGAAAAAAATGGTAGCTTGCAATCAAAAAGAGAAGTCAATGAACCCAACAGAATATTAAAAATAAATTAAAATGATCAGAAAACGTACAGGGTTATAAAACATGTGAATTCCTCATCTTTGAGGTGATCGTGGAACTGAATATAGCCCAAGATAATAGGTTTCTGTACTCCAAGCAAGTTACTTTCAGATTAAATGAAATTTCCATATGATTCTAATGGAATTTTTGTTCCACCTGATTTATGATGTTTTCTGGATGAAATAAAGTTAAAACAGTGCTCTGTGCAGAAGGAATAAAGAACTGGTAACCACTGCTCACCACAGCTTTTACTGCATCAGTATTTTTTCTTAAGCAGGAAGACCTAATGCTAAGGTTACTCAAACTCAGTTTATATGCCTTAGTTTTAAATATATCAGGCAAATACTTGTTTCTGTAGAATTTCTACTGATTGCAATAGATGAAGTCTTGCTCCAGTGCTTGTTTTTTCTTCAGAAGGGAAGAAATTTCCAACTAATCTCTTAATATAGAAGCCATCTAAAAATTGCTTCATATCAGTTATGTTCCCGTTGTCTGTTAAGTGCAAACAAATATTCAGATATGTTACTCTCCTGTGATTTCTGTTGTGTTCTTTGCAATTACATGCCAACACTGTGAGTGACATATACACCCTCTGGTAATTTCTCATTGATAGATTATTCTTTAATTAAAGTTTCAAGATGGATTTCCTTGTACTCAGGAAAAGCTGGCTTTACAGTTTTTATCTGGAGGTAATAAGGTAAGTGTAGATCTGCAAGTGAATGTCTCTTATCAAAAAGATGAAGGTATATATTCATTGATACTATGGTAAAATATAAATATAAATAATACCTTTATCTAACTTATATACATAAAGAGACATGTTAACCCAAAATTTTAAGGATCATTCTATACTAAAACTACCAATGCAAATCAATATACATTATGGTAGACTTGTGTTGATAGATGTGTGTTCAACACATCAACATCTGATCCCATGACTTGTAATGTTAATAACAAATCGAGTGCCACAAAAGTGAATAGATAGACTGCTATGGCCAAATTTGAAAATAGAACTAAGAAGCACAAAACTGATTAGCACTGCATAACCTTCAGACCACTTGAACTCTGAGATCTCTATATTATTTATTCAGAGAGAAGCTTGAGAAAATATATTTCTAGAGTACAACGGGGACATGAAATGAGGTGGTATACGCACTTATTTAAAAGACGGCTGATGTAGGAGGTGGAAGACCACAATTTACATCTGCTTAGCATAAGGGTATTCAAACTTATCTCTAAAAATATTGAGCTTACCACCGGCTTATCAGATACTTCTATGATCATTCATGCATTGTGGAAGCGTGCCCTCCATACAGAAAAATAGTATGAGACAAAGAAGTATGGAAAACAAACAAGCAAAAGACAGCATGATTCTATAGTTGCCAGTTTACTTGACAGAAATGTCACACTGGAAACTTTTGCAGGGCTCTGAGTACAAGCCATGCAGTCTATGAGTGCCTCTCACCTTGCATAACAAGATCTACTTTAAAGGTCTTCAGGATTAAAAAATCCTGTAATTTTGATAGGATCAGTGGACATCTGTATGCTCCAGTGACTTTTGATTTTTCATGGAATACTGAGACATTCACACCCTTTACTGAATCTAGCAACTCCTGGTTCCAGCAGTGAGTGGGTCAGTCTCAAAAATAACTTATTGACTGAGGTACACTGTCATTGTTGACATCTCCCAAATGAAGTCTTAATCAATACAAATGTAAATGGAATATAGGAAATCATGAAACTGCTTATATAATCTGAATACATCACACCAGTGATTTTATATATCTTTTTTTTTTAATTATTATTTATATATATACCTAATCCACAAAAGAGATTTATCCAAAAAACCCCCACCAAACATCCCCACACATGAAAACACCAAAAAACACCCAAAACTGAAAAACAAACTAAAACAACAGCAACAACAATCAGAAAAAAAAAAAAAAAACAGATGAAATGTAGGTTTTTTCCCAAATCGGGCTATGTGATCTAAAAACCAAGAGCATGTTGACTCAAGTTCATTATTTGCCTAGTCAACACAGTCAAGTACTTCCTAACAAAGGAACATTTCCTAGTGAATTCATTTCATTTTCAGTTCGTTTCCGAGTAACAGCCTGCTTTCTTTCACTTTTTTTTTCTCTTGTATGATGCAAGATGAAGAGTTGGGAGTTGGGTTGACAGATTTTCTTTTCACAGGCAGGTATGATTTAGGGGTATTATTTTTACTTTCAGTATACTGTGAATCACACAAGTTTGGAGTGCAAAGGTTGCACAAAATGTAATGAGTCAAATCCTTCATAAATATTTACATCACTAGTGCAAAACTAAATAAACTATAGGTCCAGAGGACCATAACCTTTCATTAAAAAATGTAAGCTAACCCCCATAGGACATGTCAGATTCTCATACATCATATGAAATCCAACACAAACATTCAGGAGTAGTAGTATGCTTTGCAGCATTTATTAAACTTGCTTCTCTACCCTTCCTCCTTATGATTCTTCTAATAATGTATTATGTGGCTGAAGATTATTGCATTTGTGTTGGCTTTTTTAATGAAAAATTCACAAAGTATGTGCCGTGGAGACAAGAGAAAATTACATAGTTATTAGGAGAGTATATGGAACCCATAATGCAATGCAGCGTAATTGCTGTGCAAGTTGCCTTCCTTCCTTTACAGATTTCTGCCAAAATACTAATTCATACGTTGATTCTTTGCAGTTTTCTTCTGCAGTTTTATACTGCATTAAAAAATGCTCAGTTTGTCAATGGCATCCAAGAGGTTAATAAATAAAAGCATGCTTTTTTTTTTTACTATAAATAAGTGATTATAAACAACTTATTGATGTACAGACTCCATAATAAAGAGCTGCTTACTAAAACATATATTCATCTTTCTTTGACCTTTTAATTAAAGCATGGTTTATAAATAATCCCCAAGCAATGATCTAATCCCATTTATGAGGTAGTCAGCTCATGTTTATAATTTCCAAGATGCTGCAACCACGATCACTCTATTTTGCACATTAGAAATGTATTAAGCCCATATCCTTCTGTATCTGCTGCCTGGCTTCCTCTGTTTACTCACACTTCTCTTTTTCACCATTCTTTTCTGAACATTCATTGTGCTTCATTTCAGCCAAAGGCCCTGCTTTAATTAATACTGGCTGCCTCATCCAAAAGTCATTCCATTATGGTGAGAAAATATCTTTGCTGGAGACTGAAATCAATCAATTAATTAATTAAAGATGAGTTTTAGATTATTGGACTGTTTCCAGCAGTATGAAATAATAGTTTATAACCTGGTCTGGGAGCAGTCTGAAGACAGTAGGCTTCAAACATAGTTTTAACATAAAAAATATCCATGAACACAAATTTGCATTTATAGAACATACATGACCTTGCTGTCATGGTTTTATGATTTTTGGTTATCGGTATTCCACATCATAACATCATGTAGTGTATGTATCTGGTTCTCAGCAGAGAAGAACTACTACATTCCCCAGAGGACTTTGCTGCTCTGTTACTGTTTTCTGGTTAGAGGGAAAGATAAAATTGTTCGCGTATCACGAGACGCTCTCTTCTCGTCCCATCTCTCGTCCTGGCAGCATCTCTCTCCCCAGCCGTCTCACCATCGGTACTAGAGTACGGCCTACCTTAATTTTGGACACTCTCTCTCATTGTATTGGATTTATCAGCTTAAATTGTAATTATATTGTATTATATTGTGTTATTTTGCATTCCGATATCTTATTTAGTAAATCAGTTTGTTTCTCCTCAGATTGTTGCCGCTGTGTTGTTCTTAGGCCCATCTCCCTACCCTTTTTCCCTTTTCCCTTTCCCGGGGCGTGGGTCCATGGGTCCCCCACCCCATTAGTCACAGAACCGGGCCGAACCAGCCCATAAACCGTTGACATTTGCTCATGGTGTTTTAAATCTTTTGCTTTAACTCATGAACAGCAATGCCTAAGTTGTTTTCTTCATGGAAAGTATAATTGTGCTCTTTTAAGGCACGCTACATTGTAATTACTGCTTTGCTACTGCAGTGTACTTCAGGGAATTGTAACTCACAGAACAAAGGTATCTTGCTTTCACTCGCTGAGCAGGCAATTACCTTACCCAAAATGGCACATTCATATGCCAGCGGGCCCATGAAGAAAGAAAGAAAGGACTGTACACCATATCCTGAGCTCTCTCTTATTTCATAGAGCCTCAGGTTACTCTGTCACTGAAATATCAGAATAATAAAGCAACATTCCATCCCTGCTTGTCACTTTTCATGTCTTTTCACCAAAGAAAATGTGCAGTAAACAGCTATAGCAATTTGGGGATACTCAGCACACAGGTTGACTCCTCCTTCCCAAACTTTGTAAGTAAAGTACTTGGCACTGATTGAGGGGAATTTATCATGAGCCTTGGCATTTGACCCAATCAGTCCCCACGTTTCCAGAGGCATGGGAGAGCTTCCTTCAGGAGCAGTGCTCCTTCTAGAGATTCCTGCAAAGCATCACTTCAGTTGAATATTACATCCATTACAGATTTGCCAGACATGAATAAAACTGAAACTTAGAAACAAAAATGAAACTTCTGGCAAAGGAAATAGTTAAAGCTCTTGGGAATAATGGTATAAAAATAAAAAAGTATGAAAAAAAAATACCAAGCATCAATCACCTTTCCTTCCTGTCTCCTAAGATTTCTTGACAGAGTGTCTTGGCAGGGAAAAAAGTCCTCCATGCCTGACTCCTACCTTTCAGAGCTGACCTCTAAAACTAAAATGGTAAGCTGGCAGTATAGCACTCTTCACCCCAGCTATATTGCCTCAGGGACCATCTACACATTCTTTTTCCTTTTGTCTGTGCTAAAATTTCCCTTATCTTTCCTTTAGTCTCATCTTTTTCTTCACCTTTTCATGCAGTAGAGATGTGGGTTTTAGATTTACGCTAAATATGTCACTTACCAATGTCTCTTCCTTGTTCACTGGGACTAGTAGCTATGTCTAATAATCAGCTTCAGTGAGCAGAATTCTTCATGTTTGCTTTGGGGTAGACAGTCACCTGGCTTTCCTCAGTTTCAAATTCCTCATATTTAAAATGACTTTCTTACTGACTTCACGGTTTTCAGAACTCTTGCTACAGAAGGAATACGATTATCCCCTACAAAAGTGGCCTGAGGATTGTCCTAACTTGCCTTCTTACACTGCAGACAAGGACTCTTGAAAAGTAATAGCAGGAAGAGGAGTTAATGCTTATGCTTTTCAGTTTGGTACACTAACAGCTTTGTCCTGTGCATCCAAACTAGTGTGATTACTCAAAAGAATAAAACAAGCAGTTTTTGAAATCAACTTTCTAAATTAACAAATGTGAAAGGTTTATTTCCTATCTTTTACTGTAGTGTATAGTTCAGGGCAAATTTGTGATTCTTTCTAAAAAAATAATTGTGTCACGTTGACAGAAATGTACTGCTTATGGCTATTTCAGCATGTTGCCACAGATTTCCAGGAGGATCAGATGACAGCAGGCAATTGCAAGTGCCATAAAGAAAGAAGCAACTCCTTCTAGACTCTCTGCAAAGTGCTGATGTGTCCACAGATGCAGTGAACAAACAACTTGCTCTCTAAACAGCTGAAGCAAGCTGTGTCAACAAGACAGAATTTGAATTATTACATGGTGCTGTTACGTCTGTGGAAGCAGAGGAAAGGAGTACATGATTATGGACTAGAGCTTGTGGTTAGGGAGGGAATAATTGTAGTTCTTCAGCACTATTTTTTGATGGAAAACATCTGCTTTCTTTCCCATCCTTATGAAACAGGCACTTGGGAAATGACCACTGATGGTAACTCTCTGAATTGGGTCATTTCTCTCTTTGGAATTCTTATGCTGTATTTGGTCTCCTGGGAAATCATTTAAAAATCAGACTGGAAAGCATATAGGTACACCAGAAAATGACTTCCACGTCATCTTTGAAACATGGCACTATGGCCACTAAACACATGAAAAGAGATACCAGTGCTACACCAGTATCTGTTGCTACACAGGCAAGAACAAGCATTCCTTTCTTCTTCCCTGGGGGAGGAGTGGGGAAATCCAGACACCTACACTGGTTACATTGGAGCCCATCACAGCCCACTTTGATACTAATCATCTTTGACTTCAGCATGTCAAGCTCAGAGGTTAACTAAACTCACATAATGAGCGGAAGGTGGCTACTGAATGCTATTCATCCAAAAATGGAGATTTGTTTCCTACTGATAATGAATATCCCTTCTTTTTCCCAGGCACGTGCTTTCATTTCAGGCCTAAAATTCATCCATGTGCTTCAAGGTAAACCATAAAACATATCATTATGCAAAAATGTAAGGAATGTGAAGCAAAAGAGTGATGGTTTTGCTTAGCCACCATGTTTTCAAACTTTGTTACCAGCACATTTAATGTACCATACAAAAAGCGATACAGGGAATGTGGAATAATGATTGAAAGAGAATAAGGCTATTATAGAAAAGGTAAATTTTCATTTCAAATCCAAATTTAGCCAAAAGGGTAGCAGGATTGATTTCATGGTCTCACAAAGCAGTAGTCATGAGGGAAAGAATGTGGAACATCCATTTAAAAAAATCTCAGATTTCCAAAAGAGTAAATAAAAAATAATGGCCTCACAGCCCATATTTCAGTCTTTCAGATTTTGAAAGGAGATACATTTGTATATATAAATTACATGTGAATATACACATATATATAGTATGTATTCTTACTGATAGGAATATTACCAAGCCTTACAGATAAGGACGTAAAAGGATAACAAGCTTTTCTTTTATGTTCCTTAATGATATACTCACAGGAATCTTTTATTGCATCGTGTGAGTTTATGTGTAATAAGTAGATAAGTGAGGTGAGGAAGATAAGAATTTTATTTCAAGGTATCTTGATGTGTGTAGAATGTATTAGGGTTAAAATGCCCGTATATAATAGAGCGTTTTATTCACATTGTATGTATGTCACATTGGTTACTATAATTGTGTTAAAGTCTCAAAGTAACTTGGTTTAAAACCTTTAAGGACTGTGGTAAAATAAAGCAGGAAAGCAAGTCTTAAAAGTTTCCCCACATAATGGTAGAAAATATGATAAAGCATCTCTTCACTGCTAGAGCATCCAGCCATTATGCTTCATAAATCCAAATCTGTATTACTCACATTTATTTACAATATTTTGGGAGAAATCTGGCACGTGACCAGAAATACAGTTTAAAAAGCAATAAATGTCAGAGAAAAAAATCCCTTCTGTCATCAAGTGATAAAAGAAGGAGTTTGCTAAATATGTGATGATGAATTAAAATAGTACAACTAAGACAAAGCCTATACATAATCTTGGAAGAGATATTCTGGAGATGAAGAGATACTGTAGTACCAGCTAGCTGTTCTGTAGATAAGAAAACAACTTACTACAGTGAGTCATTTGCTTGCTCTTAACATAGGCAATTGGATATTCCTTTATTATATGCATTTATTTACTTAAAAAAAATCTGATTTGTTTCATTTATATTTAAGTGATTGGGGAATATTTATTAAAATGCCTATGGAAGGTACAAAAGGGGAATGGGACTAGCAGATTCTACTTCCTATTCTGTTTCTTCATCTGTGAAAAAGCAATTTGAAGCCATGGATTTGTCCTCCCTGATGCTCAGAAAGCAACAGAAAATCCAAAAAACATTCCTTTAAATACAGACTCATCTCTTTTGATTCAGTGGGACTACTGATCATGACTGTTTACTAAAAAATAAATCCAAAAGTAGTGCTTCATTGGCAAAAACCTAGGCAAACTGTACAAGCTAGTATTATGAAAATTTCAAATGTCTACTCCCCAATAATTTTTTTGTCTGAAAGGAACTTGATTTCTAAGAGAAAAAATGTCTAGATTGCTTGCACCCCAGCTTAAAAACATTTAGTGGTTTGTGGCAGCCAATACTGTAAGTGCCTCTCAAACTCATTCTTACAGTTGGGCTTCTACATACTGCAGTCTCCTGTACCTCCCTAAACTTTGGCTTAATCTATCTCTCAAATTTTGAAACACTGATCAGAAAAAGCCTTCCAGAATCCATAAATGAGAAATTTCTCTGACTGTATTTCCTGTAGAGCCCAATTCAACAAAACAAACCATACATTCAAGATCAGACCCCATAAAAATCTAATTTTGTTACCCACATTCTTTTACCTAACAGAGAGAATAGGAGAGCACTCATTCATGATCTAAGGAATTTGTGTCAAGTTTTATCCATCAAGCTACTTGATTACCTTTCTGCATTTGAATACATTTTATAATCATCCAATCTGGAAAAGGATTTTCCAGTTGGACTGAAAAAAATGGATTGGTCTTCTATTCTTCATAACACAGATCCTAATAAAGGCTGAGATGCTCTGTGGCACAAAATTGTCAGCACATCACTACCACAGCTACTCCAGCCAGAGTATATGAAAGGTACCTTACCATAGATTTGCTGCAACCAACACCTCTTCCTCCAGGGTTGCCAGAGTTGGTGAGGTTCCAAGCAATCACCACTCGTCTTTAGTTATGTTCTTGGTCCTCACATATTACCACTCCTCTCAAATGCTCCACTCTGCATGGTGTTTGGGAGCAATATTTTTTACCATGGTTGCCTTTACTGCACCCATTGCAACAGGTGGTCTTATCTTTGGACAGACAAAGCTGAGGCAGTATAACTAGATGATAGCAGAGCCTCCCTGTCTTGCTACAAGCATAGTATTTTAGCCTACATTTTTGGCCTATCTGAAACCTAGAACCTGTATCTTGTGTTTCAAAGATAAAAGAAAAATATAAGCAAACAAAACAAAACAAACAAACAAAAAACCAACAGAACAGTGTAGATCATATACTCTCAGCAGCTAGTTACAGAACCTCCAGAACCTCCCCCTGAAGGTGCTGGGCTATCTTGAATGATATGGCAATCAGATTTTAGAATCACTGTGCATCTGACCTAGGCTGGTTCAGGAGAATGCATGTGAGGCAGATTCTCTTCTGAAGCAGTTTCAATGTGTATGAAATAAATGAATCTAAATGGAACACAATAAGCAATCATAAAAAAAATGTGGTGTAATGCTGAAGAAATTGTCATGTCTGATATTCCAGTGTGTGCTAGAGTACACGTGGCCTGGTAGATGAAGAAAACATGTTTTTATCTATTTCCTGTATTCAGAATGAATTCTGAATTACTAGACTGACAGGGAAAGACATCTTGACACTCCTGCTTCCATGGAAGTAGATGGACCACAAAGTAGAATCCCAATCCTCCAGTAAAACTCAAAAATCCAGAAAACAATCAAGTACAGAACATAACCTTCTTTGCATTTGCTCAATTTTTCAAATGTCTGATGTCAATCACATTATTAGATGACTCCTTTGCTGTATGCATGTTTCAGGACTGCACAAGCAACCTAGGAACGGAAGTCAAAACTGTGAATTTCCCTGTGTTAACAAGACTACTCAACACTGAAACCATATTACTGAACATTTTGGTTCCCATGCTTTTCTGTGGTTTCAACTCTGCATCACATACAAGGCAAATGACAGAACTGTGCAAGACAAAAATCACTGGACTGCTGACATTATAAGATTGCAGAAGCATGCATACCTTCATGCCTAAAGTTACTGCACCGCATGGTTAAGAGGACTTACTGTACTAAATATCTACGAATTCATGAATACTTTCCAATTAATTTCCTATGTAAACCATTTCTGTTGCTGTCACATAGGACAAAGGGAAAAGATACGTGCAGAAATGATCGGAGGGCAGGCATTCGTAATCTATTACAGTCCACTAAGATGAAGGCTACACCGAAAAAATATACTCCCCACCAGGATAGTAGAAATGCCTGTGTACAATGAGATCAAAACTCTGACAGCTTTTACATTGTCTTTCCTGATACCATACACAATGCTGCCTTGACAGGCTTTGTCAAAACCCTGTCCCGCAATAAGGGCAATAGGACAAGGAACTTGTACTTTGAATGCTAAGACATGAAAAAGCAATTTCAGTTCCCTTGGAGGTATTGCAAAAAGTCATTAAAGAACATTAGTTACTTGAGCACAATGGAGCCTTGAAGGATAATCCAGAAAACAGACATAGGTTTGGAAAAATATCCTAGATTACACAATTTCTTCAAGGTACCCATCAGAGGTATACCTGAAAAGTCAAAATGGAAAATTATGACTTTTGCGTTAAAAAAATATTTCCTTAAATATTGATGGAAATAGAGCTGGACGACAGAAAAAAAAAAAAAAAAAAAAAAAAAAAAAAAAAAAAAAGAGCTTTCTTTAAATAAGGAAGTGGCATTTAGATACTAGAAAAAACTTTGCATTTATGACTGTTTTCTCTTTATTTTTAACACATCATTAGCTTACAATACATTTTGGAGTCCAACTTGGTCTATGAAGCACAGCTGAAAGCTGAAAACTGTAGCAGGCAATTGTCTTTTTCCTATTCATTTCCTTATATCCACCAAAACTATGCGGCAAATACCACTATTCCCTCTCTTTTCTAGCAGCATAATAGAAATTCTGATCATGAGGCCACCTTGTTTCTTCCATACTATATTGTACTATGTGAATCCGAGGGAAATGGCTAGTGACACCAATTTCAGTGCATTGATATACTTTCAAATGAAAGCATCACAAAATTGGGTATTAGAGTATGTTACATATTAAATTAACAGCACCAAAAGACAATCACACATTGCTGAAGATGTCTTCAAACATCTCTTTTCTATGCATCCCTTTTCAATCATGTAGTGAAAGATTTTTCCATGAGGAAATAACCTGTCTTGCAAACCTTACTGTGCAAGATTCATAGAATCATAGAATCATAGAATGGTCTGGGTTGAAAAGGACCATAATGATCTTCTAGTTTCAACCCCCCTCCCATGGGCAGGGTCACCAACCACTAGACCAGGCTGCCCAGAGCCACATCTAGCCTGGCCTTGAATGCCTCCAGGGATGGGACATCCACAACCACCCTGAGCAACCTGTTCCAGCGCATCACCACTCTCTGAGTGAAAAAATTCCTCCTAATATCCAACCTAAACCTCCCCTGTCTTAGTTTAAAACCATTCCCCCTTTTACTATCACTATCAACCTATGTAAACAGTCATTCCCCCTCCTGTTTATATACTCCTTTCAAGTGTTGGAAGGCCACAATGAGATCTCCTCGGAGCCTTCTCTTCTCCAAGCTAAACAAGCCCAGTTCCCTCAACCTTTCTTCATAGGAGAGGTGCTCCAGCCCTCTGATCATCTTAGTGGCCCTCCTCTGAACTCGTTCCAAGGGCTCTGCATCTATCTTGTACTGGAGGCCCCAGGCCTGGACAGAGTACTCCAGATGGGGCCTCACAAGAGCTGAGTAGAGGGGGTCAATCACCTCCCTCTCCCTGCTGACCACTCTTCTTTTCATGCAGCCCAGAACATAGTTGGCCTTCCAGGCTGCCAGCGCACATTGCTGGCTCATGTCCAGCTTCTCATCCACCAGGATCTCCAAGTCCTCCGCAGGGCTACTGTCAAGGAGTTCTTTCCTGAGTCTGTATATATACCTGGGATTGCCCTAGCTCAAGTGCAACACCTTGCACTTGGCCTTGTTGAACCTCATTAGGTTCACATGGGCCCACTTCTCTAGCCTGTCCAGGTCCCTCTCTATAGCTTCCCTCCCCTCCAGTGTACCAACTGCACTGCCCAGCTTGGTGTCATCGGCAAACTTGCTGAGGGTGCGCTCGATTCCATTATCTATGTCATTGATAAAGATGTTGAAGAGCACCGGTCCCAAGGCCGACCCCCTGGGGGACACCACCTGTGACCGGGCTCCACCCAGACATAGAACTGTTGATCACAACCCTTTGGCTGTGTCCAGCCAACCAGTTCTTAATCCACCAAACAGTCCATCTTTCAAATCCATACCTCTCCAATTTAGAGAGAAGGATGTGGTGAGGGACCATGTCAAAGTATTTGCAAAATGCAAGAGTTTTGATGGGGGGTTATCAACAGTCTTCAGGATATATTCAAAATTAAACAAACAATCAAAAAACAAAAACAATACAAAACAAAAGAACAAACAAAACTCCAAGCAAACTAACAAAACAAAAAACACCACCTCACCTAGGTTTAAAAGTACGTATGTATATATATATACATATAAAAACTCTTTACTTGTGCTACCAGTTATATGCACTTTCAGTGCTGTCGTCACATGGGAAGATTTTTTGGTTTGCTTCTTTGAATTGAAAAATCTATTTCTATTTTCCTTCTAGGAATGATACATGGAGATCATTAACCCTCGAGAAGAGGCAAATTATAGGAGAAGTAATAAAAGCATACAAAACAGTAAATGCTATGGAGTATACATCATGCACTTCTTTTCACCTTTTATCCTTAGACATAGAGAAGGTGCAGCTAGTGAAATTGAGATTGGATTGAAATAATGAAGTTATTGCCACTTACAAGAAATGGCTAGGCCTTTTCCTATACGGCTTCTTGTTGCATGCTTTCTTACACCATTTTCTGAACCAACTGGTTCCAGACACTTTTCCATACAGGACATAAGGCTCTAGAATCCAGCTGGCTAGCACCAACTTCTGTTTTCCTGCATTGGTCTAATCTCCACCAGTTAATGCAATGTTTGTTTCAGTGAAATTACACTTAAAAAACATTCTCTTCAGAGAATCTCACTGTTTCCTCTGCTCTCCGGAGCAGACCAACATTATTTTAGGTAGTGCTTTTGGTACAGTTAATGTAGTACACTAAGATCATTGAACATGTTTGGTACAGTTGCACTTAGCTATTATTGGTGTCTCAACACATTTTGTCAGCTCCCTGAAATAACGTGAAAAAAATGCTAAATTACTATGAAAAACCTCTTGTTTTATGTGGCCTGAAGATCAATGGCAAGTAAAAAAAGACACAGAATATATTTGTGCCGGAGTAGTAATTTAATGTATTTCTAGTCTTTGTATGACTAGGCACACACACTTTTCTTTGTTCTTTATTACTAAAGGTATTCAGTCCTTTGCATGATCTATGTGTTGCTGTCATATTTAATAAAGAAATCCTGCCTAAAACAACTCTCACAGGTCCAAGTTTAATGTTCTCAGCTTCAATTTCCTTCTCTGAAGGGCTGTGAACCCACCTCTCTCACCTTCCAGGTGAGGGTTTGAATCACTATTCTACAGACTTGTGTGTGAGCAGATGCTCTTATGCCCTCCTATTGTGATTCTTCCACTTTAATATTAAATTTAATTTTATCATTCCGTATTCAGTAGACCAGAAAGAGAGGGTGAGCAAACAGAAACATATACCTTAGCTGTTATGGTACTTACCTTGAAAATAAGACCTTCCATTACTCTCACTGCTACAATCCATACTTAAAGTACTTAAACTTTGACTGGCATTTCAAGGATAATTAAGAACTCTTAGGCAAATACTCTTAAAACGAGGCATGGGAAGTATGCTTGTACTCCTTCCTATATTTTCAAAACCATATGGAAATGTTTCAAAAGGAAGGACGAAGACTGAGGAGTACCAGAATGCCCAGTGGTTAAAGTATGAAATGAATGAAAGTGAATTAAAAATGTTTGCAAGACTACCAAGAAGGAGGGAACGATCTAAATAATTACATCCATTACTAGCAGAATTGTATTCTAATTGCTTATCCACAGAGGAAGTGGCAGTAAGAATAGGTGGATATTCCTTTTTTCTTTTATACAGACACAGTCTAGGTGTATCTTCGAAGGATGATTCTCAACAGGTGAGAGACCTCTCAGAATCTCAGTTCCAGTAGGCTTTAAATTAAGCTAAGCACAGTTTCCTATTAGTTTTGTGTCTCAGCATCTTTATCCACAGAAAGCTAAGAGGCTCAGTGACATTCTGAAGTTAAGAATGCAGCAGAGCTACGGGCATTGTGAACTCCTAACTTTACAAGTAGGGAGGGTTAGCGATAGATCTGAGTACCTAAGACAAGCAAGGGCATGCTGACACAGGCCTACAGCGTCATGCTTTTGTCATCCCAATTCAAGCTGGGACATCAGGTTGCTCTGGACCACCAGGCACAGAACTGTCCCAGGCTTCCTGCCCCACTGCTCAGAGAATGTATTGATGCTGGATGTGTATAATGGCACAGACAGGCAGCTCCCAGCTTGGTGTCAACTAAAGCAGATATCCAAAGGTCTGGAGAGGTTTTGTAGATCTAACCCAAGACAAAAGCAGAGATGCTGATTATGATATTTAATTCTGAAAATGCAAGAATAAAAATTAAAAATAAATGGAATAAAAAGTATCACTGCTGTAATTTTTAAAAGCAGTTTAAAATCTAACTAGAAACCTTAGATATGAATTAGATCATAAGAAACAAATGCATAAAATGGAAAAAGAGAAAAAAGTCACTTATCTCTTCCTGTTGTTCTGTTGGCTTCCCCACAAAGTACCTTGTGTTATGCCAGTATATGTGTGTCTAAACTCTCCAGCATTAACTACACGCAAACATTTTCCTTGGTTTGAGTTCACTGATGTGGAAATGAATGTTAAGTCAGCAACCAGCCTCCCAAAGGCTTCTTCAGTAACCTCCTTAGCCTGTGTGTTGTCTTAACCTGTGTACAAAATAAGTTATCAGCATAGCAACAAATCCTTAAAGTAATGGAGAAGTAGCACCATACATTTAATATGTCTAGACAATAGCAATAGTGTTAGTTTCTGAATTACAGCATAACAAACAGAGCCATATCCAGGTTAATCAGTAATAAAGATGAACTATAAAAGTGGATCTCAGCTAATTCATAGGTTTTCAAAGTATTTTAGGCTAGGTGGATTCTAGCCAAGGTTCCAAGCTTATGAAACAGTGATTCATGACTAATAAGGGCAAATGCCCTAGAGATACGAATATTTGTTACCCCAACATGCTGACCTTTTCCTAAAGAGACAGAAATTTAATTATCTACTTTGAAAAGCACAATTATAGAAAAAGTCAAGACCTGATTTATACTGAGTTTCTGCATTTTTCACTGATAAATAAGTAGGAGAAAAGAGAAAATGAAGGAATATTTCTAATAACCAGCAGCAAAATTAGTATACATGTGTATGTGCTTTTTGTGGGTGATGGGGAATGTTTCTTCTCCTGCTACACATTTAATATTTGCCAACTCTTTTTTTGGCTTACTTTACCTCCTAAGCCACATAACACAAGGCTTCCTTTACAACTCAAAACTGTTTTACTGAAATCTGCCTCATTGCTCTCTCTTGGTTCTGGTTGGTATTATTCTCTTAACTGGCATGAAAATAGCTAGACAGAAGGGGTCAGTGACAAATTCCAAGTGTCAGAGCTAAGTGTGTAGCACTCATTTCCCAGTCTTAGATTCATCAGCAGGCACCACCATGTTGCTACTCTAATGGGTCTTGCAGCACCTGTTGCTTTCACCTTGAGTACAGATGTCATGCAATAAGTGGTGACTATCAGGGATCAAAACCCAAAATTTTGTGAAAGTTTACTCAAATACACATTTCTTTTCTCTTTATCTGCATTAATTTTGTTTTTTGTACTGACTCCACTTTGGCCTCCCAGCATTTTTCAGCCTCCCAACTGCTTTTTGGCCTCTACTTTTCTTGCAACCTCCCACAACACTGGGGTCTTTACCACCTTTTCAGTCTCCCTCCTTTTTTTTTCCTCAATATTTTTCTGAACCTCCAATACTTTTTTAGCCACCCATCCCTTTTCAGATGACCCTGCCCTTTTCGGCCTATATTTTTCTCTCATTCCCATTCTACCTCCACTTTTCTTTCAGTCTCTTACCTCTTTTGAGCATTCCTACCCCTGTTTTGCCTCCCATGATTTTTCAGCCCCCCATGCCTTTTCTGAGCTCTACTTTTCTTGAAGATCCTCAGTCCTTTTTAGCCTCTATCCTGTTTTCAATCTCTACATTTCCCTGAGATCCTCATCCCTTATAGGCCTCCCACTGCTTTTGGCCCTCCCATGCCCTTTTCAGCCTCATACTTCTTTCCAGTATCTACTTCTTTCTTGCCCTCCCACCCTTTTTTGGCCTCAGACCTCTATTTTGGCCTCTACTTTCACCTTGGTTTACCATCTCCTTTTGTCCTGCTACCTTTTTTCAGTCTCCAGGTTTCTTTTGACCTCTTGCCACCTTTCAGCCACACCCACCCTTTGTAGCCTGTACCTTTCTTATGTCATATCAGCCTTTTCAGCCTCTACTTTTCTATTGGCCTCCTCTCCCTTTTTGGCCTCCCACCCTTTTTTTTTTTTTTTTTCGCTTCCCACTCAATTCTGGCCTCTCATGACTTTTTTCCTCCATATTTTTTCTTGGAATCTCATCCCTTTTTGGCCACCAACTCCTTTTCAACCTCCCACTCCTTTTTGACCTCCCACCCCTTTTTGGCCTCAGGAAACTCCTACAACTTCCCAAATCTTGACACTCTGTAAATGTGCAGATTTGGTAACTCCTTGTCCATGTTTAAGGCATCTACATTAAAAAAAAAAAAAAATCAAAATGCCTTACAATTATAAATGGAAAAAATACCCTGAATGCAGATTAGCTGAGACACTGTTGTCAAGTATGCTTCAGTAAGAATGATGTGAGCTCTGATCTGCTGCTCTCACATGGGATCTCTTGGGAGTATATCTCCTGCGAGATCATATTTTAATTTGCTCAGGTAATATTTTTAGCAGTTTGATGTCTTCCTTCCCCCCTTTCCCACCAGTGAAATAAATCATATTGTGGTCATTAAGTAAACCTATTCATCCAGTTCCATTTGCTATGACTCTGCCTGCTACTGTGTAGCCTATGGCTATTGATCAAGCATAGCATTCCTATCCAAGAGTGTGTATGTGAGCATGTGTTTAATTAGAAACTTAATTTATTGCAATGACAGCATAGAAACTTTTAGACACAGGAATTCTTAGACATCTTTCCATCTCCTTAAAACATAGAGTGTCCCTTTGACTGTAGATACCTTATTTCATTTCTATATAATTTGTTTTCATAATTACAACTAATTATGAAAAATGAATTTTGTATGAAAAAAAGGTCATAGAACTTTTTTCAGGCATTCTCTCCAGTAGACAGTTGATTGACCATTACATATCTCTGCAATATTACAGAATCACACAATCATGGACTCACAGGTACTGGAAGGCACCTTAGGGCAGTGTCCACTTAAGTTCAGAGTACCAACCACCAAAAGTGGAGACTCAACAACCACTCTGGGTGACCTGCTACAGAATTCAACAATAATAAAATATTTTCATATGTTTAAATGGGAGTTTCTGTGTTTCAATGTGTGCAGACTGCTTCTTGTCTTGTCACTGGGCACCACTGACAAGACATTGGCTCTGTTCTTACTGCCTTCCTCAGATATTTATGCATATTGATAAGTGTCAAAAGGCTGGCTGAAGTCAAGGCAAACAATGTCCATAGCTGGCTTCAGGGAGGGATGTGCTAGGGAGGGTTCCCTGCTTTATCCACATGCATAGGAGAGAGCAGCATCCAGGGTACAGTTTCAGGTTGTTGCCTGCTGATCAGATATAGTGCAGTTATAAACTGAATGACATTACAAGCAGAAGTGTAAATGAAAAAACCAAATGTGATAAAAGGTGCTGTAAGGGTTGCTTGAAGAATAGCATTGATTTGACATCAGGGTACTAAAACTTCAAAAACTCACATTCAAGGAATAGGGATTATTTTTTTTCATATTTCTTGATAATATATCAATGTCCAGTGTCTATCGCACAGCTAAAACTTAACTTTCTACAAAGGGCGAAAGAAGTTTCTACAGCTTTCATCTTGATTACCAGAATAAAATTCTATGTAATGAACCATATTGCTCAATCTCCTTCAAATGAGATTTTTATCCCATTCTCCCTCTGTTGACTTTTAATCATGCATACTTTACTCACTGACTTTATTTCCTATGTATTTAATCCAAAAATACTATTTTTTCCTAATAGTTTTGTACAGAATGTGATTGTGCCTACTGTCAGAACAGAACAGACCACTCTACTCTTATAAGGCTTCAGCTGATATGCCTCTCCAAAGGTTAAAGGAAAATCTGTAATAGGTAAGCTTTGATTTGAACATTACTGCAACATTTTTGCCAAGATGCTTGCACAATTATCCAATTCAGTACATACTTTTGTATTTTATTACTGATTACGAATGAGCCAGATAGTACTTAGTAACATCACTTTCTTGACCTTTCCAATTGCTCATTTTTCTGTGTGAAGATCTTTCACAACCTCTTTATGTTCACTAAAAGGTTTTTGCTTCTAAAACTGTTATTAATAAACTGATTATTAGGCTTATGTTACTATGTGGAAGGTTTTCATTGCTCTGTAAATGAATGAATTTAAAGGTGTTTTTTGGGGGGTTAGTTGGGTTTTTTTGTTGTTGTTGCTGGTAGTGGTGGAAGGTTTTTTGTTGCTGTTTGGTTTTGTAATTACGTTTTTTGTTCATTTCCCTTACCTATTGCCTGTAACGAACCTTGCAGTTCTCAGTCAACACACTGAAACACATTATTGTGTACTCTTCCTAATACAGACAGTGTTGCAGTGGTACTTCATTTCCATTAACTGTAAGGTGCAGTCCAAGAAGCTGGCAAAGACTAAAGCACAGACGGTCTCAAAATTTTTTCTATTCCCAAACAATACATCTCTGGCCACAGCAGTTAGAGAAAAGGAGGAAGAGTTCGTGCTCTTCTCAGGAATATCCTTCTACTTAATAGTTTACGCTATTTTGTAAATGGTTAGAAATTGTACCAGTTCATCTACGTCCTCATTCTTGGGGAGAAGGCTGTCCTTACAATTTGAATCATATTTTTGGTGTTTTTCATCTCCAGAAGTCTAGCAACTCCATGAAAACAGGCTCCTCAGTTGGATAGACACCATACAGTGCTCTTCTATGAGTATTCAGTTATTAAACTTTAAAGAACCTGTCCTTCCCTTTGGTAGTTTGCATTATTACATAGGATTACCTATAAGGAAGACATTGACTCAAAATTGCTATTGTAATTAAGTGATTCCTGGGAACAGGATTGTGGGTTTTTGAAAAGGAAAAGGTTAACCTTCTCTTATATTTTCTATTTTCTTAGTTTTTTTCTTGTTTTTCTCACCTCATCCTTGACCCATAGGAGATGGCTCCTTCACAAATATGTTTTCTCCAGAGTTGTTTCTCCAGGACAGGCAATGGTGATTCATTTTTTTATTTTGTTCTTCAAATGCTCTTTTTTTTTTACATTTCCCTCTGTTTCTTCCAGTTGCATTATATCTGAGTGAAAGTTTTTGACTCCACGTAGTTTTCAACAGCCCTGTAATTACTTGCAATTAACAACTTATCACTCATCCACAGTGGCTTTAAATAATTTATATTTCAAGATTTACTTTGCACCCAATCTTTCTGCAAATTATTCTTTTTCTTTTTCCCAGATTTCTCTGCTCATAAACATTGCCAATCTATTTTACTTGATACATTTCTGATTGTATTAAATTGAACCATTTGCATGTTAATACATGTGCTTGTATCTAAAATCCATCCTAACAATCATGGCGCTTACCTTATCCATTCTAGTTAATAAAATTCAGCCTGAAGACTTTCCTTGTAGAGTTGCCTGTGACACACACTGATATAAAAATGAGTTCTACATAAAACTCTAGTCCTCCTTATTAATGACTGAATAAATTATACAAATTAAAATTCCCCAGATATCACTACAGTTGCTAATCTAATGTTCTCAGCTATATCTGAGTGTGCTTCCCTACCCTGAACCACAGGTGGTAAACACATTTTCCTTCCCCCTCAATACTTCAATTTAAACTGACTCAGTCTTTCCACATTCCTCTTCATTTTTAATAATCCTCATCACAAACTGAGAGGAGTTATTAACTCAGAGTGTCATTTTTCCTCTACCAAATACTTGTATGCAGAGAGCACCTTTCGGATTCCTAATCTTATCACAGTCACCTATACATTGCCAAGTAAGAGCTGACCAATGTTTACCCAAAGTGTTTTGAATAGCCTCACTAAAAACAAAGTATTATAACTACTGCCAATGGAAGGACTACTGACACTTTGTACGTAGACTTTATGTGACATTGTGTTGCTATTTGTAGATCCTAGGAACCTTTATAATCAATCTATAGCCCGCAGTTGTTAAGCACTTCAGAAAATGTTGTTCATCTTTCTCACACAGAAGCCCTGCAAAGCCATTGCAGATCATTATTAACTATATGTTTCAATATGTACTTTTGTTCTCTGTCAAAAGCCATCTGTCTCTTTCACACCATTCAGCTGCAGAGTTTGAATAAATGTTTCAATGTTTCAATGAGAATTTTGGTGAAAAAGTAGTTTCCCCTCTTAATTCTCTATAATGGAAAAAGAAACCCTCCAAATATTCTTCTATGAACTAACTTAGCACCAACATCTTTAATTGTTGCAGTTTTAACAAAGAACAGGATGACCGTCTTTGCCTCTCTCCCAGAACATAATCAAACAGCCTTTCCAGAAACAAACAGACAAAGATTTTGTGCTTCGGAGGAGGAGGTTACCCTTCTTCCAAGCTCTTGGATCTCTTTAGCAGATACATTGCTATATGTGTGATGAATATAAATCTGAATAAAAATATCATCCAACTGCAGAATGGTTGGAGACTGATTCCCCTTAGTTTTGCACTCTGTGTCATCAAAATTTTTGCTCTGTCTCATAGCTGTATCACCCCACATCTTTTCCTCACATCCTTGGTAGGATGGACTGGGCGAATGTGGATTAATTCTCTGCACACAGTTACAGGCATGCATACAAGTTATCAAGACATTTCCTCAGGTAGAGGTACTAATTTGAGTACCCTACCTCCAACAGTCACCAGTTGTCAAGAATCTAGTAGAAATATCATCTTGAGAAACTTCTGTCTTTCCATCTCACGTAGTTAAAACTGGCCCATGGGTTCAAATGTTAATAAAACACCAGCAAGAGAGCAGACACAGGAACACTTGAGAACACAACTTTCTTTTTATAGGAGACCCCTCCGAAGAGCAGGAAAATGAATTGTCCTTGTCCAAGTTATACCTAATTTTGTACCTGAGAGGGAATACCATGCCCATGAAGTCAAACTTTCACACTCGCTCTAAATTCAATAATGTCAAAGGAAACCATGAGTATGTTCTGATTACTTACCTGCCAGTGAAACAGTACTTCCTTATTGCTTCCTCTATATGTAATGGACCAGAAATCTCTATTTCTTAGAATAAAATACTTAAGTGTATGACCAATTCTTACGCACCTGATTAATACTAATGCACTTTCAACTATAGGAATGAAAAATAAGAATCTAAATCATGTGTTTCCTCTTTTTCTTCGATCGTGAATTTTGCTCTTTTTTTTTGCCAAATATCAGAACTATATTCTGCACTGTGAACTTTAAAAAAATAAGCTACATTTCTGCCTGTGTGAGAAAGACTTGTAACTTCTGAAGATAGAGATGGAGAATGAGTATATGGGGAAAAGCATATTTCAGGATTATGCCTACACGTGGTCTAGTTTGAAGGAGTACAATGTGCCCAGCTGCACTACAGCACAATACCAGAGATGCGGATGGCCACACTGAAAGTAATTATAGAGATAGAAGTATGTTTAGAATAGCCCATAGTCTGTTACAGAGGATACTCCTTCCCCCTAGTTGTGACATAGTATACTATCATCTCCTGTATTCATCTATACTTGAATTAAATTTATCTACCAGGTACAAGGCTCAGCTATGCAACTCAGCAGCAGCCAATAAATTAATAATATGACATAAATCAATGTAAGAAAAGTCTTTTTCTCATCTCTTTTGCCAATCCTCTGGTATATAGCAGGACTTTTGTACAACTGTGAAACAGTAAACGTTTATCTGAAAGTCAGCACTCCCTCCTCACACAGAAAGCTTCTCAAACTCATCTTGACACTGTTCTTCCATGCTGTTCACTGAGCCACATTACAGTTGGTAGAGTATGTGACTTCATTTCATAGTATGTTTGCCTCGATTTATCAGTGAGAGACAGATGAACAGTATGTATTGGTCTAGGCGAATATATACAAGTTAACATTTTATATCAGAAAGCCATTTCAAATCCGTAAAAAAACTGAAGCTTACCTCAGTCTAATGCAGCACTGACTAGCATGAGAATGTAATTCTTGCCCTCAGTCTGTCCTTAAACTGTTAAAGGGAAAAATGCAAAGGATAAAGATACCTTGCTTTTCTTCCAGAAAAATTTTTTTTCTTCCCTTTTGGCAGAGTACATACTTGAAAAAAAAAAAAAGCAACAGTAGAGACCCTGCTTCAGCAGGGGGGTTGGACTCAATGATCTCTAGAGGTCCCTTCCAACCCCTACAGTTCTGTGATTCTGTTATTCTGCTTTTTGCAGACACAAGACTGAAAAACATATTTTTTCTCAAAAAATTGCTGAAATCTTATCATGGTCATAGGCTTTCTGGTCATTAGAACTTGAAGACAAACCAAACTGTTGCAAAATTCATGGTAAAATAAAGTAGGCAGCAGGATTGCTTCTCCTGGCTATTTTTATGTGTTAAAAAGGAGACAAGAAATAAAGGGAAACAACAACAAAAAAGCACAGCTTGAAGAAATGTACCCAGTAAGTCTCATTCTCTTGTACTGATGTATTAGTAACATCCCTCCTGTGAAACAGCTCTACCTGAGATGGTCAGCTGCCATGGTCCTTGGTTGACAGCATATTTTCCCACATATATATAGGTACTATCATTGTTCCATTGTGTGAAAAGAATATTGTTTGAACTTGCTCGAGTTACCAGTACTAGTAAATTATATCATGAAATACAGTTGATACATCACTTCTGTCAATAATTTGGGTCAGGGGGTGTGGTGTGGAGAGGTGTAGAACTTTCTTCATCTATATGTTTTAGGGACATTTTGTTCTTGCTCTTCATCGTCTCACTTCTCCTGACTCCAGTCAGAATCTAGCAAATGAGGGCTGACTTATTTAGCACTCCCCAAATGTGCTGAAACGAGTTCAGACTCAGCCCACACAAAAAGCTATTTCTATTTACTGCAGTCCAAATCGGCTCTACGAGAGATTATCATGGATCAAAGATCAGCCGGAAGTCAGAAGTTATTTTATTTCCAAATCTTACTTGTGGAAGAAGACTCAAAAAATGCCAATTAGTAGGCTTTAAATGAAATACATGTGAGCATACTGTAAATGGGATTTACATGAAATGCATACACAGAATCACAGAATCATAGAGTCAGAAAATAGATTAATCCAAACAGAAGGACATATTGATCATAAAAGTGTGACAATTTTTGACAGCAAGATGATTATCCAGCTGTTAAATGGCTTACTGTGCAGAATATATTTTGATTCAACCAAGTCCACTTTAACTATGCTTACTTTTACATTATACTATTAAAAATACTGCTAAATAGGTGATCTAAAGTGCTCTTAGGAAATGTTTATGGAATATCTGAATATCTGCAGAGAGAAAATTAGAAGGGCAAAGGCCCAGCTCGAACTAAGCTTGGCTGCTGGGATTAAAGGGAACAAGAAATTCTTTTACAAATATATTAACAGTAAGAGGAGGACCAAGTTGAATCTCCATTCTTTACTGGACGCGGCTGGGAATGTGGCCACTGAGGACAATGAAAAGGCTGAGGTTCTCAGTGCCTTTTTTGCGTCTGCCTTTAAAAGCCAGACCAGTTGTCCTCAGAGCACTCTACTCTCTGACCTGGAAGTCTCAGATGGGGAGCGAAATAAACCCCCCCATGATTCAGGAGGAAATGGTCAGAGACCTACTGCTCCACCTGGAGTGCCACAAGTCCATGGGGTCGAATGAGATCCACCCAAGAGTACTGAGGGAGCTGGCGGAGGAGATAGCCAAGCCGCTTTCCATCATCTATCAGCGTTCCTGGTCAACTGGAGAGGACCCAGAAGGCTGGAGACTTGCCAATGTGACTCCCATCTACAAGAAGGGTCGTAAGGAGGATCCGAGGAACTACAGGCCTGTCAGCCTGACCTCGGTGCCGGGGAAGGTTATGGAGCAGATTGTCCTGAGGGAGATCACGCGGCATTTGCAGGACAACCGGGGGATCAGGCCCAGCCAGCATGGGTTTGTGAAGGGCAGGTCCTGCTTGACCAACCTGATCTCCTTCTATGATCGAGTGACCCACCTGGTGGATGAGGGAAAGGCTGTTGATGTGGTCTACCTAGACTTCAGCAAAGCCTTTGACACTGTCTCCCACAGTATTCTCCTGGAGAAGCTGGCAGCCCGTGGCTTGGACAGGTACACTCTTTGCTGGGTAAGGAGCTGGCTGGAGGCCTGGGCCCAGAGAGTGGTGGTGAATGGAGTTAAATCCAGCTGGTGACCAGTCACGAGTGGTGTTCCCCAGGGGTCGGTGCTGGGGCCTGTCCTCTTCAATATCTTTACTGATGACCTGGATGAGGGCATAGAGAGCACCCTCAGTAAGTTTGCAGACGACACCAAGCTGGCAAGAACTGTCAATCTGCCTGGAGGTAGAGAGGCCCTGCAGAGATCTGGAACTCTGGGCTGAAGCCAATGGGATGAGGTTCAACAAGACCAAGTGCCGGGTCCTGCACTTTGGCCGCAACAACCCCAGGCAACGCTACAGGCTTGGGGCAGAGTGGCTGGAAGGTTGTGTGGAGGAAACAGACCTGGGGGTATTGGTCAGCACTTGGCTGAGCATGAGCCAGCAGTGTGCCCAAGTGGTGAGGGGTCTGGAGCACAGGCCTTATGAGGGGTGGCTGAAGGAGCTGGGATTGTTCAGTCTGGAGAAGAGGAGGCTCAGGGGAGACCTTATCGCTCTCCATAACTACCTGAAGGGAGGTTGTAGCAAGCTGAGGGTCAGCCTCTTCTCTCTTATAACTAGTGACAGGACGAGGGGGAATGGCCTCAAGTTGCGCCAGGGGAGATTTAGGATGGACATTAGGAAATACTACTTTTCTGAAAGAGTAGTCAGGTGCTGGAATGGGCTGCCAGGGAGGTGGTTGAGTCACCGTCCCTGGAGGTGTTCAAGAAACATTTAGATATAGCATTGAGAGACATGGTTTAGTGGGGTTATTGGTGGTAGGTGGATGGTTGGACTGGATGATCTTGTAGGTCTTTCCAACCTAGCTAATTCTATGATTCTATGATTCTATAATAAATTTATTTTAGTTCCAGTAAATATTCTTAAAGGGCAGTTCTCTGCAGTTTTTTTTCCACACCAGGTCCCATACTAATATATGATGCCATTAGTAGGTCGTGTTTAGCCCAGTTTCTCCATCAGATGCATATACTTTTAATGATTCTGCCGTTGTCAGAATGAGTGAGATTTTACTGGTTGCTACACTGAAAGTGGCAGGCCATTGATAAAGTGCTCCGTGGATCTGTCCTTCCATTCATCAATTTCTTGTATGTGTACAGCTTTGTTTTTAAACCCTATAATTCCCTGTCAGATGAGATGTATATAGGCTTAGGGGGTCTAGTCAATAAGCCATAAATTTTGTTGGAGAATCTTGATATTACTGTAAAGTTGGGGTACCTTCGCTCTTTTCAGCTCAACATACTGCTTCATTTTTTTCACATTCATTTAGATGTACATGATCATAATTAGCAAAAATCTGAAGCAGAAGGTAGGATATTTTTTTCAATGCAGTGAAATGAGTACTGTTCTCTCCATTCCAACACCTACAAAGTAGACCCTACTAAAGGTCAAATGTTGTGTGCCCTGCTTGCTTTCTATGCATTTCTATCTCTTATTCTTTCAGAATAAAAGCCATTCTTCCCTGTGACTGTGAGAGGGGAAGGCATTTTTAAGGAAAGGAAAAGGGAGTGCCAAAGGAGTAATGTAGAAAGAGTAGAGACGAGATAGAATTTTCCCGGATTCCAGGACTTGCCTAGATTGAGAACAGTTGTTTTAGAAACAACCTTAAAATTTTTCTAAAAAAGGTACAAGATCAGCACCAAGTACTAAGATCTTTTTGGAGTAGCCCTATACATATATTTATTCTTACATATATTTGATACTATAAGGAAGTGATTAGCTGAAAGTTGTTGTGGATTTTTATTTTATTATTTTGGAACAACAGAAATCCACTCATGCATTTAAATTTCACTTTCCTACCTTGACAGATGTTTTTATATATTTGCTTATCTCTTCTGTCTTCAAGCTGGATTCACTCTCAAACTTACAACTTCAGCATGAGAGTACTGTATTAATGGGTTGGATCCATCTCTATCCTGCCCAATACGGTCGTGAAAAAAAAATAGGACAAAAGCAGTATAGTTATGTTAATGCAGAGCTCTAAGATGAATATTTTTAAGCTAAGTATTTACTTTTTTAGGGACTGATGTGAAGACATCAAGAAATAGAAAATCTATCACTTATGCCACTGGTTTATTACAGTTGTTAATAACCTTTGCATCACAACTGTTATTTCTCTCATGAAGTCATGCAGCTGTAGTTCACACATAGTGGCTCTGTTTTTTCTCCATTATATTGCAGAGCAGTTAGTAACCAGACATTTTTCCACTGGGAGAGATTATCGATATAATCAAAGTGATCTCTCAGCCTGCTTTTCCACAACTTAAACAAGTCATGTTTACATGTCTCTCCTAAAATATGTCTTTTTTTACTCAGTGCTTAGGTTTCTTTTCTATGCTTTCTCTAAGTCTCCATTAGATTTTCAATATCTCGTTCATGTTGGATCAAGCCTGGGGGCGGATGCAGTCAAGCTAATATTTTTCAGCTATAGAGGTAAAAGTCAGCCCTTTCCCCTGCTTGTTCTCCTCCTTGTGAAGCTCACATCACCTTAGCCACTTCTTGCCACTGCATGGCTATGGGAACTCATGCTGAGCTCCATTAGAAATGCTGTCCCTTCTGAATTGCTGGCTGCTAAGAAGCAGTTCTAAAATAAAGAGTTTATGCTTCAAGCCAATAATTTACTACTAACAAATACCTCTCAAAAACTTTTAGTTGAAATAAAAATCTCTTTTGTTTGATCTAATCCATTGATTTATCTTATATAAATATCCTACATCACTAAAACATGAACAAAATTAATGGATATTTGGCCATTTAAAGTTGCTCTGTACAGAGTGATTTATATGTCCAGGTACTTTTCAGTAATGCCACTGTTAAAATGTTTTGAGGTTAATATTTAATTATATTGGACAGAACTTTAATGGAAATTTAGTTTAGGTGCTGGAATTTATACTGGTCCAGATTCAGGAAATACATCTTCTGGTACTTAAATTAGGAGTGCCCTTGTTCTGTTCATGAATAAACAGGCTGTTCTGAAATTCAACACACCTAAAATCTCAGCTCCTACTTTACATCTCCTCTGTTAAAACCTCTACCATTGAAAGCATCTGTTCCACTGCAATATTTTTGGTCCCCTTGTGCAGGGGTAAAGGCAGATCCATGCCTATCTCAGAATGGGCCATCTCTCTCTTGGGTGAAAGGTCCATGTCTACACCGCACCAGATAGCATTATTATCTCATATAGAGCTTAACTCAAAACACAGGCTAAGTTGCTGCTGTTTCTATACTAAGATTTCAAGACCACATAATGCCTGGCTTACGTTGCAGCCTGAGGATACAAAGGCATAGGTAAGGATGCAAAGACTGTAGAAATTGTGTTGGAGATGTGTAAAGAGTTGGAGTAAAACCTGCTGCAGCTGCATCCATATGTTACAGGGGTGGTTCTAGGACCATTTCCCAGAGCTCTATCATGCTTTCTTCTCAAAAGGAATTACCTGATTTGCTGTGAAAGACAGCTCAGGAGTCAGCTGCCTTATTTTCTACATAATGAGACCAGAAGCCAGGACTGAATTGGCATCTAGTGTAGCTGATGGTATAGATTTAAATAATTAATCTGCTAGGTATAGTCCCAGGGACTATGCTATTCCAAGGGAATATCTAGTGTGCTTTGGAAAAAAAAGGTTGGAGAGGGGGCGGGGGATGAGAAGGATTAAAGAACACATCTGAACACTGGTATCCTGATCTCCACATGGTTAATCATTATCTCATTCCCTTATTTTGCTTTGGTTCTTGATGACAAACTGCTCTGGTCAAGCCTGCTATATCCTCAAAGACTTTAGACAGTCTGTGCCTCTTGCCCTCAGCATAGGGACTGGTCTTTTGACCTTTTTCAAATGAAGCTGAATATCTGTATCACATTTAGCTTGGGGAAATTCCAGCACATGGATTTTACAGTGATAGTAAAATTACTTCATATTTAGTACAGACCACAGGTACATAAAAGACACTGTTTTCTTTTGTTGTGTAGATTTTTGCAGTGAAGCAACAATTAATGAAAATCCATAAAGTTCTCCCAAATTACCTTTGATAAAGCAAACCACCACATGTTTCTGGTAACAGTATTCTTTGTTAACTTTCTCAGAAGAGGTCATGTCTCAGAAGAAACATGAAAATTTCTGGTGTTATGAGATCATCATTAGCTTATCATACGAGTTAATGTATTCCTACACTTGACTTAAGAACTAGGTCATCTTCTTACCATCTGAAAAAAACAGCTCGCTGCAAAATGTGGGTAAATGTATTTCAATCAAATTTTAATCAGTGAGGATCCTGCCTTCTGAGTCCTGAGTCAGAAGTCATTCCAGGAAAGATGGACCAAATATAACCTATGTATGTTTTAACTCACCTAAAATATCCATGCTGGATCTTTCCCTCGTAAAGAAGTAGGAAATCTCAATTGGGTATTGCAGAAACATGAAATCTGTATAGCTTAGTCTTTTCATTAGCTTTCAAAAATCAATTTGATTAAAACAACATGTAATTAAAAGCCACTAAAATATTTTTTAGACAGACAACTAAGTTTCATTGAAGATTACTGGGGTTCAGGCATCAAGGAGCCTAACTTAAAGTACCTTGAATTCTTAAAAATCACCGAAGTGCTTTTGGAGATTTCAGCCATGGGAAATATTCTCACATTCTAGAATGACTTCATAAAGCGAAGCAAGAGAAATTGAATAGATAGATGGATAGATTACAAAATAACAAAAAATAGCAAAATAAAGAAAAAAACATGTTCATATCTGTCACATTACACATAAAGCATGATGCATCTATACAAAGTAGCGAGATGTTTGGATTATTTGTTTAATTAATTGTTTAAGACATAGGGGCACTGAACATGTTAAATACAGAAATTGTGTGATAATAATCCAGTAGGGAGAGCTAGAGGGCAATACTTTCATCAAGCACCTAACAGGAAAGATTCAGCCTGCATAATCAATTACGGAAGATATTGCTGTTACAATATGTATTTCTGAAGGATCTCTCCAAAATGCATAACTCCTCTTACTTATATTTTGGTTTGCATCAGTTGTCTCAAGGAAAGAGACCAAACTTTCTTCCCTTCAGTGCTGATTTGTTAATTTGCAAGCCACTTACTTCACAGTTGCTCAGCTGAGGTCCTTCCACAGCTGGTTGTTGACCCTTTTGCTGAAATTCTTCTATATCACAACACAGTAATGGTGATGCTCTGAATTCAATATGATCTCCACAACAGTGACAGCAAGTTGTCAGCTGAGTAAGTCAGTTCCGCTTGGTATCACCAGTCACAATACACAAACAATGAATTTTGGAATAAAATCTGATTTTGATCCAATCCTTGTGCATCCAATGCTTGGAGATAACTGTAAATATGTTGTAGTCATTATGTTTCTACATGGTTTATATCTTCTCTCAGCAGACTGTATAGATTTGCAGCTTCCAATAAATAGTTGCAATACAGCATTGCTTGAAATTTGATGAAACCAAGATGTATTGTATAAAAATACTCTAATTCATTATTTGCCCTTATTTGGGTGGATTTTATGTTTGCCTATTTTTTACACAGATAAAATGATTACATCTCTTCACGAGATAGATAGCCAGATACACAGATGGATAGAGAGACAAATACCTATAGAACAAACAAGACTGCACAAGACAGAAGATTCTTCAAACCAGGTTAATGCCTGCAGGTGCTTGATGCTGGTATTCCCCTACTTGCTTTCCTCCCCCTGCATGAGATTAAAAATCATATGTCTGCAATGTGCCGACAGATCTTCCAAATCCTTTCAGCTCTTTTTGCATTGCCATATAACAAATATAACCCTTATTAGTTCTTCTACACAGTTGTAGCTATAAGGCCTACTTCATGAAGAAATATATTTTCTCTGAGTTCTTGCAAGTGCCAGTTGGAACCAGTTATGGTGTAGAGCAGAGATTCGTGTGCAAAGCTGTGTTACAGAGTGCTGAGAGGCAGAACATAAACACTACACAAAAGAAATCTCCGACAAATGTCTTGGCTCCAAGTGATTGCTGAGCAGCACGCGCTAATAACAGCAGGGAAATTACTGAGTAGAGAATGAAGCAATTAAAATCTGTACTGGGTTTGGCACATTCCTGAGACACAGAGGGCAACTAAAGAAATTTAATAATGTTACACTCCGCATTTGTAAACACTAAAAATATCCACTCCGAAAAACTATTTCTGTCTAATAATATCTAGATCTAAAGCACTCCAATTTTATCATTAATGCATTAATACATTAAATTGCAACATAGATATTTTTGCAAGCTGGGTAATGAACATCATATAATTGTTATCTAAAAGGTAGAGAGATGCTTATCCAGAAAGTATATTTACCTGGGGAATTATCCAGAAGGTAAAGAGAGAACAGGGTGATTTGCAAACACTTGGAAAAACTGATCAATAGTCAGAGATCCAACCTTTAGCAGTGAATTTTGTTTGACAAATGTTGTAATGTGATAGAAAGAAAATATTAAAGGAGAATTTGAGAAATGAGGAGTTAATTAAACATGCCCTCTACCTGAAATATTTTGATGATAGTAATAAAAATATTCTCTCCACAGATACCATCAGTCTTTCGAACCCATTATTGTCTTTGTAAAAAAAATATAACAAAATCCTCTGCCAATGGATAAAAAAAAAAAAATGTTGAGTATGTTGTACATTGCAAATCAAAACATCATTTCAACATAATGGTCACATTAAAGACAGACTTTTCCAGGCAGAAATATATGTACAGTGACATATGATCTGATCACTATTATTCTTAATGGGATGCTGGAAGGTGTGTTCAAGTAACAAAGCACTTGCCAAATAGTAACATGAAAGTGGACATGGGTTCATGTTTTTCTCTATAAAACTACAAAATAGAAGCAGTATTGCAAGCACTGTTCCCTGCTTGCTAACCTTTCATTCGGGAGAAAACTGAAAAAAGCACGTCTGTGCCATTAGAAACTGATGTCAGAGTAATTTGTGGCTAAATAACAACACAAGAGATGAAACACTGGCTGCAATTTGTAATTCCAAGAGCTGTTATTACTTTGGGAAGAACGTGCTATCACGTACAATGGTAACTGCAGCTGTCCTGTCATAACAAGGTTAACCTGCAGTCACAGGAAGTTGTCAATCTCAATGGAGATGCACTGAGGAGGATGATACTGGCTTTCCCCATACCCAGAGGAGGCAGACTTGGAGAGATGGGTCACTCTTCTTGCCCAAGGAGATCTCGGCTCAACAATTACCACCACAAGCTGGGCCAGATCACAGAGCACATGTCCATTTAGGTTGATAAGACTGGAACTAAAGGATTTATCATTTTGTAGCAGCAGAACTGCTTAAATTTTAGAGCACGGTGACAGATTCAAACAAGAGGATTATGCTTGCTAATTGATATTACTGGTATGGTTGACTGGAAAATGAATTTTGTCAGCACCTTGATGTTGTCTAGGCTCTGTAAAGAGATGTGTAAAACAGCGGCTCATGGGTGAGAAGTTGCTCAGCACTCTGTAAAAGAGACCTCTTGGGACTGAATCAAATCTAAACAGCTGATCCTCCTTGGCCTTGGAGGAGTGTGGGGCTGTGATGGAGCACAGTAGGCCTTCATCAGCCTCCTGTCCTGTCCTCCACACCTCCATTCCTGATGCTAACCCTCAAGTGAGAATGAGGGTGAACATCCCTCTCTTTCCCCCCCTCTCTCAATCTCTCACTTTCTCTTTGATATTTGTCTTAGCGCCTGACATCCAAAATGAAAAATATTCCTTCACTGATGTTACTTTGGAAATTATGCAGCTGCAAGAGATCACATAGGAAATCAGGCTGGCTTTAACTTGTAATGAAAACTGGTTAAAATTTATGCTGTTCCTCATTTTTATTATTTATTACAGTCCCTGCCCGAGTATATTGATTTTGTGCCAACCTGTGTTCTTGTCACAGTTTTTGTCACACAAATGAGGTTCCAGAAATATAATGCCTGCATGTTATGAAATACAGTCCTATGCCATTTCCAGATGACCTTTTCAGTATTCTGCCTTCTGACGGGTTGGCCATTTCTGAGGCAGAGTCCTGTTTTGATCTACACCTTATCCCCTCAACACTAATGTTTCAAAAGTAATTAAACAGAGATTGATATATCTATTTCTTTTGTTCGTATTGGTACACAGAGTTTACAATCTCCCTTCTGGAGAATCAGTGAACTTTGGACAGCTCAATCTTGCCACCACACAGGAATGAAATTTAATACACAGTAACAAATTTGGTACTAAAAGACCTGATGAGACTGTTCTACTTTCATCTCCAAGCAATTCTGAATGTAGATTTGAAACAGTCATGAAATACAGACATGAATCATTTTACTCAAATCAGTAGCCCTTGGTTACAGGAGTCTGAACAAGAAGCAACAGAGGTCACAAACACAAATAGATTTACAGACTTGGAGAATCATCCTAGTATCTCTGTCAGGTGGTTGAACATACACAAGACATAGAGAAGGACCTGGCAAGGTGAGTCCTTACAGGCATCTGCTGTAGGCAGTATCACAATTGCAGAATATAAATACCATAAATAACAGTTACTGGTAATTACTTTTTAACTTTTCCAGCAATAAGACAAGCAAAAGGCATGGGGAAACCTTCTTAAACAAGCACACCTGATTTTGGGGATTTTTCTCTTTGTGTTCAGCATGATTCATGAATGCTTCTGTTCTATTTCATCAACGCCTATCATATGGGTCATGAGAGCTGCTGACTCTTGATTTCTCATATGACAAATTTAGTGGCATTTTCCTCAGTATACATTAATTTACTTTTGAAAATAATAGTTTAGAATACACGTAAAAAAGACCACGAAATTAAGTATTCTAACAGAATAATATAGTGGCAGAATATTTAACTGCAATTAAGGAAGCTGGGAATATTTGTTGGCCCCTCCTATGGCTCTGGTAAGCCTCTGGGCCTCTGCTCCCCTAGTGACACTTTCCATCCATCTATTTAGACTGGTGGTTCCCAGAAGCACTAGCTCAGAGGGAGCTGACAGCTAGCCAGATCTCAACGCCGCAGTGCACGTGTAGTGGCTATGACTCATTTGTGACAGATCTTCCAGTCTTTGCATGCACTGTGGAGACAATTTGTGTTTGCACAGTAAATCCAGTATGTCCAGAATGTATCTGACATGCTACACATGCTTTTGTCACCTGTGTAGTTCTTGAAGAAGTTCTGACACATTCTGAACACATCAGATTAGTAGCATATGCATGTTTTTTCTTTTTTTTATGTGCATTTATTTCTGACTGGAAAATATATGAGCTGGGAGAATCTCGTGGATGCACAATGGAAAAGTAATCTTGAGAGATTTTTGCCAGCTGACGTCCAGCAAGTCCCTGCTATGTGCACACATAATGGACATAGAGTATTTTTTGCTGACAAATATGGGGAATTTTTTAAAAGAAACATTTTATCTGTGGGGTGGGGTGGATGGGAGGATTGGAATAAAGCCCTAGGTTATCCCTGGTGTTGTTTTCAAAGAGGCCCATGGAGTGCTAAATAGTATCAAGTAATAGGGGGCTGTATAATCCACCACAGCAAGTACAAGTCAGCGTAGCACTCACCCCTTCCTGGATGGGTGCCCTTTGTGCAACAGCATGCCATGCAACCTCTGCTTGATTTGAAGATCAGCCTCCTGCTGCTTCTCCTGGGCAGCCACTGCCTTGCACTCAGGCAGCATCAAGACAAGCAGGGACCCCCCAGAAACCCTGCAAGCACTGCAATGCAGGCCAGCTTGAGCTGATCTGCACTGCCCTCATCTAGCAAGAGCAAGAAACTGGGAGTTTCTGCCAAGGCTGAATTCATCCCACCGTACCTTCCTGTTCCAGTACAGGTTGTTACAGAAGAGCTTATTCATTTTTTTACAAAAAGAATTACTTTGAAAAACTTATATTGGGTATAAAATTATAGGTAGAACAGTCAAAGTGAGAGATTAGTTGCACCTTGTCCATTCTCTTGGTGAAATTATTAAACAGCCTAAACTCAATCACCTAAAAGACTCTCCTGTCCTGCACAAACTTCTTCTCAGAATTATGTTAAGTAAACAGTATGCACTTCAGCCCCTGAGCTGTGAGACATCTGACCAGGTCATTATCTTTACACATTTCAATGCTATTACTATAAAAAATACAGGAAAAGATGAGAAAAAAATATGAAATCATAAATACAAGTGAGGCAAAACCTCTCCTCAGAGAAAAGGAAACAAGAAAATCTTCTAGATCAGTTTAAGGAAATTACCATTTTGGATTAATTCTCATCAGAAGGGTTTTCTTGGGAGGATTAAACACCTTTTTAGAAAAAAGTTCATATTAAAAGCTATCATTTGTCATCCAAAGTGCCCTGGAGGCTTTAGCAGAAGTCTAGACATTTCCATGACAGTCTCATAAAATTCAGGTAAAACTAAATTGACATTTGGGAAAGATAGATTTAATAAAAAACAGCAGAAAGCTAAATGAATAATGGCTTCCAAACAGTGAAGGTAGAAGAGTGGGAAGGGGAAAGACCAGTAAATGCAAGCAAGAAACTTTGTGAGTAGCAATGGACAGTTATCTGGTTATCACCAAGGCAAGTACAAACAATGGCAAACATACTCAGAAATGGATGTGCATATCCCTTCACTGACACAAACACTTCAGTGCTGATTTGTCCCAGCTGAGTACTTGGCTCTCGAGCTCTCTTCAGATCGGCCACTGCAGAGATAATATTAATAGAAATTTATCTATTTAGCTATTTGTTTGTTTCTTTCTTTATTTTTGAGAAAAGAAAGATTACTGTCCTTTTCTTTACTAAGTCTTGTCCTCGTCTTTACTAAGAGCAAAGGAAAAGGACAATAATTATGACTATATATATAAATATGAATGTATATAACAAACAATTGCTTGCTGCCCCCTAAGCGATGCCCTGCTAGCCCCCCAAGCAGATGAAGAGGAAAAGATGAACTCCCATTCCCTTCAAAACTCCTTCCACATGATGTCATATGGTATGGAATATCCCGTTGGCCAGTTTAAGTCAGCTGTCTTAATGCTGCTCCCTCACAGCTCCTTGGGCCCTTTGCTGCAAATGTCCTTGGCTCTGTACAACACTGCTTAGCAGAAACTATAAACATCGGTGTATTAACACTGCTTTTCTCCTAGAACCAAAACATAGAATCATATCGGACACTCTGAAGAAAACAATTCTGCCCCAGCTGTAAATTGCACAACACACCACGCAATTCTACATGAGCCAATATAAATACTTAAACTTTCCCTGTGAGAACATCAAGGTGTGGGTTTCTAAACTTGGAAAAGTGTGATCTGAGCTCAGCCACAGCTGAGCCCCAGGGCAGCAGTCAGGGCCAGCATACTCTTGTCCTGATAGCTTTTCCAGCTCAGGGAACAGGGGGCTGCAGGCATGGGGAGGGCCGCAGGCAGAAGCAGTGCTATCGGAGGGTGAAAGACGCCATGCCAGGAGAGCTCACCTCACTATATCTGTGAGGTAAGTGTGTGGACCAAAAGGTGCCATCCAGCCAAGATTTCCAAATGCTGGCATGTAGTAAATTGGCTGACAGCACGTTTTCTGATCTGCTTCTTAGGCCAAATCATATTAAAAAGAGCTCAAACACATTAACTATCTCCTAATATGAAGGAGCCTTGAAACAACGTCTGGAGTTGTCCCAGAGATGCTATATGAATACAGGAATTGTTCCATGTGATCCCAATGCTTTCATAAAACAATTTCCCATTTAAACTGTTCAAGCCAGCCCTGGAAAAGGCAAAACAGACAGATGCTTAGAACGCTCAAAATGCTCTGCAGAAGGAAAACAAGTATTGCTCCACCATCTATGCTACAAAAACACGAATTACCAGGCAAGAAGTGAATGCTGAAGGAGAGAGGATCCTTGCTGGCAAGGAGGCAATTCACTGACACAGCAAGATCACTGCCTGCAAGATTTACCCTTAGTTTCACTGAAATTGTGCTGTATATGTTTGAGGATGGTTGTCCTGAATAAAGTTAAGCAAAGACATGTCTCCTGTATTGTGTTATTCATTTGTTCTGTTTGTATTAAGCTTAAATCATCTAACCTGGGATTCTTTCCTCTGTGCTGTTCCTTTTTTGTTCCTAGGAACTGAGCGTGATAAAAATCTAAGCTCAGCTCACCATATCTAAAATGGGAAAATAAGTGCCTACCTTGCCATGGGAAGGAGACATGAAGGAGAGCCATGTGAAGATAGAAACATTAAAGATTATGAGGCATCAGGAGCAGTATTGATGGTTTTTTTGAAAGGAGTAGCGAACAAAAGAAAGATTTGCTAACCCTGAACATATCTATATGTTTTTAGAGAAGAAAAGGCATGAACAATTCTACTGTTATATTTTCCTCATGTAGGCATTAAATACAACAGACAAACATATGTTCATTTACCAAAGTACTTGCTCATAAGGAAAGTCTTCTCTCTCACTTCTGATAGCCAGACATCATCAGAAGATACTTTCCTACTTTGGCTTAAAATCCTGAGTATATAAAATGGATTATTCAGAAAAGGAGTGAAAAAAAAAATTTAGTCCATACTTAAACACTTTGATCACAAAGGAGTCTTCTCAGAATTTCATATAAGTAAAAGATTCAGTTTTATAACAGTGGTAGATTTAATTTGTGGTGGAATAGAATATTTTACATGTTTTGAATGACTGGGAGATACAAAGTGTTTTTTCCTTCTTCCACACATTGACAAGATCATTCCTTTCAACCCAGCATTGTGTTGGCCCAGATTTCATCCAGGAGATGTACAGACAGTATAGTTAATCATCTTGAAATAATTTATTTTTAGATGCAAATAAACTTTTTTTTTTTTTTCTGAATGATTGTAGAAACTTCCAACTGAGATAAAAGAATTCACACAAAAGAGTCCCTCGTGTTCCCTATTCCTCCTTTGTTCTCATGGTCACACATTGTCAGAAGGGCCATCGTAGCCTCATAATAATGGGGTCATAATAAGGATAGCTTCTACGGCTCAGACCTTCCAGGCAGAAAGAGGCAAGCACTACTGATGCCAGGCTGAATTAAATGGTACGGAAAACGTTGCATTGCAAAGCCCTTCAGTATTTCAAGGCGTAAAGAAAATGCCTCTTCTCGGTTTTCTCCCATTAGTACCATGTGGATGTAAATGTAGACTGTGGGCAAATGTAATATGTAAATGTGGGTAAATGTAATATGTATGGCAAATGTAATATAATAAATGGATACAAAAGTATGAAGAGATTGGAGCAAAGAATGTGCCCTTCCTACTAGCTCCCTTTCAGAGGGAAAAGGCCACATTTTTCCATCAAATAAGTTTCTAATATGCAAAATACAGGCAATTCCACATATCCATCTTATGTAAGGATTTATAAGTTTAGTAGGAAGAACATGTTTATGAATGAGGTACACATAATTACACTTCATACAGAGGAATGCATAAGCCTATTTCATCAATTTTATTAGAGTCTAATACAGATGTAAAACAAAACAAAACAAAAAGCTCAGTTAAAAGAGTTCTCCTGACCCACAAAGATAAACCTTTTATGAAACCTTTTTTTAATTAAGCATCACTACAGTCTAGAATAAGGGGCTTGCAGTATTTATGAATTTTGTTATATGCTTCTAATATACATTAGAACATCACACAGGTATAAAACATCACATAGGTATTTTTTGAATTGGGTTTTCAAGATTTTAATATATTCAGAGCATCACATAGGAAGATATCAAGCAGGTTTTAAGACTAAAAATTAGCTACCAAAATTATGGTTTGGATTTAAAATAGTACTTTAAATTCCAAAATTCTCAATTTCTAGGGCTGGAAGCAAAAAATTTCGTGACTTCTTTTTCCCACAATCAGTGAGAGCTGCATTAAAATCATAGAGAAACAAAAAGAAAAAGATAATAAAGAAATGGATGGAAAAGGAAAATGAAAAAGAAAAAAGCAAGAGCAAAAGCAAAAAGAAAAAAATGTATTGAATGTTTCACAGGATAACCTGACTCCAGGGTAAAATAATAATCATACTGCAATTTATGATAAAGAACATAATGCAAAGAATACAATCCCAGTCCAGAAAGAGCAGTAATTGAATACTGAGTAAAGAATTGGGACACTGAGATAAGAGTGATTAAAAATCAGTGTGAAAACAAGTAAGTAAAGTTAAATGCCTCTTGTCTCTTCCAATAGTTTTGTTCTTTGGAGTAAAATGACTTCTAGCATAAAGAGACTGTGATGATGTTCCTCCATGTTGAAAGAGATTATCCTGTAGGAATGAGTACTTAACTGTTCCTTATATTTTAAAAACTTTTTCCTTTTGCACATTTCAAATGAAACACATTAGAATTGCTTATAACATGCCTTACTTAGCTAAGAATACATCAGGTCAACTCAGCAACAGAACAAGTCCAAGAACATCAGAGCTGGAACAGAAACTGATGTCATTGTTTCATTTTCAGTACAAAGTATATTTGCAAGCTACTGCAAAGAAATGAATATTCAAACAAACACTGTTATAAACCTCCCACCACCACCACCTCACACACACACACGTTAAGTAACAAATCAAAATAAAGAACCAGTAATCTCTGTAAAACAACAGATTTCATTTCTGACATCGAGAAACATGGGGAAATGGAAATATCTACCTTTGACTACTGAAGGAGAAATATGATCATTAGTGAATCTGATTAATTCTATAAATTTTGTTTCATAGCAGCTTACAGTAACCAAATCCAGTCCAGAATAGTAGTAAATCAGTCCAAAGGCTGTTTAGTGGGATGTTCAGTGAGGTGGTTTTAGGTATTTCTGTCCGCAACTTTTAATCATGAATTCATGTTACCAAAACCAAGTTCTAAATACTCATAGTTTGGCTTAAATATTTTTCATTCAAATCAACCTATAGAAATTAAAAAAATGGCATATAGTTTTGTTTACTATATGTATATGTATCATAAATACCCATTAACAGCCACTGTGTGAAATTCTTGGTCATTGTGCATTGTAACTCTCCATGTACTTGTCCACTCTCTGATGATAGACACCGCACTATATCTAGCATAGTGCTTACACAGAGCACACTTCTCCTATCTCATTTACTAGGTTTTATTAAGCAGAACAAACAAAAAAAAATCATCAAAAAATTATATGTAATTTATTTTATTAAATATGGAAATACTCTATCCTTCGTGCTATGAGCATTAGAGAGGAACCAAGTATTATGGTTTTCTTCTGTGGGTCTGCATTTATATACACCATTCCTTGGCTGGAGCAAATGTGGGTTGTAATGGTGTGTGAACCGGGGCGAATTTTTAAAAAGCTCTAATAGTTCATATCAAATGACAGGGGAGTTATCCACCTAAAGATTCTAGACCCAGTTTTAAAATAGTTACACTGTATGTGTAACTTTTACTCATATTCTTGCAAATAAGAAATTACTGCTTCTTTTGTGGTGTTGTTGATCTGAGAAACTCTACAGAGCCCCAGAGAACAGCTGACAGTGAAAGCAAATTTTCAGGTCAATATGCCAATGCTCAGCACTTAATGTTACAAGATTAACATGAAATCTCTTCACATTATACCAAAGCTTCAGTATGAAGACGTGATTGACAAGTAGCACACAGGTATCCAGTTCATCAGCTTCAGTCCACAATAAAACAAACTTTAAGGGACAGAGAGAGTGATTTTTGTCCAAATCTGTGCCTAATGGATCTAAGCTTAAACCATTTCTGATGACTGGATACCTCCTTGTCGCATCTTTCCCCATAGGGGCAGCTAAAATTCTACTGTGTTAAAAAAGAGTGCTATGAGCATATTTTGAAACTAATACTCAGACTGAACGTACCAAATGCAGAGGAAATTCATTTTTCTTTGGAACACTAGAAAGGATATTCCATTGTTCTCTGATTCAATGGTGTCATTAAAACTTGTCAGTTAATTATCAAAGTGATTATATGAGTATTCTTGATTGCTTCACTAACTAAAATGACAAAGTATGCTCAAATTTATTTTTACACATGATTTCCATGACAAGACTATGAAAAACAAGGTGCTTCTGTCATTAAACTGCTGTTTCATTATTCCTTTGTTCAGTCATTTCAGATATTCCTTAGACATCAAGAGGAAATCTGAAGCATAATTTCAAGACTTGTGTGGTCTTGCTAGAAGCAAAAATTAGGATCTTAATACCCAAATCATATTTCAGCACTCTTGGATCTCTCAGATCTTTATAAGCACCATAACTTACATAAGCTTGAAGCTTAATTTGATTTGGAAAAATACATTTAAGGTCTTGAAACATTTTGAAGGGTAAGAAGTATTTTTCAGGCCTGCTGTCAGAGAGATGATGAGGAGGGGAGAGAGTTGGCTGGCAAGGCAACATGAGCTGCTATTGTTGATTTAAACCCTAATCTCAACCTGCATCGTTAAACCAGATTATGGTGAAGGGAGAAGACAGGAATATACTTAAGTACTTGATTTGCTCATAACGGTTCCTGGGGTCAACTTGAGGCAAATGGCTACTTCTAGCCCTCACAAACCCCACTGTAGGTGGCCAGAAGCTTAAAGTGAAAGACTTAGAGGTATCTTGAGGCTCCAGAAGGAAAAAATATTAAGCAGTAATGAGTAGTGAAAATTAGGCCTAATCTCCTTCGTTTTCAGTGATACTAGTTGGATGGATGCACTGCTGAGATTTTGGGCTCTGATTTAATTTATGTGTTAGATTTAAGACTTTATTTTAGGTGCCAAAATATGACTTAGTTTGAGGGCAAAGTTTCAGACTATAATAATTTGTAGTCTTTAAAATTAAAACCAGGAGCCTCACTTGGATCTTTTTTTTATCTGAAAAGGAAGAGGAGTTGGCCTGTAACAGTAAATTAGACTCAACACTTATACAGCATTATTTTATGGTTTACTGGACATTTATTTTAGTTGTATCTGCATTACATTAAAGTTGAAAGGAAAGCTCCAAACAAAACTCAAATTCAGATCCAAGCAACAGTCGAGTCAGCCGTGGATTTACTAACTGCATTTGTATTGATTAAATTTACATTCTGGAAATAATGAAACTACTTCTGCTGCACTTACCTTATCATGATCCCAGGCAAGGCAGGAATATTATGCAAAAAGAAACACTAATGCAAAATAGCAGCTTCAGGGAGAGAGAGAGAAAAAAGAAACAAAACAAAAAAACCTCTTGCTCTTTTCTTCTGTCACCCCCAAAGCTACATAATTTACTCCCAGTCCATAAGGTCCTTAGTTCCAGTGATTGGGATGATGGATGGCTCTACTTCAGCTGCAGCAAGAGAAGATACAGCAATGTATCACTCCACAGGAAAAAACAATAGTGCAAACAAAGCAGCAGGACAATACAGTCGGCAGAAAAGCCAGGGGAATTCTGTGTTGGTGGAGAAATAGGCATCCCTACAGTTATGTAAAACATAACATACTGTTTTTGCACTTATTGCACTTATTGTGGCCAAGCTTATGTGAAAGCCAATAATGAGGAGGTTCCCAGCAAATAAAGAAGTGGGAAGATATTTTCCACTTGAGCACTGGTGTTTATTCTGGAGCAGCAGCTTTAGTACACATGCCATAGCCTTATTTCTGATGATGCATTTGTAATTTTATAAAAGTGAGTAGGGCCACCTTACGGTTAATCCTCGTGAAAGATAGGTGACTCTTCAGTTTATTTCTGAAAACTGCTTTAGGCTAAATCACCCTAGGAAAATCAATTAAAACACTAGTTTTACAGTAAGCTGGAGTTCAAACTTGAATCCAATAAATCAACAATTGCTCTGCTGAAAGTATCACTGTTCCTACCATAACATTCAGCAAAAATTTAGCAAAGAAAGAAATACTACTATTACACATTACAGCTTTTCAAGTGACGGTCTGAGGAATTTCTGAAGGCTTAGGTGAAATGCTTAAAAAGAAATGAGAGATTTAAAATATATTTACGTAACTTTCCAGCACATAATGCAGTAATAGTCTATAAATTACAACTTGCAATTTAGATGGCTTAGATAAATATAACGGCATGCAAATTTAATATATTAACATCAAAAAACACAAGGGCATATTCCAACGCCTACAAAGAATACAAAATTTTGAAGCTTGTTTTTGCATTATATGCTGCAGTAGGACATGTTTTCTAATTCTTACAGGAAGTTGAGTTCAACAATCAGAGATAATCATTATGAAGCTCTAATGATTTGTCATTGATGAGGGTGTCATGATAACTGCTTACTACTCAAACTTTCTTTCGCACTCCACTGTAAAATGTATTTCAGGACTGTGTAATTTTGCTGAACTTTACATGGGGTTTATTTTTTTGATATTCTAGTTGTTATCTTTTAGAAAACACTTCTGCCACTTCTATAATGAAGCCAAGTTAAAAAATCTGAAAAACTTGCTGACCATTCTTTGAACAGCAATGACATGACATACATTTTTAAAGAGCAGCTTCATGAAATCTGGAAAAACAGTAGAACTGATTACTGGATTTATCTTTTGCTTTGCTTATACAATTCCACAACAGTTTACACAAATCAAAAACTTTTCTACCTGGAAAGCTGAGCCTTGCAGAGCGCTAACAAAGCTCTCAGACTGCTGGATCTCACCTATTCTGAGAATGCATTGAAGGCGTTTCTCTAAGCCCTTCTCTTCATTTCTGCAAAAGCTAAAAGATCTACAAAAGAAGCAGAAAGAGATTAGGAGTCTTGATTTTAAGATGGGAGGAATACTATGTCTAGGATTTGGATGCTCTGATCGTGCATGCCTTCCAGACCCTGTGTGCATGAGGCAGGCAGGCGACCAGGGTTAGCTGGACCTTTCTTCTTGGAGATAGGGCTGTCTGAAAACATACTTGAGCCCTATGGTGGGTGGCTCTGTTGCTTTCACAACCGAAGTGGTTATTACCCTGAACTTCTTCAGAGCTGTAGATCTGAAGTTGAACCTCAAAGTGAGTGTATACTTTAAACTTTGATCTTAGTGAGCCAGTTCCCACCTCTCTGACATTACACAGGGAAGGTAAACTCATTAATGTCCCTAATGCACCAAAATACTATAATGGTAATATTAGAGAAAAAAAAAATGCTGGGAATTGATAATCTTGCCTTTGGAGTAGGGTTTTAACAAACTGCAGTCAGGTAGAGCCTATGATCTCATATTGACCAAAGAAGATGAAATAAAATACTGAATCAGTACAGAAATGTCCTTAATTCTGTACACTGAATAAAGTAACACTCCTATGGACATACTTCAATTGTTCATGTAATTAAAGACTAATTTATTAATAATACATAGAAGAGTGATCTTATTTTGCTTTTCTGTTACTTCTGAAAACTGTCTTCACAAGCTTGTTAATACTCTTCTTTCCAATCATCTTACATATTTTCAAGACAGATTCATATTCAACATGAATACTTGAAATTCTGGAGAAGTGAATTTTCTGCAAAACTGAAATCTGTATTTCAGTTGGAATCTACATATCTCACATTTTCTTCAACCCCCAAATCAGAACATATGTTTTTGTTGAAGTGATCGGAAAACTTGCTTTTTAAAATTCAATTATAAGTCTTTTTATTGTATTTCCCTACCAGTGAGTTCGCATGTATCTTGTAAAAAATAATCAGAGCCATTACAGATAAGTATGAAAACTTCTGTCAGGATAATATTACAAAGTTTTGCAAATCGAGCATTCAACAAAAAAAAATTGAAGTAGTTGCCTCCACTGCTGCCTCATCTCACCCCCTCACCATCTAATTGTGTTATTTGAATTAAGAGAGTAGACAGAGAAATCATTCTTTGCAATTTACTAGGACTGGATACCTTACAGCAAAGACTGTGCCCATGTATTGACTGCCACATGCAATCCAGGTCATGACATTTCAAAGTTCACATTTTAGTATGAGGTAACGTTCAAGGAAAGGCACAAAGGATGATCATAATGCTCTCTTTTCTGTGGAAATGAGCTATGATTCTGCATTTCAGAGATGAGAGAACTGAAGCAGCATGCATAGTACAATAAAATACAATACAAAATAAGTACAATAATACATATGTACAATGACTACAAAATCATGAGTGACATAGAGAAAGTAAAGAAGAAAACATTCACTGTTTGTAAAACAAGACTGAGAAGGAACTCAGTGAAATAAAGTTCTCCTTTCACTATAATTAAATGACGGGATTCATAGCATTAGCACTTTTTCAATCTGCTCAGTTTACAAATTAGTAAAGAAGAGATAAGATATATACATGAAGGAATGGTTCATGAATATCAATGAAATACATCGATGTAATTAAATCTTCTGGATCATCAAATCCAAAGATTGTATTGACAGATTACAGAATGCAGATGCTATCATGGGCAAATATTGCCTGACGCTTTTCCAGTTTCTTAAACTCTTTCCCAAAGAACTCCTAATTTTCTCTTGTCAGAGACAAGGTGTTGGGCTGGAGGTACTTTTAATCTGTTCCTAAATATCAAATTTATCACTGCATAACTCTGGAAAAAAATATTTAATTTTAACATGCTATTAGTTGAAATGGCTTCTGAATGAGACAAATAATACATTCACTTGAGATTTAATTTTACAAAACGTCCTCTAATTGGGAAAATAATAACTGCTATAGTCACGATCACATCAGATTGTTTTTGTTGGTTGCTTGGTAGTTGTTTTGTTGTTGTTGTTTGCTTTTGTTGTTTTTGCAATGTGAACTATTTCTATTTCACACATGAAAGAGTACAGATTCTTCTTCATTGCTAAATCTCACTTTCCTTGTGATATGAAAAGAGTTAGAATCTGCAGGCTTAAGGATGAAAATCTTTTGAACAGAAGACCTGTATACTTTACTAGGTGATTGGAGGTCAGTTCAGCTCTATATGTCTTTCTTTTATTTTCCAACTTACTTACTTACAGGTTTTAATGAAATAATTTTGATCAAATGTGTTGTGGAGCCAAGAGGGATCAGAGTGTACTCTGAAGTGTCCTTTGAGTCAGAAGCCCTGACTCCTGCTCACATTTCTGTCAGGCACCTGCTGCTCTCTGCTGCAGCATGAAGACACCTTCCTGGTCTTCCCTCAGGAAGAAACAGGCCAGGTTCTCACTCTCTTTTCCTTGGTTTTATTGTTTACAGTTAATGCAAGAGTCTAATTCCAATATCTCCCCTTCTCACATTGGGCAGCACACTACATACTCTTGAATCTCATGTTATGTTTAATGTACTCTGAGAGGTAGCATGCATTTCACATTACTACAGAAGAAAAGGGGGAAGACAAGAGCTGATAAAATCATTAGTGGGATTCTGAATTTAGCAGAAATGAAAGTCTCACACTCTCAACTGCTTTCTCTTGTCACCAGCGTTATCAACTTTGTGATAACAATAAGGTTGTAAGCAAATGTTTAGCTCAGCCAGGGAAAAGATTGGTATAGGCTACATTCTTTTCTTTCTCATTAAACATATCAAACAGATCTAGAAGGAATTTAATATTTAAAGAGAAAGATTCAAAAGCTATTTACTTTGGCGCAGCTTATTCTACCTCAGCTTATTTTTGCTGCCATACATCTGTATTAAATAAATATATGCTCACAGTTAACATTGGAATTTTTGTTATTTAATGAGTATGAAATTAATTTCAGTCATTAAAGCATTTCCTCTTAAACCTTCTCTCCTCTACTCCAACCTGCTCTAATTTTCCTTCTCATTCCAGGATTGCTAAGGCAGACAAACAAAAAAACCCATTATACAAAAAAATTTCATTATGCAAACTACAGGATTTACCCCTTTTCAGAAGATGTGCCACTACTTCTTTGGCTGAAAACCTTCACCATGTGTCAGGTTATTTCACTCAATAGAATCCCACTGCGGCTGAAGGTCATGCTGTTGTTTTACTGTGTGCCACTGTTGTTTAAGCCGCAGAGCACAGATCCTCCATTTTCCAACATCAGCAGGCAGATTTGTGAACTGGGAGAGGGAGTCATTCAGAAGATAAGATGGTGGGAAGGGGCGCTTTGAGAAAGAACTTGTTACCTGATCAGTGAAAGCGTACTGGATGAGTAATAACAATGGGACTAAAAACCAGAAGGAAGAGTTCAAGGGACTTGAGGGTGGTGGTTTGCTGGTCTTAACAAAGCCAGTCATTATCCTGAGCTAGCATACATGTTGATGTGGTAAAAAGAAATATACATATAATAACCTCATATTTACTAGTTTTGTATTTATCGCTTTTTTTTTTTTGACTGAGTGTCTTTGTTTCACTGATGAAATTATTTTGCTTAGTAAATATGGAAGTATTTCCAGTGAAGCCTCATTGAACTAAGAATAATTTTACTTTGCTTCCTTCAAAACAGTAAGTGAAGGAAGAGAACAAATTTTCCCACTGTCTTTAATGGGGCAAGAATTATTCTCAGAATACTCAACTATGTTTAGTTACAATATCAAAACTTTACTCAATAGTTCAGGAAGAAATCTCTTTACTAAATGAAAATTAATAGCAGGTAAGGCTTACTAGAAGAGTATAACACTGCTTTCATCTATATTTCTTCCTTGTATACCATACACATTTTCTCCAACATTTGGCTAGGCAGGTGGCCAGCAGGCACTGTCAAGATAATTTATGTCTCTTGTTTATTTGAATAATTAAAATAACAACAACACTGGAACCCCACAAATTTTGCACACTCACAGCTTATACAACATTTTCCCGTCCCTTCTACTATCGCACTCCTGCAAAACACATCCCATACATAAGAAGACATCTAAGGAATCACTAAAACCCAAGGAAGCAGATATTTGTGAAAGCAAAAAATGTGTGTCCTGCTAACCAGTGAGAGAAGAAAACTCCCACAGCAGTTAGCGAATCTGCCTTCTGCCCTTTCCAACAAAACTGCACTCAGCCATCCCTACATTGCCTCCTTACACGGGAAGCTTTGTGGTCATACATCTTCACCTAACTCTGCTGCTGTTGTGACGCAGCGAGCATTTTGCAACTGAAGTGACTACTTACAAGGTATGAGTTAATAACTCTAATTCTCCTGTTTCTGAAAACCAGAAGCCAGCCTGCAGTCTGCAACCTTGAACTGTAACAAAGAAGGAGAATGCAACTGAAAACGGTAGATTCTGAATCTCACTTCAGCTCTGATCCTGTCATAGCTTCTCTACCTGCATTCGTCCATATGCGTTTGCCTCTAATGTCTGCAGAACCTCATTTGAATTAAAAGGAGCTAAATTATAGCAATTAAATCAGAGCAACTGTTTGCAATCTGGATTGGTACTGTGACCAGCTAAATCCAAAGCATTCTATTTATTTTGGACAAAGTACTCAAGCCAGCTAAGTCACATCAGTAGGACTAAACTCTTGCCTTTTCCCTACGTATTTTCTCTGCCATTATCTTCCTTTGATCCACAACCCATATTATCCACTTGTTTTAGATTTTTTTTCCGAGATGTATGTGGTATATGAATTTCTCCCTGTACCCTGTACTATAGCAGTGCTGCTGGCCTCGCAATACAACATAGCTACATTTTGTGGGTGGTGTTTTTCACATCCCTACAGCAAGTGATCAAAAACTGGCAGATAATTTTTAAAGATGAGAAAAGAGAGTGATCTAGTTCAAGCTCTTTTTTTCTATTACATCTGTAAAATAATTAGGAGCCCCAACTCCTGTACTCACAAGACAGGGGCAAAGTCTGAAACAAAATAAATTGTTTTACTGATGAGCACATTAGCTGAAAAGGGTCCTTTCTCCTGCTAGGCAGAATTAGTTTGCGACAGTATGGGGGAACCAAACCACTGCCATATTAATCCTCAACACAGGTGTGTGGCATATTAATCCTAGTTTATGTTCTCAGCTGAGTAATGTCCAAGACTTGGAACTATAAGGTATCAAGTTTCCTCAGTTAGTAGAAGATTTTGGATTATTTTGTTATCAGAGCATCTGGTGGCATGTTTTTTTTTTTTTCTTTTATATACATATCTTGCTATGACGGAAAGGTGTCATCAGGAGAAAGTAGTTAATGGAATACTTGTAACAGACTGGCTTGCTCCCCTCCTCCAACATAAAATAAAGAATGCATAGACCAGGGTTGGAATTTATGGAATACTAATACCCATTCAATGTCAAGAGTCAAAATATTCTGCCTATGTTACCTGTTGATTCATTCTATAATTGAATGTTTTTCTTCTTACAAAAGCAGTATTTTGAAACATATATTTATTCGGGAAAGTCCAGAAAAAAAATCAGATGTCAGACATACATAAATGAGTTGCTAAAATATGGTAAATGTATCTGATAGCTCAAAATACATTATTTCTTTGCTGCCTGTCTCAGTGATCTTCTGAAAGAGAAAATAACATTATCTAGTTTATTATAAATTTTATTGTGAGAGCGAAGACTTCTGTTCTGTAGCCCTGGTAATCTACTTGTATTTTTACTGCTAGAAACATCATCTTTAGTCTGGGACATTTCTTGACTTGAATTCTACTTCTTTCAACACATTAATCTAGCATCTATATAGGGAGGCTCCTCTGTTTTCAAAAGAATATGTGTGCCTATGTGTTGGAAATTCTGGTACTGTCTCCAAGTTTACAGTTGAGCATAACAGCGTTGATACTAAACTAACCTTTGCATTAAAAAATAAATGTGTTAGGCTTCTCAACTAGATTTGCTCACTGAAAAGAGAGTAAAAAAAAAGGAAAGGAGGACTAAGAAACACTCTGTTCAGACAACACACATGACATTAATGTTAAGTATTTCTATTTCTGATATTCTGCCTATAGCTCTGTAAAACCCATCCTTTCAAAGTGCAGTTCATGATTAACTGTTACAGCTATTATTTTAAAACAATTACAAGCCCACTTATTCCCTCAGAAATTTTATATAATTCAAAGCTATTTATATGTGCATGAATACTTGTATTCATATCTATTGATAAGTACATATTCATTCCTACAGGGAAAATGTATCCAATTTCAGTATAAATACACTCTGAATTGAATAAGAGGAATTTTAAAATACTTACTATTTAAAAATACATTAAAAATTAACATTTCAAGGAAAGCTGTGATTTTAAAACTAAGGTACAGCCACAGTAGTCTATCTCATTCAAATAAGGAACCTGTCAGAAATTCAAGCATCCTTATAGCTCTCCCAGAAGCAGAACAGGCACCTTATGTCAGTTCAGAACCCTGTTTGGTTATTTCCTTTTACTAAGGCCACAATTACAAGGATTAGATGCTAAGGCACTGTTAAGTGGAGATGATAAGTGCTTAGCCATTTTTCTGGCATTGCTTTGGGGCATGCAGAAAAGTTCCCACAGGCCCTAAGACACAGAGCCTTTACCATTAGCAGGCACCAGAGCAGGTGCATTTTGCTGATGCTGCAGCTCCAAATGGAGCATACCACAGGTGATGTTCATTATGGAAACCATGGGGATATAACGGAGACTGTGGGTTATTGCTGATGGTGAAGTGCCAAAGGTTAGTGAAAAGCTGGATTGTCTGCTGGACCAGGGTAGATAAGAACACAAAAGGGCACAGAAACAGATTTGAATACAGTCACTTATCAGTGTGCCTTTTAAACTACATTATGCTGCGTATAATGGTGTGCTGTTAGCACTAAAATAGGGAGTCTCCTTTTATGAGTGTACTAATTTATTAATGTCATTTTGTGTCACCGTTTCAGCAGCTCATCTGCTTCCCTGAGCTGAGAAGCAAGGCACCAAGTCAGCTAAATTCAAACTGAATTCAAGTGGCTCTAGATATTTTCAGACAACTATTGCAATCTGCTGGTGTAGCTCTCTATTGGCCACTGTATTGTTTTCTCCACAATAAAAAGCAAAGAAGTATATATAAAAATAGATGTTTATGACTTGGAATAAATTTTGGCTTTACTACTCTTTATTACTGGAAACCAGCCAATTATTATGCAAAAGAATAAAAAAGGATCATTTATACGCCCTACTGTTAAATTTTAAATTGAGTGATGTGATAAAATGGCCAACTGGGAGAGAGGGTGGGGAATGGGAGGAATGCTAGATTTTATTTATGTTATGTTTATAGTTAGCTATGTTTATCTTTTTTTTTGTCAGTTAAAGGAACATTAAATAGAATTATCTTGAATTTATGGTATGTAATAAAGCAGACTTTTTTTCCATGAATGTTCAATTAGATTAAAGTGTATAGTCACAAGTGCAAAGCATGCACCTATTTATGATTTCTTTCCTGAGGCCATCTTCTTGTTCCTCTCCTGAGACTGCAAGAATTCAGAATACTTTGGAGAAAACAATGCATATGTTTACTGTAATGTATGTGTGAGCATAATGCAGGACTGGTGGGAGTGAAATGTGGTGTTTGGAGATGGTGAAGGAGAACAGAATGATGAAAAAATCTTAGCAAAAAAATGCCAGGTGGGGATTTCTGGCAAGAAGTAGTGTAAATAAATATTATTTCAAAGGGGCACTAGCTTTGCAGAGTATTTGTAGAGGAAAAAAAAAAAAAAAGGATTTGTTTAACCTTTGTGCTCCCTTGATTCACTTCTGCCAAAAAGAAAGTGAAGCCTATAAATCCTTGGTAGAAGTCACCCAACGTCTGGCTGTGCATCCCTATGTAGACTCTGACATTTTGCTCAGGCAGGAATCTGTCATCTAAAGCCAGACAGACAGATGTACGTCTCTCTTGCTGGCACGTGATACTCTTAAAATGCAAAGTTGCCATTTCAAACAACACCTGGTGTTCTTTCTCTTACTTTACAGTTGTATCTTATTTAAGAAAACATCTTTGTGAAACAAGTGAAAAGCAAGCAGGATTAAGTTTTATGTTTTCCAACAAGGTTACACCTGCAGTTGAAGGTCTGGGGATTTAGTCTTTGCTGCTGTGCATGCTCAAATACTAGACAAAGGAAAAAGAGATGAGGAGATCGAATCATCTCAAAATATTCCTTGAGGCTTACACCCAGATATTGGCTTGGTCTAATGGATGCCATTCTTTGATCAGCTGATAAAATTTCTAGCCACTGCAGTCAAGAAAAAGGCAAAACTTCAGATTCATTAAGATCATTTTGTGCTGTCTCTCATGCTACCTTGAACATAATTTTAGACTAGGCTTGACGTTGCGCAAAGACTTCCCACGTGGCCTTTTCCTCAGGTAGTACAGTGACTCCTCTCAGCTTTGACACAGAAAAGATGCCTCAAAGGAATTGCAGCCAGGAAACCGCCAGATCTCCCAGGGTCTCAACAAGATGAGTAATTGATAGACCAATAGCCAGGAACTCTGAAAACCTGCTGTTTCTTCCTCATTTCCCATTACTTCACAGCTAAACAGTATTCATGCTATATTAATAGCAAGGATCATAATATTACAGTCTTACTTCCAGACAGACTTTTTTTATTGACAAAGAAATGCAAACTTTGAGGATTCTGGTTTAGTTTTAAGCCACTAAATTGTACAGGATCAAACACCTCTTCAGTTTATTCCTGAGTTTAACATGACTATTTTGTTCCTTGTATGTGTCTTACGGATAGATACAGGCAAGTAGCTACTGTCACAAATTCAATCATTCCTACCATAAATAACTAAAACAGTAGGATATATTTTAAAAATCCATTTTTCTGGCTTACTTTGGGAAAAGTTCACTGAAAATCCCTACCATTGCTGCATTGTTTCCTGGTTTATTATGAAATGTGAAAGCTGCAATTTTATTATGGACGAGGATGCAAGTCACTGCAAAAAAATAAAAATAAATAATTTCATGGACATTTTATTTACCTCGTACAAGAAAGTAATGCTTATTACATACATAAGTGATACATGTTTGCATTATTTATAAGCTGTGGATAACTCAGTGGCCTAACTATGTGCTTTTACTTTGTATCTATGTAGGAATATCTTTGAAGCATGTGAGACAAAGAGCATTGGCTCAAGTTGTTGCCTTCAACAATCATTTGGAGCCAAGGAGACTGGCAGAAGTCTGCATGTGTGTTGTCCAAGTGCTGGTCAGACACAATATGGAAACTGCTCTACACTTTACACTATTGTTATTCCTACCGTGTTTTCATACTGAAGATAAATATTATCCGTGGTATCTTTTTCCAATTGATCATAAAGAATACTGAAAAAGAAGTAGAGAATCTCAGACAAAATGAAAGCCGTAACTAAACATTTGCCATTTGTACCTGAAGACCTGCCCCACCTTTGGGTATCCCCTCAGGAAACAGCACCAGATCCATCCTACACTGGCGGGATCCTTACTTCCGGCTCTTTTCCTTCTTTGGATGTGCACACTGCAGGCACCAGCTATATTCCTTCTGACACACCTTCACCTCACCATCGATGGCTTGAGGCACTGCTTTCTCTATCATTTACATCACTTTTTGTTTCTGTTTAGGTGTCATTGATACCACTCCCAATGGTAAGTAGCACTTCCCATCTCGAAGAGGGGTTTTTGCTCAATTTCCAAGTACTGTGGAGCTACAGGTAAAACAATGGTAAAAATGGTGAACACCATAGGGCTCAGCCTCTATGGATCTCAGAGCTCTGAGCCCTTCATAGCACTGCTAGGACGCAGCATTGTGTCATTCAAGGGCAGAGAGACACATGCTGAAGCAACCAGCTTTCTTCAGAGTTTGTGCATGGCAGTACATATGCCTATTAAAGGCATTTGGAAGGTCTTTTACTCTTCTCTGGGGGATTACGCTGGGTGTTACACCAGCCTATTTTTAGGCATCTGTATTACTTGGCCAAGAGCCAAACACCTCTCTAAATTAACTGTAAGAAAAATTGTACAGGAAATGCATAAGAAACTTACTACTGATTATTTCCTGTGAATTGTTTAAAGTATGTGATTAAAGAAGCTCAATACTCATGTGGTACAAAAAGCAGCCCTTCCCCAGAGAAACAGTATCTGCTGGCTTCCCAGAAGGTCTCAGTGGTTCTGCCACTGAGAGAAGACTTACAGTGAAGGAGTTTGACAGCAAGTGGTGTAACAGACAGCCAATGAATGTGTCCTCTCTCCCTCAGCAGTGATTAGTCTGTCTGTTTGGCAAAAACATCATTACTGTTTGCTAGGAACAATAAACTTGCATAAAACTTACTTATGGTTCAGGCAGTTTAAATAGAAATCTGAGCCAACAGCATATTGTCTTTAAGTTTTCATTTAATTTAATCTTTTCCTGAGGGCATGGGGAATAAATTGTTACTAATTTTTTCATAAGAGATTAAAAAAAAAAAAGAAAATGAAAACTTTTTGGTGAGACCAATGGGGACACAAAGCAGAGCAGAAGTGGGAGTTGGGGGGAAGCTCAGTACTGCAAATGCCTTCAGGTGAACCCTTGAGACAAACTGACTTTTCAGCTGATGGCATCAGAGATTGTGGATGGATGAAGGCAGATCATGGAAGCCAGATATCAAAAGAGAGATCACAGCAAGCTATTAAAATGTACATTTATATTGCTAAATATTTTTAGGGTTGCTGAATTGAGACACCTAGCAAACAGCACATCATGGAGAACACTGATTGAAAAGCTCACTGGGTTGGGAAAGAATTTTTCATTTCATAAATCATTTGCTGTAACCATTCCAAACAGTCAGCAGATTTTGAAAATTAATGAGAGATGTTCTGTGATGAAGACTGGTTTGACGGCCACTTCCTTGCAGAGGTTATCCCTAGAGAACTGAATCTTATCCTTCTGTGATGTTAGATTTTTTTGTCAGTAATGCTACTTTTTTTAGCATGTTTACAGCATGATAAATTATTTTATCCTGTTTATAAAATCGCGAAGAAATAAAATGCTTGATAGAGATTTTAAATCCAGCTCCACAGAGCTTTTCCTGTAGACCTGATATTATATATTTAATAAAGAGCGGAGCAGAAGGGCTATCATTAGAAGAGACTACACACAGAAACAGCGTGTTTTAAATCTTAAAAAAAAAACAAAAAACAACAAAAAAAAACACCCACAGAAATTCCCTGATCATATTCCACTCCTGGAGAAGAAAACAGGTGCCGGACAAAAATTTGACATGTCCATTACTCATAACAGTCACTTTCATTGTTTTCCATTGATTGCTCTCCAGTACCAGTTTAAATTTCATAATAAAATACCTCAACAAATGTATGAGGTAAAAACACAGCTACTTCAATACCTGCCATTTCTTTGATTTAGTGAAGATATGAAGAAGATCTTTTTTCATTAGCGTACAGGCAAATATTAATTACTTCTAGCAAATTCTAGGAAACTAGATATACCTTGTCTTAACATAAAATGGACATTTGCTTCAAAGTGACAGCTAACAGGACTTTATCTCCATAGTGCAGGCAGGAAATGTTCTATTAATATAGGCCTTTCACTTGTTTAAAGCTTTCCTCATAGAAAGATCCTGTAAAAGCCCTAGGATATAACATAAAGAAGTGCGAAAGTCTAACAAATAATAATTAACACCTAACATTTGTCAGGTTGTTGGAAATCATCTAATTACTAATATTCTGCTGTGAACTAGTAAGTGTTGTAATACCTAACCTGTCACCTGCAAACTGAATTGTTGTCCCTATAAGAGCTATTTTCTCTCTGCTGCCTATAAGAAAAGTCCAGATGACAACACTGTAGATAATGCAAGTCAGATGGAATAAATGCCATTCCTATTCTCTTGTGCATCAGATGCAATCTCAGTTATACTGCATTGTCACTGAAATTATTGCTGTCCATGGCCTCGCAGGTGCTGAAAATTTCATTTTCCTCGTGCTCAGTATTACATGACTTCAATAATAATAACGTATATTCTGATATCTTGTTACTGTTTGTCTTGCTTTTTTCCTTCTTTTACTTAAAGCGCTGGGGAAAATAGTGTAGCGATTTGATCAACTAATTTGCATATGCATTTTGTTTCACAAATTATCTCACTATTCCAGAGCCTTACCCAGTCTGGACTGCAATCCTATAACAGACACAGCAACTGTTTTGTTTTGTTAAATGAATGAGATTTTGCAATTTCTATTTTTGTTTCTCTTACTGAAACAAATGTAATTATGAGGAAAATAAATTTCCATGACAATCATTCATAGACACAGTTAAATTCCTAATGGTTTAATAGAAGTTTTAATTTCTGAAATTTATTCTGTGTGAGATTCAAATATAAATAGAAGCTTTTAAGATGATTTAATTCACAAACGTTCAGTTTACGAAAAAAATAATTCTTCCCGATCATCTTTCCAACAGTCTCTTTCACATTTACACATTGCGCAATCATTAGTCTGAAAAGTAAAAGGTCTTCTCTATAGAAAAAGCTTACAAGAAGCAATATAGAAGGCCAAGTGCCTTTGGCCAAAATCAGCAAGCCTTTTCTGTATATTTCTGTAGGTATATTTTTGTCTCATCAGATCTTCCTCTTGAAGAACCAAAAAAGAACAAATGCTAAGGAGATCCAGAAGAACATGATAATGGAAATCCAAGGAAATAAGGATGATAGAAGGAGGCGAGAAGGTTATGGCTATCTGCAGAATGCCTGTAAGCATAGAAAGAGGGAACTTGCTGATTTTTTGTCAAATACAATCCTCGAGGCCTGTCCACAAGCAACCTTTGCATATGGCCATTTTTAGGTTTCCTTGTAGCTGTATTTCTCTGTTTCATTTTAGTTTGGTTATTCATTTTCCCTGAGCTCAGATCCCTTACTTGTACTTTCTTTATGTGCTGCTTAAGTTCCCAGGTTACTCTCATTCATTGTCCTTTAGGACAAGCAATCCTCTAAGAGTTGGGATGGGAAGAAAGGGCTACTGCAATGTATGCACAGGCCTACACCAGCCTGTGTGTCCAGGACCACTCTGCTCCTCCAGCAACCTATATTCCTTCCTCAAGTGCCTAACACTCTTCTTCTGGTACCAAGTACAGACCCTAACACATTTCTTTCCCTATGCTTTCTCAGCGTCCTCTCTAAGATGCCATCTACGGCTCACTCTCAGATGTCATACCTCCCACTGCCATTTAAATTCCTCTTGACTCTCTTATTGCCATCTTTAAGAGGCAAATTGCCCTCACCACTGGTCAAATACATTCTGAGTTTCCACAGATTGGAAGACATCATATTTCTGTGGGACAGCAAACACACAAGCATTTCTAAGCAAGTTCTACAGCTACCTGTGGTTTCCACATCCACTTCTATCATATCTGGAACTCTGAACACCTGTGACCTTCACCCGCTGCCTCAGCATCATGCTCATTTTGAGGGGCTGTGATCTTTTTAGGCTGCAGGGGCAGACTCCTGATGAACATCACCCGATGCTGAAACCTGCAATGTGAGACAATGTGGTAGGGCACTTTCCTTTCATGACAAATTCCTCTCTTTAACTTGTTTTGCTCTGGCAGCAGCAGACCTTGGCCCACAGGTACAGCAGGCCTATGTCAACATTCTAGAATTGAGGAAAATGGGTGGAGCCAGGGCTCGCTGGAATAGGAAAGGCATCCCCATATCCATGCCACTGCCCCAGCATTTCCCTGCCCTTCTCTTCCCCAACAGCCCAAAACCTGTGTCGATGGCCTTCCTCCTCCCTCCAGACACAGGCCCAGGAAGTACCCCTCCCCTCAACCTCCTCTCCTCTCTGTCTTTTTTATGTAAAGCAACTTCCCACTCACTGAGCCCTAAGTTGCCTCTGTCATGCTTTGCCCTCCCAGGCTGTCTCCACCCTGCCTCTCAGACACAGTCTGACCCCATCTGCTTTGTATGGGTGTAGGCTGTAAACTCTTCATATAAAATGATGTTGCTGTCACATATTTGCTCTGTTCTGTATGTCATTGCGTTCTAAAGGGCTAACATCATTGCTTTGCCTTCAGAACTGCTAGGCTATTCAGGTACCAGTTCTGATGCTATTTAAATGACAATTGGGTTCACAGAATATGGCTTCCAAGTCTTTCAATTTGATTAGGAATCAATCCTCTCTAATTACTTTTACAAATAATTCCTGTTTTCCATCTGGAAATAGAGATAAGGTTACGTGTATATACATTTTGCTCCAAGACTGAGAAAAAGGTTTAATAATTGTGTATCTGATAAATCGCACAAAAGAGAGATGACAACTTTTAAAGAATTTAAAAGCGAGTCTGATTCTGGTAATAATCCCTATATAAAAGCATTAATCACGCTAACAGAAAATAACATACTAAGACTAAAATGAATCAAGCCGTATATGTCAGGGCAAGGGAGAAGTTTTATAATTTGGGGATAACTAACTGATTAGCCCAGTGAGATGACTGGGTTAAAAATAGGGATCATAAAAAGCTTTAATTTCACAGCAGATATCAAATAACGAAGACGATTTTTTGGTGTGTTATATAACAATAGACACGTGCTTTAAAATGCATCAGTGAGACAGTCTGTAATAAGATAACCCCAGAAAACTGAAATCAATTTTATTTTAAAATCTTTATTTCTGTACTATTTAAAAGCCAGATATTTGAAAAATTATAAGAAACATTAAAGTATTATAGATACTTTCAAATTGTCTTACCATGCATGCTCCCAAATGTATTATTAAATAACTCCATGGAGGAACACTTTAAAGGATAACAGATACAAATGTATTAAACTTTAACAACTTCCAAATTAAAGTCAACTACTGCTGTTTTTTCCAGCTCTGTGGTAGAAACAGGGGAAACAGATATGGTGTCACACAAACAACAGCTGTGTTGTGTGTAGGAAAAGAAAGAAAGCAACAGAGAGTGGCAGCAACTGGATAAATCACAGAAAATGTTCTCTCTAAGGCTCTATCCTTACACAGTGTAAAACAATGATTCTTTAAAAGGATAACAAACAATAATAATTCGATATAAGACTGATGTTTCTCATAGTTTTGTGCACTCTATATAAAATGTAGACAGAATATAAAAAACATAGACATTATATAAAATATAGACAGAAACATAAACAGATTATAAACTTACAGATGTAGACACAGAGATATGGAGAAACCATATGCTTATTTCTTGCTTTGGTTGAAAAAACTAGTTGAAATTACCCCTCAAATTACAGGTAAAAGTTTCACATGCATCATGCACAACAACCTGTTATAGCTTGGGATGGAGATGATGCCCAGTGCTCACCTGATGAGAGACTCTTTGTGCTGTAAAAGCGTGAAAGCAAATCACCCACATACAAAATGATGTCACAGTTGCAGTAGTTTGCTCAAATGCAGCATAAACATAGCTCCAGAAAAAGCAGGAACCAGCTATGATTGTGACCTTCTAACTCCAGAGATGTAGGAGGGACTGGGCACATCCTCCCTGACTGCTACCATGTGTCAGATAGAATAAGAAGAATGAGAATAAACAGAACTTAACATTTGTACAACCAATGCAAGTATGCATTTTCTTTTCATCATTTCAATCATACAGCCAATTCAGCAAAACTTTCATTTCATAAACCTTGTTGAAATAACCTGGAGTTAAGTATTTGTGCCTAAAGTTAGGTATTTGTTGTCTAATATTTGTCTAGGAGCTGCTAAGGATTGGATTTTGCCCAATAGCTTAGCATATAATATGCACATGTTACTGAATTTACCTCAAATTCTCTAATAAGTAAGCACCTATTCCCAGTTTTTTCATTTATATAAAACTGGGGGATCTTCCCAGATGCATACTGCAGCCATTTCCAGAAGCACTCAGAATATGGTCCAGGCACATTATTAATGCCCCTCTGCAGTTAGGACAACTAGAATGCAATGCATACCTCGTGTCTCAGCACACCCCAGAGCATACGTCCCTTAAATTAGATTTGTCTCTAGACACCTACTGTACAGACAAGGCTCTGTCTCTCTCCGTTGGTAACAGAGAACAGCTTCAATTGTGATGGGTAGGTAAGATTCACTGTGTGGGAGAACAGACTTTTAGGGCTAGTTTAAAGAATAAAGGATTCAGAAACTTCTTACATATGACTCAGAAATAACAATATCCTATATTTTAAAATTGGAAACTACATCATGCTACATTACAATCACTCTGTATTTTTCCTGTTTAGATGCAGAGACACAGGAGCCCAATTTAGACTGTTTCTGTTTGGCTATGCCAGTCCTGATGTGTTTGCAGAGTCCTGGCTGTGCAGAGATTAAGACAGATAACCATATACATATACCTACATCTGTAACACTTATTATTTGACATATAAGACCTATTCAGGCAGATTTGCATTTCAGTTATTTTGCTATATGGTAGGTATGTGTTTCCTTTCAGATTCTGCCCTATGCAGTAAAGTGATAAAAGCAAAAATTAGTTCATCAGGTCAGTCACTGAATGAAAGTGTGAGCTTATCATTTCATTTTTTTTTCTTTCTACATAGTTTCCACACACTGACGTGGTTGTGTATGTTCTTTGGCCTCCTAAAATGACTTCAGTATAACTCAACACAGACAATTTCAGTCTAACAATAGAGAAAATCAAAACCCATAATGCAGACTCATTCAGAGCAGCTGGGATTTTAAAATCCCATGCCCTTTAAAGAATTTTCAAAATAAATGAAATGTTTTATTAATTCTAACAGCTTAATGTACAGAACTAATAGAGGTGTAGTCAATCCATCATAACAATCTTTGTCTTTTCCCATAATGCATTAATTTCTTATACAGACAGATTGCATGACTGTGTTTGTATGACACCTTTTTTCCACTCAGATCAGTTGTAAGACCTCTGAACTAAAGAATATCATCTTTCTAAATTGAATACTAATTTTAGCTAAGCTGCTTTTGAAGACCATGCTCTTTTAAAAAAGCCAAAGCTTCATACAAAAGATAGGGAGAAGAGGGAGTGCAGTTGATGAAATGCAAATGAGGCTTTTCTCAGACAGCTGGCTGCTTTGGGATGACATGTGTGATGAATGGCTCTTAAAACATGAGCAGGCATCAAGCTCCAATTCAGTGTCAGACTGGCAAAAACAGCAGCATTACTGGATGCTTCCTTTAATTAATGCAACACTTCTGCATTAGTCCGGACACTGCCGATAAATGGGAAAGAACTGATATCAGTGGTAATATCAGAAATCTTTCAACCTTGAAGCTGGGATGCATTAGCCAAAAGCTGCAGTATCGTAAAAGGTTTAATTGTATTTGTAATGTACCAGTGCACTGTGACAAAAATAGGAGATAGTGTAGGCAGGACAGAGTAAGCCAGTGATAAATGGGTGTGAATGAGTGATTATAAAGCAGGGAGTAGTGTGAAAACAGACAATAGACAGCGAAGGGAAGGGGGTAAGGATGGAGGTTATGATAGCAGCAACTGCTCTAAAGTGAAAAGTAGGTAACAAGAGAAACTTGGGTATAGTTTTGAATAGGGCTGTAAGCACAAATCAGTTTAGCATAAATCTTCCCTCCTAAATAGATTTCATTGATGAAAGGGAGATTTACCACTTTCACTACTCCTAGGAGGACTTCACTGGGAAGGCTTTGCTAGCTAGTTATCTACTGTGAAGTATTAGAACTCACTAAATGAAACATACCGCACAAAGATTTCTATTAATTGCATACCAAGGTAATAGGATACACACACTGTTTATCTGTTGTGCCAAAAATTATGTTTTCTGCTGTAACATAACATTCCCATGCAATTTTATGTTGCATAGTCGCCAAATGCCAGTACCTACCAGCAATAACAGCTTTCTTGAGATTATTTAAAAAATAAAGACTAATCTTCCACTGAAAGCTTAATAGCCTATCATGCTCAAAAGTCAAAAAGTGTTCATGTTTTGTGATTGCCATCTGTTGCAAACATTTCGAAAGAATCCATCTTCCTAGTATGTGGGCTAACTTACATAATTTAGATTAACAACAAGTTCTGGTGAAGTTCTTGAAAATGGCCTACACTTAGTGTTTCTGAGAAGGGTGAAGTATTCCCGTAATGTACTCAAAGTGATTTGCAATTTCTTGATGACACCTTTATTCATGCGGTGGCCTTTTGAAACCATTCCAATTGTTCTCTCCCTTTATCTTGCACACAAGATAAGTATTTACTGTGCGTGCCAAGTATTTACTATGTGGATTCAAACCTGTTTTTTTGTGTTATTTTTTTTCTCCTTTTAATTAAATCCTGCTCTATGAAGCTTAGAAGAATCTATTAATTTTTTTTTTTTTTAAGATGGAGACCAAGCTGAATTTTTGTCTATGTTTATTTTCATACTTGGGGAGAGAGTAGAAGAGAGAGACATTGGAGGGCTGGAGAAACACAAAGAGAAGCTCATTCTCTGCCATCATTACCAAGTAATGGAAGTAGTGGTTGTGATACACAAAGCACTTCACTGACCACAGCACAGGAAAAAGATGCTATGTTTTAGTGTATATATTTATGTTTTCCTTATTGCATTAGAAGACAGAAGACAGCTTATAATTTAGGAAAGTATCTATGGTTTAGAACATATATACATCTGCTTACCTGAATTGAGATTAAAAACATTAAAACATTCTTTTTATTTTTTCAAGTAAAGGCACACCTTCTGAAACATTAAAGGACTGTAGAAACATCAAAATACAGATACTTAAGTAATTATTTTTGCCACATTTTAAAGGATTTTCATTGTTCAAATGCTTCTGTATTAATTTTATTATGCACAGATATTTTTGACTGAGTAGAAGTAAAGCTAGATGGTTTCACAGCACAAGAGGAAATAAATCTAATTTTAAATACTATGTCTTTTGAGTAACACCATAACTACCATGGTAGCAAAATACTTAGCTCTAACAAGTATATTGGAAACCATCTTGGTATTGATTAGCAGAACAGTTGAGTAGGGAAGAGGGTCAGAGGTGTTAGGGCAAAAATCTTTTTTTCTCTTTTTTTTCTTTGTTAAGAATGTTCAATCAAGTTAAAACAAACAAAAAAAATAAATAAAAACAGAAGCCATGGTTCTCATACGTTGTCAAATTTGACAGAGATGCTTCTTGCTAGCCATATTTTCCAACTAAAAACTTGGTATAGAGCCAATGACAATGGTGTTAATGTTTACCATGTGTGTCTGTCTTTATTACTAATGCCTGATAGCTATCTCAGCAAACTTAGAAAACTTGATGCAAAGCATCCTATCACATCAGGAACTTTCCCAATGGGGTAGGCAAGGGTTCAGTACTGTTGGCTTCACAATTTTGCATGAGAAAATCCCACTATAATACACTGAATGAATTCCAGTTTTTCTGAAATGTTGACAGTAGGTGTGAAATAGGGGAAATATAAAGGCTATAATGACCTAGCTTGTTACAAATTCAGCAGTCAGTACTACATTACTGTGTGTCTATTTAGATGGTCAATTTTCATTTTTAGCTCCCCATGTTTCTGTAGTATAGTTTAGCTTCTATATTATCTACAAAGTTCATTACCAGGATAAAGAGACGATGATCCAGTCATTTTCTTCAGTCAGTGGCGGGGCATTTGTCACTCATTTCCCTCCCTTTCTCATATAATATTTAACGTACAGGACAAAGAATTCATTTCCACTAAATGAGAGATGCCATCAGATGTGAAGATTTCATGCTCAACCAGGATCAAATAATGATATGCTTACTCATGCTTACTACATTAGGAAGTTCTAATAGGGCTACATGAGGATCAGGTGCTAATCGTTGAAACGGCATCAGATTGCCATCCATAATTTGGCTCACTCCTCTGCAGAGCAGTTATTCAGTGCTGATGACTGAATTCTATCCATCTCTGAAAGTACAGGAAGGCAAAATAAGAATAAGAACAGGATTTAAAAGGTCCCTAAATGTATGGTCACATGGCCAGAGGAAAGCCATTATGTAATTGTCCCTGCACTCAGTGATGGCTGGGGCACTGGCTGTGCAGATAGCCCCTGACAATTCCCTATTGTGTTCACCTCTCATGAGATTTTACTTGGACAGCATTTTCCACTAATGGATGCTGGTCATGATCAAACAGCTATAAATCACTTTGGCCAAGTTAATCCAAAGATGTGCCAAATTCTAGTGTCAAACTGTCTAACATGCATTTCCTAATAAATAGAAATGCTTTTTAGCAGAAAACAACCAACCAGTAACATTGGTTGGGTTGTAATCATCAAACTGCAAGGACAGGCCCAGATGGCTCTGGATTTCCTGGTAAAGTCTGGCATTCCAGTGCTCTGCCTTAGTGAGCCTAACCTGGACATGCTCGTGCTGTTCTGCACGAAAAGGAAAACAGGCAAATGACTGTGATCAAGTACAAAAATTCTGATAAAATAGAAATATCCCACATACCAAATGTTTGTAGCAAAGATGTTGATGTAGTATTTTCATGCAGAAACAAGGAATTTATAGCATATGCTTTACATTCTAGCTATTTTTAGGACTGTGCTTTCATTGTTGACCAATACACTTAGTTCCCTGACATCTCATAGTAAAAGGTAAAGTCGGTCTTTATAACCCAATTATATGATCTATGGCATTCAATACTAACAAGAGGCTAGGAGTCCAGCTTAAGTTTCTAAGAATGTAGAATCTGATATGTGTGGGATGAAATTGTCCAGGGCAGGAGTAGTTTTGATAAAAAAAAGTTTCCAAGATGATTATAATAGCAGATGCTTGAAAATGCAGAATTTCTAGTTCTTCAAAATTATAAGCCAGATGCACAGTCAAGGAGCTATCCCTATTTTCCTTGTACTGCTGACTAGCACAAGATAAAAAGCAAAAGGATTATCATTTTTTTTTTTAGTTCACAGCAGGATTTTTTATTCTTATATATTGTCAGTTTCAGACACAACAGACTGAACTGCTATATATGGAACCTGCATTTGGATATGATGACTATTGCAGCAAGCCATACTGTTTCATTTGGAGCTTCATTATGAAAGTTTTTAATGGATTAATAGACACAATATAAATCTTCTCAGTAAAAAGGAAGCAAGGAGAAGTATAACTGAATACCTAAAACTATTTTAAGCAGGGATATAGTAATTGATAATTCCTTTGGAGCAGATGGTCTTCTAGCTGATTTAAGAGATATGAGATCCATGGGAGCAATTGCTTCTGAAATGTGAACAACTAATTCCCATTCTTCACATATTCCAAATTCTGCATTTTCTGGAATGCTGCTAATTGTTACACTTTGGTCCCATTCTCAAGAGAAACCTAAATAAGTATATTTCAACATGAAAATTTATTAATAATCACTGAAACAACTGAATTTTTTTTACAGAAGTCACATTTTCTATGTTTTACTTATTCAGTATTTTACATGCTCGGGTAATCACATTGCAATTATTTTGAAGGAAATCAGAGAAGTACACCACAGTTTAATCACTTATGCAATGTACAGATATTTCACACTCTCCCCAACTCCCCAGATGAAATTAGAGCAGATAGGAGCTGCATACTATGAAAGGCGTTGTGAGTCAGAAGACAGACAGAGAAAGCAACAAATGTAGCCCTTGGCCTATGGCTATCCACATCACTTATTTATAGCTATTTTTATTTAAATCATAAGCTCTTTCTATCTTGTGTCATGTGTTCATACAGTGCTTTCCACAGTGCTGTCCTTAAATAAGACCTCTGCATGTTACAGAAATATAAATAAGAAAGATGATGAAACACCATGGACCATAGTTTATCATCATTTTTTCTTTCTGTATGGTTGAAAAATGTCACATATTAAGATTTGAGCATAAACTCTCTCACACACTATTTTGTGAAAGGATAGCACAGAAGAAAATTCAACCTTTTTTATTACAGGAATAAATTAATCAAGCCCAAAGAGTTATGGAAATAAAGATTAAAAGAGGTTTGTTTTGTTTTAAGCAGTTATCTTAATCCCTCCTGAGCAAAGAAGAGGCATTAACCAGTAAGTAATCAAATATTATACAGATAACTTGGTTTAGTTAATGAAATACCCTTAGCCTTCTATGATAATTAATAATTCCAAATTTTCTGTTGTTATTTTTCTTTTACAAGCTTATTTTGACAAGACAATACCTGACTGGCAGCACTTTCAAAAAATAAACAATTATAAATCAAATTTAACACGATAGTTTCACACCTTGCTTGGCAGAAGAAACACTGTGCTATCATAATACCAATCCATTCATCTTAAGATTTATCCATCTACATTGTACATCACCATATTATATGCATCATTACACTGTAATAGTACAAAGGAAAATGAAGGTGTGATGACCTAAACATCTTCATAACAATTTCAAGTTTGAGGGTATGCAAGATGCAATTATCAGTTACATCATCTGTTCAGATTAAATAATGGCCCACATTAGGATGAGAACAAACACTGATCATACCTGCTTTCCTTTTTATTTTATTTTTTTTGCTTCAGATTTTGGCTAAATTCCTATTCCAATCACAGTTAATTGGAATTAATTTCTTCAAAAAAAAAAAAACAGAATGTTTCTGTATTTTTTTTCTCACCAGGTTTGGTTTGTATCTCAAAATGTAAGGGTCAAATAAATGCAAAAATTCAGAAGAGGAAATTTGTTACTTAGTTTAGATTATCCACCATTATACAAAGTAGAATAATTAAGAATGGATTGATATGTATTAAATAAATTCAGGGATTTTCAAACTTCTAGCAAATTCCTTATTCATTGCAAGTCTAAAGTCTTCTATATATTATATTGTTTATTAATTAAGAGAGTAGTACTGATCTGAAGAGAAATCCCGTTTCCTTTGATTCCTTATCAAATAGTTAATTATTCAGTAGAGGTCTGTCCTCTATTTTCTATAGCATAGGATCCAACTCAGATTGAGAAATCCTGGCAAAAAAAACTCACTCAATCTTGGAGTAACCTTCAATGGCTCCAGAATGTTTAGAAGCCCTCAACTCCTTCCATTTCCATTTGTTCAGGGATGAAGCTGTCTTGTTTGGCAGTAGATTCTCTGCTGGGGTACACCTCCCTTAATTAACTCCTCAACTCAGTTACTCTGACCATCTAGTAAGACGGATGCCATACATCACCTCAGTGATTACTGTTTACCACATTAGAGCAGAACAGACGATTACAGACCAATGATATATTGATCAAAAATAAATAAATAAATAAATAAAAATCCCAGGTTTAGTTGACCTGAAAAATAGTCACAAAACTGAGTCAATTCCATCATAAAATTCCCCCTCACCCATCACCATCACACACACAAAAAATGCTTATAAAAAAAACAGAAAGCCTAGTACTGTGTTTTGGGAAATCACTGAGAAAATGGGAGAGACCAAATTCATTTCACTTTTCTGCATGGACCTGTATCTGCTGATCCTGGCAAGCCCAAGTCATCAGGCTTCAAGGTCTCTCATAATACCTCCTGCTACAGCTGTCCTACATTGTGTGAGGATATAGTGTACTTAATGGGCCCGAGGGAATGAAAATAACTCTCTCAGCTATGGTAAGTGACTCCACCACTTCCCTGGGTAGCCTGTTGCAATGTCTCACCACTCTCTCTGTGAATAAATTTTTCCTAATATCCAGTCTGAATCTGTCCTGGTACAACGTGATACCATTCCCTCTCATCATATCACTGTTACCTGGGAGAAGAAGCTGACTCCCACCTCACTACAACCTTCTTTCAAGCAGTTGTAGAGAGCAATAAGGTCTCCCCTGACCCTCCTCCTCTTCTCCAGACCGAAAAATCCCAGTTCCCTCAGCTGCTCCCCATAAGACTTGTGCTCCAGACCCTTCAGCAACTTCATTGCCTTTCTTTGGACACACTCCAGGGCCTCAATTTCTTTCTTCTAGTGAGGGGCTCAAAACTGAACACAGTACTCAAGGTGAAATAGGATCAAAATATTTTCTTTGAGTGAAAAGAAAGATTTGATTGATCTGATAAATGTTAAGGATGAGAGAGGAAAAAGTTCATACTGGTGAGATAAAACAAACAGTGGTTCTTTTCAAAACATTCACATTACAGGTCAGGAGACAAAACCAAGTACATCATTGGGACTCTCCTCTCACTTACTGACTTGTTCCAGTAAGACAGCAAGTGACACACCCACAGAAGAACACTGAGAACACCTCCCATGCACTTTTATTCCCTTGAACAGTCAGTTGGATTGGATTCTAACTCAAACTAATTTGTTTACTATAAATGAGTGTGATACCATCATCTAAATATAGAAATAAGTATTCAATGCAGATTGTAATAAAGGTAGGTGTGGAAAAAGGGTATCTTATGAACTTGTAGACTTTTTGAAAACGGGAGATCTAATAATGGTAGTTGTTTCTTCTAATGGAAGATAATATGGATAGGTTTCAATCAAATTAACTACCTGATGTTGAATATCCTCAGATCCCATACTTTATTTATTTATTTATTTATGTATCCCAAATATGTCTATACTTTAAGGATTCTATTCTGAAATAAGACTAACAAATCCTATTTAGGATGTCATAGTTAAAAAATCAGTAAATCAGTGTTTTCAATGAGACAAGAAAGGATTTGGGTTATTCTGAAAACATATCAAAAGTCCACAAAATGACGCCATGTTGGAACATCATAGCAGATTCTGCCAGTCCTTTACCAAAATTATGGAAATTATTCCCTTTGCTTTAAAATAATTATAAATGTTCACATCTTTTTGTTCTCATGATCTTTTTTACAAAACATTTCTAAGTGCTGCAATGTCAGTTGGAAATAGTCACAAGTTTGGGCAACTGTGATTGCTTACATGGTAAAAGACTGAAAATGTTCTACGTGAAGAGATGCTGACAGTGCTAGCCTGTCAATGCTGAAGTCTGATTAAAGTAAAGATAACTAAATCATAGTTCATGGCTCATCTTATCTCATTAGTTAAATCCCAAATCAGAAGTTCATCCCAAACTCATACATCGTCATATCAAAGGGCAGCATTTGTAGCATACGGGTTTCACAACATTAGGAACATGGAAGAAATTCTACCAGGTATTTATGTTCTTTTCTGAGTAAATATGGACACAGCCATGCAATTAACTGTTTGGAAACACTCTGTGAACTTTTCCAAACCTGTAAAGAATGTCATTCTGTTTCTTGCAGTTCAACAACCTGCAATCCAAACAAAATAACTTTTTCTTCATATCTCCAAAGAAATTTGTCCTATAGTACCTTCTAACATTTTTTTCAGACTTTTTCCTTTTCATTTTGACGTTGGTTACTAACTTAACAAGAACAATACTTTTTGATCAAAATGATAAGGTAGTAACAAAACATGTATGACTTTATATCACTTCCACTCAGAGTGAAATTCAGAATGAAAGACTTTGAAAAACAATGGTATTCACTTCAATTCCCTCAAATTTATAATCTCAGCATAATGTTATACTCTTTATAATTACATAGATTTACCGAATCACAGAATTGCAGGTGTTGGAAGGGACCTCAAGAGATCGTCGAGTCCAACACTCCTGCTAAAGCAGATACCCTACAATAGGTCACACATGTAGGCATCCAGATGGGTCTTGTATATCTCCATAGAAGGAGACTCCTCCACCTCTCTGGGCAACCTGTTCCAGCGCTCTATCACCCTTACCATAAAAAAGTTCTTCTGCCTCTTTGTATGGAACTTCTATATTCAAGTTTTAGGCCATTACTCCTTGTCTTACCACTACACACCACCGGGAAGAGCCTGGCCTCATCCATTTGCCTCCCACTTCCCTTTAGTATTTTTAAACATTAACCAGATTCTCCAGGCTTGTTACAGTCTTACATTTTTAAGCCAAATTCTGACATAAATGAACAGTTTTTGAGGGAGAAAATTCCTCAGCTAGACTTCTCTAATTTTTATTTCTCAACCGGTCTTTTCCTTGATTGAAGAGAATTTCTATTAGAACAAAAGCAGCCTTTGCACAGTCTTCAAGGCATTCACACTGTCACCTAGATTGTGGAAACTTCATTCTGTTTCTACATTCTGAATGCATCGGTGGACATTTGTGTGTAATATTGTATAAGTTTGTATTTTCATTTATATAGAACCTGATGCTGCAGTTAGATCCATTTAGAAAAAAGTCCTTTGTCTGTGGAGAATACTCATGATTTCAAAGTATGGCCATCTGTTCTGAGATTTTAAAATTAAGGCTGTGTGGCAATATTTTTTTTTCTCACAATAGCAATTGTATACAATGCTTATTGCTTATTGTACATAGCTACTGTAGATAGTGTGGCTGAGTTGCATTTTTATTTTGTACAAAAAGTATGGGGTAAGAGATGTTAAGTCTGTAAATGATTAATCAGAGAAATTGACTTTGGGGTTGATTTTTGGGTAAATCATAATCTATACAGAAAATGCTTGTTGTTGTTTTTTTTTTTCAAGTTAAGTGAGAAACCGAATGACAACAAGAATATTCTCTTGCTTCATTCCCAGATCGTTCTTTTCTGGTCAAGATGAAGGCCTTCAATCACTCAAGCTCTCTTAAGATTTGGTTTACATCTGCACACAGTGTGCATAGCACTAAAAGAAAGAAGAAGCTTGCACATGTAATTGTATTTCTTGTTACCCTCCCAAGAGCATTTTAGCTTTATTTTGTAGCAGTGTTTAATGTGCAAGGGCTGCAAGAAGAACACAACTTATTACTCAAAACAAAAAATATGTCCAATTTTCCATCCACAAGCACCTTCTTTTTCATAACCAACCAAAATAAGGATATAGCTCATCACTAGTAGAAAATGGTACTATAGTCAAAGATTCAGACTTACTGTAACAAAAAGAATATATTTTTTCCACATTTCTTTTGATTGATTGAGCAGCAGAGACTCTTGGTTCAGCACATGTAGAGAGGAATAATTTTGAAACATAGCATGGCTGTTTTCACAAATCATGTAAGTCATAGAGACAAAGGGAGGAAGAACTATTTTCTTTGTATTTGTAAGTGGTATTTTTCAGCAGAAAAGATCTTAGCAAATTATTACTAAAATGAAAGAAGATTTAATTTTTTCAGATTTGAAAAACTGTTGGAAAAATAGACACTGATTCACAAGCATATGTTAGTAGATTGCATTTTTATCATATTATTTAGTCAAATCTAATTTAAAAAGCATGTTAGCATATGGCTGATTTCAGGCTGAAGCTCAGCTCAGCTAAAATCAACAGAATGTAGCTCATGCATAAGAATATTAGTGAGGTGAGATGGACTTAAGCAAGCACTTATATGTTCTTACTGAATTTGGATAAAGACAATTCAACCTGCATAGACAGGCCTCAGTGAGCACAAAACCTCACTGCTATCAATGATATTTTCTATGAGTAGATGGCAAAATTGGGGCTCCAATACAAAAATATGCAGTTTTATGCAGCTTTTAGATAAGATAGAAAAAAAAAGAGCACAACAGACATAAAAAAAATGTATGCTTTAAGCAGTTATATATATTTAAATATTGAATATAAATGCAAACAGCGTTACATCTGCTGGCAGAAATGTAGCTATTAAAGCCATCCACCAATAGAACTTAAGGAAAGTTAGGTGATGAATTGCGAGCAGCTGCATCTTTACTGCATAGTCAGGATTTTATAATAAGCCTGTAGGTAATGTTTCTCTGCATAATTTTCTCTCTCTGCTACAGAAGAAGTTATTTCTTGGGAAAACCTTGAGAATATGTGCTGAAGACTAGGTCTCATGGGGAATTAAAAGAGATTTAGGCATCTAAAGTATCAATTACATTCCCAATTTAGATCTTCAAAAAACTACACCTAGACCTTACAGCACTGAAAAACCAGGCAACACAAAATTTCCAACTTAAGAATGGATTAAATGTTTTCATACGAGACTGCGGCCTGTGTGATGGTCAGGACATGTGCACACGTTTAAACGTGTTAAATTCTGTAAACAAAAACTCTGACAGACATCAAAGTAGCTTCAGCAAAAGACTTTGGGCGTGCAAATCCTGAGCCTAAGCTGGCTAACTTGCCGAGTACTAATTAGGGCACTCTCCTGGGAGGTTTGGGTTCAAATCCTCTCAGATAAAGGGTACTAAACAGCATCCTGACTGTTCTTATCAGCCAGTAAAGAGTCAAAAAGAGCACCCACACCAGTGTTTCACAATGTAGTCCTAGTCTCTTGCTGGTGTTAGAGAGAAGAGACTTTCACCCAGTCTCTGGGGAATGCTTCAGTGGTGTGAAGGGAAAAGGAAGGTTGTGTATTGAGTCTTATTCAAGAGCATATTTCCAATATGCTTCTGTCAGTGACTCACTGTTTCACTGATTTTTACAATACTCAAAGCTCCTCAGGGGTGTGTGGCCCGAGAATAATACAGGGATTCTGTCTGAATGTGCAGAGATGGGATCAGGAAAGTCAAGGCGCAGATGGAACTGAATGGGTGAGGGATGTGAAAAATAACAAGAAGGGGTTCTACAGGTACATTGGTCAGAAAAATACAGGTAAAGGAGAGTGTACTCCCTCTGATCAATGAGAAGAGAGAAACGGCAACTACAGACATGGAGAAAGATGAGGTACTCAGTTAATTCTTTGCCTCAGTCTTCACTGGTGGTCAGGCTTCCCACGTATCTTGCATCTTTAAACCTCTAGGCAGAGGTCAGGAGAGCAAAATTCCTCCCAGTATAAGAGAAGTGCAAGTCTGAGACTGCCTCGTGAGGCTGAATGTGTACAAGTCTTTGGGCCAGATGACATATATCCCAGGGTTCTGAAGGAACTGGCTGATGTGGTTGCCAAGCCATTTCATACTTGAAAAATCATGGCTGTTGGACGAAGACCCCACTGACTGAAAAAAGGAAAACACATTCCCATTTTTAAAAAAGGGAGAGAGGAAGACCCAGGGAACTACAAGCTGGTGAGCCTCACATGTGTGCCTGGGAAGATCATAGAGCAGATACTCCTGGAAGCTGTATTAAGGCACACGGGAAATGAGGAAATGATCCAAAACAGCCAGCATGGCTTCATCAAAGGCAAATTGTGCCTAACCAATGTCGTGGCCTTCTACAATAGTGTCAGACAGCATCTGTGAACAAAGGAAGGGCAACTGATGTCACCTACCTAGATTTCTGAAAGGCCTTTGTCATGGTCCTACACCACATCATTACCTCTAAATTGGAGAAGTATAGATTTGAAGGGTACACTCTTCAGTGTGCAAAGAATTAATTGGATGATCGCAGTCAGAGGGTTGTGGTCAATGGCTCGATGTGCAGGTGGAGGCCAGTCACTAGTAGCATCTCATAGTAAGACCGCTGGGACTGGTGCTCTTCCACATCTTTATCAACGACATACAGTGGGCTCAAGTGTACCCTCAGCAAGTTTGCTGATTACAACAAGCTGAGTGATGCAGTTGATACAACAGAAGGAAGGGATGCCATCCAGAGGGACCTGGACAACCTTAAAAAGTGAGCACATGAGAACCTAATGAGATTCAACAAGGCTGAGTGCAAGGTGGGGCACATGGGTCCGAGTAATCCCAGATATATGTACAGGCTGGGAGAAGAATTCATTGAGAACAGCCCCATAGAGAAGGACTTGGAGGTTCTTGTTCTGGTGGACTAAAAGCTTCATGTGAGCCAACAGTACATGCTTGCAGACTGCAAGGCTAACTGTATCCTGGGATGCATCAAGAGAGTGGTGGCCAGTAGGACGAGTGATGTGATTTCCCCCCTCTACCCTGATTTTGTGAGATCCCATCTGGAGTACTGTGTCCAGGCCTGGGGTCCCCAGCACAAGAGAGACATACATGTGTTGGAGTGGGTCTAGAGGAGGGTCATGAAGATAATCAGAGGGCTGGAGCATCTCTCCTATGAAGAAAGGTTGATGGAGGTGGGCTTGTTTAACCTGGGGAAGAGAAGGCTCCAGGAAGATCTTGTTGAGGCCTTCCAGTACTAAAAGGGAGCTTATGAACTGGAGGGAGCCCAACATTTTACACAGTTGATAGTAACAGGACAAGGAGGAATGGCTTTAAACTAAAAGAACAGAGATTTACGTTAAATATTAGGCAAAAATTTTTTACTCAGGGTGGTGAGGCACTGGCACAGGCTGCCCAGAGAAGTTGTGGATGCTCCATCCCCGGAGATGTTCAAGGCCAGGTTGGATGGGGTCCTGGGCAGCCTGATCTAGTGGTTGGCAACCCTGCTCATGGCAAGCAGGTTCGAACTAGATGATCTTTAAGGTCCCTTCCATCACAAACCATTCAATGATTCTATGATATGATTCTGTTAACGATATATGATGTCTGTGCACTACTTTAGTATTTTACAGACATTCATATTCACTGTGATAACACTCTAACCTTTGTATAGATGAATTTTTTCCCAAAGTGTTTTTATTTTGTTCATTTGTTGATATTTCAGAGAAGCTAAATAAGTTCAGAGTCATCAAAGTACTACAGTGCTTCAGACTGTATGAATTTTCTAAAACGTACATTGCACAATAATTTCTCAGGGGCATATTAACAACAAAATTATGATGCAGAGAAAGAGCTTCCACTTTATAAGTGTCAATTCTATGAAAATCGTAGAATCATAGAATCACAGAATCTTTAAGGTTGAAAAAGTTGACTAAGATCATCTAGTCCAACTGTCCACCTACCATTAATATTGCCCACTAAATCATTTACCTTAGTACCACATCTACACGTTTCTTGAACACCTCCAGGGGCCATCACTCCACCATCTCCCTGGGCAGTATGTTTCAGTGCTTGACTGCTCTTTCAGATAAGAAGTTTTTCCTAATATCCAACCTGAACCTTCTCTGGGCAACTTGAGGCCATTACTTCTTGTCCTATTGCTAGTTAATTGGGAGAAGAGGCCAACCTCCACCTTGCCACAACCTCCTTTCAGGTAGTTGTAGAAGGCAAAACAGTCACCCCTGAGCCTCCTCCTCCTCTCCAGACTAAACAAGCTCAGTTCCTTCAGCTGCTTGTCATAAGACTTGTGCTGCAGTCACCTCACCAGCTTCGTTCCCTTCTCTGAACATGATCCAGGGCCTCGATATCTTTCTTGTAATAAGGAACTCAAAACTGAATGCAGTACTCAAGATATGGCCTCAAAAAAAGCTGAGAATTGGGCGGACAATCACCTCTCTGTTTCTGCTGGCTACATTATTTCTGATATAAGCTAGTATGCCATTGGCCTTCTTGGCCACCTGGACACACTGATGGCTCATGTTAGCCGAGCATCAGCCAACACCTCTATGTCCTTTTCCTCTGCACAGTCTTCCAGCAACTCTGCCCCAAGCCTGTAGCATTGCCTGGAGTTGTGACCAAAGTGCAGGACCCGGTGCCTGGTCTTGTTGAACATCTATTGGCCTCAGCCAATGAAGTTGGCCTGTCCAGATCCCTCTGTAGGTCTATATGTGTAGCTTCAACAGAGGCACAGATGTTTTGTGTCCATACTGTGCAGTAGATGATGCTTCACAATAAACCTTGCAGTCCTCATCTCTGGATGAGGATCTGATGACCAGGTCCTGGACACACAACAGGAAGAAATCTGGGAGGACAGTTGTCCCCTTTATGCTCAGATTTGTTTCAGAAGGAGAAATCTGTTTGTTCTAGTAGATAAAATTGCCTGTTTATCGTGGAACCAGGATAAATGTGCAGATGATACCCATTCTTTCTTTCTGGACATACAGAGTCATTAAGTATATTTTTATTATTCAATTACCAATTTCACATAGATTTGTATATCTATTTTCAATCATATTTATATAGTTTCACAAAAATGGAGAAGAGTTACAGAAGACACAATTTTCTCTTGTAGCTATAGTCTAAAGTGTTGCTATGCAAGTAGCAACCAAAAGTGATCCATTAGTCTGCAGGTTATACCTGAAAAACAACTAGAGATATAATGGGAATAGATTGCTAAGAAAGTGTTGCAGGGGATTTCTGCATAATTTCAATTGCTTTATATGGTGACAAAGTTTACTTGTCTATTAATCGTAAATATGACTATTTTTAAAATGCTCACAAATGAATGTTAAGTGTGTTTGAATTGTGACTTGCTGAGGTGGGAAAGAATGCTGCCTTTACTTTTGGACTTAAATTCTTTGACTGACAAAATTAAAGAGATAAGCAAACACAAAGGAGGTAGGCGATACAAAAAATAACTACCAAGTTAGACACCAATTAGTCACAGAAACCTGACAGCATTTTACCTCCACTTTCTCAAAGCAACACTGAACAGAAGGTCTTTTACTCCATCTATCAGTGCCTCAGACAGGCAACAAATCCTGCCACGCCATAGTGGAAGGGCTGGTTCTGCCTACCCCTGGCACACTCCTTACCGGGACCAACAGAGGTTCATGCATTGTGCCCCATGTGCTACCAGGCAGTGTGCCTGACTCTCTTGCTATGGAGAGTACTTGCTTTGAGAATCAGCAACAGGTTTTGTGGAGGGAATGTTCATTCAGCAGATATTCAGGTTTGCATTTAATGCAAGAAATAGCTCAAACTTTTGCTTTCTCAGAGTTGTTTGTTGGTATGAATAATGACAACCCCGTTTGCATCCTGTTACATCATTGCAACTTACCCTGCTGTGAACTTAATTAAATACCATATCTCTGATGTGGCAGGTGCACCACTTGCCATCAGTTTCATGTTTCAGTGCCCTCCTCCTGCAGATAGCATCACTAGGAATGCACAGTCCTAGCAGCCACTACAAAGGAACATATGGCATACGGTAAAACATGGGTATGGTGGGACTCCTACATAGCCATTCACTGCACTGAATAGCACTTAGATTAATCACATTACATAAGGGAAAGTTCCAGTATCTATTAAGTCAACAAAAGTTAGTTCAGACACAAAACACCAGAAGAAATACATCTCATATTTTCAGATTTGTGATAGTTGCATCTTCTAATTTTGCATTTTCATGTCATTTCTTATCCCTGCAGTCAAACTATGGAAGAGTATTTTGTTGACAAAATGGTTTCAAAGTCTGCACTAATAGCCTGAGCTCGTCTCTCCTTCTCTTCCAGGTGGTTGCTTCGGTTTCATGTGGTGCAGTGTGCTGCTGTTGTATTTGTCTAACAGGGCAGTTTCAATTGCCTAATGCATTCAGTGTGTTAGTCAATTCTTTCTTTGTTTCACCATACACAAAGATACATTGCCAGGGAAATGGAAATTTAAACAAGTCACAGCAAAATAAATGAAATAAAATACACTTGCTAAAGTAAATCATAGCCTGGCTACTTAATATCTTGCGGTAATGAGAAAATTTGAAGTGATTCCTAGAGACAATTGATCATAGTACTACGTAGTCTTCATGATAAACACAAGACAAAGTGGAAAAGATTGTCATGTCCATTAGTATAGAAAATGCCTCTGAAAGCAAGTATAGCAGAAGATATCCTAAATAAATTGACCGAGCCTTTTAATGGGATAAGTCAAGTCAGATTTGATCCTAAAATTAGGTCACTTATGATACTTAGGACTTTTGAAACCATTTAGTTTTAAAAACAAACCATCCAATCTATTTCTCTCCATTGCTTGCAAACAGATTTGTTATGCTTGGATATGCCAGCATGGAAAAAAAAAAGGTTTAGAAGGCAACCAGAAACAAAAGAAAAACTTCACACTTCACAGTGTTCTCTCTGCTGAAGACAAAAGCAAGGTATCATGAATAAAGAAAGGAATCAGCAGCTGAAATATTTTCTGTGTATTACTTTTCATTCTGCACATACTTTTCATCTGAAGGCTCTGTGGGGTCTAATACTGTTGTTAACAATGCTCTTTTAAATAAGATTTTCAGAGTCACACTGCTCTTTTCTAAAGTGCATCCACTGAGAAAGTTGAAAAGCAAAAATGGAAGCAAAACTGAATTACTTTGGGGTTCCAATAATTCCTACCTCCAAAGAAAAGAGAGTAGAAAGATGTAACACCTACTTGACCCTACACAAGACTACTTTCTCCCTTACTGATCGTGGTCGTTTGTGACTGTCAGTTGGGATCTGACCCTGCTGGGCTTGCAGGAAGGAACATCTTCGTTCAGACGAACAGGTTAAGTGCATATGTAACTAATGGTACAAAAATTGTTCAGGTCCACACCTCAAGTATGTGTCACGTAACACGCATCACATGTGGATAACATTGTTCAGTGCTTAAATCTTGTTAAGGGTAGGACTGCATACAAAAATAGGCAGACAATAGGGTGGGCAGAGGTGCATGAGAAAACTATCATCTATAGCTAAATCCCACTCTGGACATTTTGTGGAAGTCACTGAGTATTGCACTTAATGTTTCAGGGGGGAGAGGAGATGACAAAAACATATGGATCAGATAGTGAATATGAAAGAGGTCCCTGTTTAGCTAGAAAACACTCCTCACCAGCAACCAAGTCATATGTAGGCAGCATCGCTGCCAGCCAGCTGTATCCCTCAACCCAGCTGTGTCCACCATGGCTCTTGCAGAGATTTTAGTTTCTAATTCTCCTAATATCTCCAGCTCCCACATTCCCATTGCAGTGCTATAGCAGAGACAGGGACTAATGAAAGGCTTCACGGGGAATTAAATGTATAACTGACATTTATTATTGTTATCATATTTCCCTGCAGCAGTCAGCAGTCAGCCTGGGGCCTACCCTGCTGTAATCTGAATAGGCATAAAGGAATAGTTGGCCATGGACCTTCTGTTGAAAATCCAGTTTTGATTCAGACTATTTAATGGTTGAATGCTATTTAGAGGCATGAGACTTAGGCTCAAACCAGAAAGTCTTGCACCAGTTCAAGCAAATTTAAAACCAGACAGTACTCACTGCTGATTTTCCTCATGTGACATGAATGTCACACCACAGAGCAGAAAAATGCACATTTAAAATTCTTCTGTGGAAAGACAAACTCCTTTCATGAAATAGATCATATAAAGAGCAAAACTGAAGACCTGCTTTGATTTGTTTTATCTGTAGGACTCCTAACTTTAGACTCCTTGACTCAGTAAATCATATATATAAATTGAAACTCTTTCAGAGTTATCCTGTATTATGTTTACATTCATTACCTATATTTATACTTTGCTCTTCAGAATTTGTAATCTCTCTTTTATTGAGATAACAGGAAAATAGAGGTCCAGTCTTATGTTTCATTGCACTTACTTTGTAATGTGCAAAAATAACTGTGCCAGCAGAGATCTATCATGTTTATGATTTCAACAAGAGAGAAAATATTGGAATGGGAAAGTATTTAATCTATAACTGGCCTGAAATCTCAAAATTTGTATCACAATTTTTAACTGAAGCTTAATTTCCCTAAATGCTATACTAACTATGTTAGGCATTATTACTAATATCATGATATGGAGATGGTTTATAAGATGCAACAGGGGCAACCATGGACCACTGTGTGTGTGTGCATGTGTGTGATGTTGTGTCGTGTTCTGCATGTGTTGTGGGAGGGGTATTATGTGAATCACTGTGAGCTTCCTCTTCACTTAACTGTGCTATATGCATCACAGTACAGGGTGACACAGCACAACAGATAAGGCAATTAATTAACGCTTTTGGATCAACAGAAGCCAGGCTGCTCCTACAAGCTTCAGCATGCTTTGTGAACATTCAGCAGGGGCATGCATTCATGCCTGGATGGTTTAGCCCATGCTGAAGGCCATCATTCTTTTCATCTCCATTATATTTGTTGTGCATGCCCTCCTGATTACAGACCTTACAGAGGTTCTTCCATATAGTAAACCACAAATGCAGAATATGGTTTTCTAAGCCCTGGTTCACTGATGGAATTTTTTACTCTTGCTGATCTTCATACTGAAACTATCAGATCTATTTTCATGACTGAACATTACGCTAAAAGATTGAGGCAGCTGGATCCTTTTAATACCTGACCTTTTAGAAGACATTCAGCGTACGGCAAGATCATTGCTGATACAAAATTTGCAAAGGAACAATTATGTGTAGAAAGGAGTAACAAAAAGCACTGAAAGAGATAAACATACAAAACGGAAGACAAAAGTAAGTGTCTCCTAAGGCATAATTAGAACTACACAACGGGAGGCAACAGTGCCTTGAACTTGGGCCCTTGCTAATCAAGTGCATTTTAAGGGATATGACTGGCTGACTGAATCAAAACAGTAGATGGTAGTTGCCGAGATTTGTTGTTTTAAAGGCAAAACACTGGAAAGAGATTTCAAATGACTGCGTGTTGGACAGTCTTCTTTTGTAAAGAGTTGCTTTGTGAAAATCTTGTAAGAGATCATAACACATTTCAGCTTTGAGTCAGAACACTGGGAGATAAACCAGGTTAGCCCAAACTCGTGATCACTTCCAACTGATATCTTAGCAATGGAGATGCTGCTAAGAAGTACATAAATAATGGAAGAAGATTAGAATATAAGTTGTTGAACAGGAAAACGGACCATTCCATGCATATACCTATGGAACTAGAGAAAAAGATATGTTCAACAGATATTACTATGATTGGTAACTGTAGTGCTAACCTGAAAGCTCTCCTCCTAAAATTGAATTCAGTGTTCCCTTTCAACCATCTCCAGCACATCACTTGCTTTGTCTCTCCCTATTCCTTGGGCTTATTCTAGTATTCATTACTTAATCAGATTATTTGGAAGTCCGTCCTTTCAGTGCTTGCTCCACTCTGCCTTCCTCCTCTCATCTCTGCCCACCCATGGGCAACTCAGCCCAGGGTTCCTTTCTTCTGAGCTGGTTCCACCACTGGTTACTTAAGGCTCTGTACCTCTTCAGAAACTTGTCTAGCTGGTCCACTCTGGCAGTACACACAGCAGCACACCCCAACCACCAAGGAAGAGCAACTGCATGACGCTGGTCCTTCTGTTCCTGACTGTCTGTGGCAGGCAGCATCTGACTCAGTACAGACTTCCTGATGTTCTCTTGCAGGACATAAGTGAAGGTGTTATCTACTGTGGGGTGTACTTTCAAACATTTTGAAAGGCACATGCAGACAAAATTTTGAAGAGAAAATCTGGATGCTTTTTTAAGAGGCTGAGAAAATAACTTTTGATAAGGAAGTGCCATTGTCACTATCAAATGGTTGAGGACATTGGCACTGTTTAAAGAGGCTGAATTTCATTTCTTGTAGTGAAGTTCTTTTATCTTTGTCCTCTTTTCTTAAGAAATAGCGTAACTATTTTGCTATACTCTCCATCATACATTGTCATTGGGATTGTACAGATTATTGTCACCTTTACTACAGGATTAACTGCTTCAGCTGGTGAAGTAGCTGCCACTCTGGCCCATAAGAAAGGCCTACATGAACCACTGAGAATAGCTATGAGGACACAGATGTGGTTAAATATAGCTGTAATTATTCCTCACCTCCAAAACAGTGCAGAATTTCTTCCAGGGAGACTCCACTGAAGGACCGCGGGCAGGCTCTGTAGTGGGAAAGATGCTCTCCTTCCCCAGAGGAGACTTTCCCTTCGGTGACTTTGCTACCTACCTCCCATCTGTGAGCAAGGCTGCTGCAGATCTGCCAAGGGAGAGGGACCAGCTCTGTAGACAGCTCCTTTTCAGTTATTTGACAGGTTGCCAAAATTTCCCTAAGGAATCCAAGCAAAATAAGTTGAAATGAAGTGCTATAAATGTATAATGGCATAGAGTTTTATCAGGTAAAAACAGAGCATTTTGTATAGCCAAGAGGCTTTCTCCCTCCCAGATTTCAAAGGTCTCCTGTGAACAAAAGCAGTAGCGAGCTGCTTGAAGAAAGGTTATATGGATTTAAATTGTAAGCTTGGGCAACTTCACCGTAGGAGTCACTCCTGGCTCTCACTATGTTTCTAAATATATTATTCTTTGTATGTGAATTTTACATATGCTTTTGTTAAAAGAAAGGTCATACTGCGAGTTTGTTGGATTTTTTCATTTCTATAGTGGATTCCAGAGATGTAAATTCTTTTTTCAAAGTACTACCAACTATCACAGTTTTTTTTTGCCTGAAGGATCAGCATCCACGGCTGTTTCCAGCTGATAGCTACAGATCAGTGCTGTCTGAACATCATTTGATCTACTGAGATGGTACTAAGTGAACACAGTTGATGGTTTTGTGGAGTTCTAGTTGTCTGCTCTGGTTGAAAGCTAGTTGTCTGCTTCACTGGAGATATAAGCTGAAACAGCTGATCAAGAATGAGATCCTATTTGAATAGTTAAACACTGTCTTTATCTGAGCATTAACTAATTTGCATGGCAAAATTCCAATTTGCTATCTATCACTTAAACGACAGCTTGTGAAAGAGTAGTTCAGCATTCTTCACTTGCAGTGTTAGATTCCTATTCAAGGCAGGAGAGGAAACATATGTGAAGTGTGTGTGCTGGGGGCAGGCATTGTAAAAACACACACAGAATGCATACTTTACATCAAAAGTGTTAAATATAAAATATCAACTATAAACATGGAAATTACTCTGTTCCATTTTTTAAGAAATCACCAAAAACCAACTATTTGAACTGTACAGAAACAATAAACAACGTTTTGAAATCTTCCTTAATCCATAGGACCAGAGGCACTTAGGGAATGTAAATTCATTTCCTTGCACATAATGGCAGCAACCCACTAAGTTTAGAAACTAATTTAGAAACTACTGATGCGCCACCAAAAAATACAGGCCCCTCCATTTTGGTGGAATGCAAAAGGAATCACGCTTGTTGCTTGGTTTAGGCACTCTGTTGGAAAATTAACAAATAAATAAATAAATTCCTGGGTATGAACAAGATTCAGAGGTAATTCAAAAATCAGTGGTTATGTGTTGGCCTGTCTATGTGTACTCAGGTGCGTAGGACCCAGGAACGCGATGAGATCCTGTATGTGAGAACATTATCAGTTTGGGGAGTATCTGTATCTGTTACAAAGCCAGCATGCTCCAAGTCTGTACATTGACAGCTTAAAATAGGAGCAATTTCAGGAAGCGAGAGTGACTGTGACCGAGGCACTGTTGCATTCAGACTGCTAATGCAGAGCTGCTGGACAATCCTCCAAGGCCTGCTCGCAGCCCGAATGTTAACACAGCCTCCGCACTGCCAAAAGAAACTTAGGAAAAAAAAAGACATATTTTGACTTCAGGGAGGTTTTAAATTGTTGCCTTTTGCTGTGGGGAAAATCTAAATATATTGCTACTGCATTCCGTTTCAAGGTTAAACAGTACAGGCGAAAACATGCAAGGTGGCAAAAAAGGAAAGACAGCTTTGGGAACACTGGCACAGGGCCCACTGTATCCACCCACTGAGCTCCACCTTCCATCAGCCCCTGGAGGGAGGCAGCTGTTCCCCTCTGAACAGGGTCATAACTTCAGCACCCTCCCAAATTCTTTTGCTCCCTCACACAACCCCACAGCTCCCATAACATTCAGCAGTTTCATGCTATGAACATGGTCATGTGTGTGTCCAGCTGGCTCCTCCAGGCCCTGAAATGAGCTCCAGAGAGACCTAGGACCAGCTCTTCACACTCTCAAATATGCGTTTCTTTTTTTTTTTTTTTTGGTGAGCTATAAATTATAGAGGATGGGTGTAATCAATGCCTTTTATTAGGTGGGTTTAAGAGCCACTGGCATACATTTGCTGGTGAGGCACAGTTGTTTGTTCTGCCATACTGAAGCACTCTAGAAACTCATTGCACAGCATTGCATAGCATGGCACATGCTAATAATCTGCAGCTTGAGTTTTCTTTGAAAAAGTGGGATAAAATGTCCTTTAGCCATTTTCATAAATAATTAAATACACAATTTTGTAAAGCTCTCTCCTGAACAGCAAAAAAAAAAAAACCAACCTGGAACTATGGATGCAAGTCACAGTCCAAGTTATGCTTTGCAAAACAACACAGAATGGGCAACTTATTTATATTTCAGATGTGAAATGCTGAATTTGGGGTTGTATTTATTTTGATGTGGATATCCCTTCCCAGTTCACATAGGTAACTCCTTATGCTTATGAAGAACAGTACAAGTTTCTTGAGCTTGTTTTCCTATTAGTACTGTAATAGGAAAATCCTGCTATGTGTATGTGTGCTGGAATGTGTGTGTTTCCAGTAGGACGTATATTAAAAAAATCAAAAACACATGGGAGAAAAATCACCTTTTAAAGTCTATGGTCACATTTCAGTCTTTTTCGTTTTTGTGAGATACATTTGGTGAGGAAATTAAAAAACCAAAACCACATATACACAGATGAGGGAAAAATGAGTTTAGATGTCAAGATATGACCCTCAAAGAGCAAACAGAAACAAGCATACAATCTGTGTGTTTGCCTCTGTGAATTTAACCATTACTTACGATTAAACAAGTAATCACAAAAATACACAAAAAGTGTGCCCTATTGAGATGTTCTTAATGGATTGGGAAGACGTTTGCGCTCTGTAGGCTGTTTGCTTACAAAAAGAAACTGCTGGCTCTTGGGGCTTTTCCCAGAGGATACGGGCATTTTGCCAGTGTTTCATTTTCGAGTGCCATTGTTCACCTAGGGCTTTAGCAAAAAAGCTTTTGCTTATTTATTACTAATCCTAGCCTAAGTAATGATCATTTTTAATCCTTTTACATTTTAAAACAAATTTATCAGACAGTGATACCAAGCACAATGTCTCCCAAAGATCTAGCATTTATTTTTTCATTTAACAGGTAATTCCATAATTCACACATTTATGGAATTGCTTTATTGGTTCACAAAACCTGCTTCTATGATCATGTCATCAACAAAATATAAATCTTACTCAGATTTTGAGGTCTCCTTTCAACATGTTTTCATTAGTTGTAGTCTTGACAATGCAGCAACTGAGAGGAATGGTGTTTATTGCTTACTTTATCCATCTGACTGTGAATCTTTGTGAAATGCTGCTGTATTTGTATATTATATTATTCAGACTTGGTATAAATTTTTACTAATACAACTTTTTCTGTGAACCTAAAGAGATGTCACATTTTCATTTATCATTATGAGTGTCTATAAATTCACCATATAGCCTTGACTGAAAAGAGTGTGAGAGATTCAGGATAATCCTTGTCCTCAACACTGAACAGTGTAATTAATTTGGTGTAATTATCTGTACTTGTTCATGATATGCTCAAAAGCAAACAAGAACAGATGACAGATGTCATCATTTTGAAGATCAGTATTCTATTATTGGTAAGAGATGCTGTAAATATGAGATGGCTACTTCTGTAACATTGCTAGCCTTGCATACAAGGCTACCAGTCTGCAGTCTACACTATGAAATAATTTACTTGTCATTTACCTAGTTTAGTGCTAATAGAAGACCCTTGCCAATCAATTTGCAGTGCATATATATGAAGTTGAGATAGCTTTTCAGAAGTGCTGGAATGAAAGATTTTGGTGTAAAAACTAGTATCAGCAACAAATCCATCTATCTGTCAACTTCAGCTAGTGCAGCTATCTAAAGCAAACAGACAAAACAAACCTTTCTACATATTCATAGATAATCCTCCTGTATATTCAGATATAGTACTTTAGGAGATAACTTTGGTACTTCAAGGAAATTGAGAGTTTATCTGAGAGTAGCTATACTCTCAGTTAGTGGTGCCAGAGGACAAGGGAGCTCCAGATATTGCCAGTGCAGTTTTGTTGTTCCAGAAACCACAATCTCATGCAAAGAGGGAAAATGAGAACATGGCAATTTCCATACAGAGATTTTATTTTGTTAATCTCTGCAAGCAGGTATGCTTACCTTCCAGCATTCAAGCACTGAAAACGAGTAGGGAAAAAAAAACAAACACAAAAACCTATGTCCAGAAATTACAGAAAGCTACACAAAAACACAGAAATCAGAAAGGGGAAGCAGTGGAAGAGGAGGGGGAAGGAAAGGAATATTTGGTTATGTAGGACAAAGGGAGACCCAAACAGTGTCCTTGTGTCCAATCCCAGTCTCTTGAGACCCCACCAGCCAGTACCTTCTTCACATTCTCACTCTACAAATTTATGTAAGTGGCCTCTGTAAGCAGTGTGACATGGAAAGGATAATCTGCTTCAAACTATTTCTGCCACAGCTAGCCTTACAGATAGAGGCAAGAGACACTGAGAAGTTGACTAGGAAAAGCTGCTTCTTTCCAGGCAAACCACAGCAACTCTTCATCTTCTCAACAGGGTGTAGGATTAAAAAAAACCAAAACCCAAGTCATCCCTCTGGCATTTGCTGTCACAGTGTCATTAGGGACACAGCAAAGCTTGGACTGACTTCTCCTCTGCTCAGGATAGGATCTGAACATCCAGTGTATAGCAGCACAGCCAAAGCTCTGGAGGTTTCACCGTACCACTTCCATTCCCTGCATGGACCTGCTCATGGCTGTGGTGCTCTCAGGGACCCAACTGTTGCACGATCGCCAGCCAAAATAAAGGCTGTGACCCTAAAATGAGGGTGATCTGCCTTCTGATTCTCAATTAAAAAACAAAACAAAACAAAAAACTAGCCAGGAGAGACTAACAGCATTTCTGACTGCAGTTAAAATCTCCTGGATCAAAATATAATTCTAATCTGTTCTGCTTCACAGTTAAACTGGTAGACTAAACCACGCTTGTAGGGAATATTATCTTTGTAAAAATTCACATTCTTTTCAATTACATTTAATTTCCACTTCATCTTTCCCTTATATTTATTCTATAAACAAGCCACTGTGTTATTAATGATTCAGAGCTCCCCCAATCCATATGTTTTATGGATTTTATGTCAAACTGGACTCATAATACTTTAATAAGGAAAAAGAACAATATTTTACTGTACTCACAGTACCCAGCCAATAGGCTTGTAAGCAGTTTTAAATCTATCTGTAACAGCACCATGGAGATTGCAAATAAGAAATAGGTATTGCCAGCTTTCTCTGCTTCTCATCCTGCAAAAGGATTGATGTTATCCTTCAATACTTTCTTAAAGAGCCAGTATATTTGTAGAAAATCATAAATTCCCCTCTGATGTCTATACTCCTACAAACAGGTGTAGAAGATCCTTACACATTTAGTAACAAGTAGGAATCAGGTACACGATAAAACACTTAAGTAGTCAAGTGAATTTGAATCTACTCATTTTTCTGGAGACATCTACTTTGCCATATGCATGCTCGGAGATTTTGCTATTCACATATTAGAATGACATATTTAAAGTAGTGAATTTCACATTAGCAATGCAGATGGAGGAAAGAATGATCTTGGAAAATTATACAGTGGAAAGACTGGTGCTGGAGGGTAGCATGAGAATTGGAAATCCTAGACAAAGCAGAGGAAAAGAATATTAGAGAGAAGGCAGAATGGGAAAAGCAGAAAGGCTTGTTTGAAAAGGAAGGAAGATGAGGTAAAGAAACTGAGGAAATGTTGCAACATAAAGACAAAGAATAGCAGCTAATAGAAACATTAAAATGTTTAGATAGCATTTCATTGATAGTAATTAATAAGAAATGTGTTATTGTTTTCAAAGTTGGTGCCATTTATTTTAATGGAATAACTTACTGGCCCTTCCACTCCTCTAGTTATGCCAATCTCTTGCTTTCAGATTAAGATATTGAAAAGTCTGCTCACACCATTAATTTTAAGCTATATGATACACATATGCACAGAAAAGTGTTTGATGACTGTTTGTGAGATAAGGAATTTGGGTAAAGGAGTGGATAAGACAGATGAGGGGGAGCAGAGCGATGAGAGGAGACTCAGAGCAAAGAGGAGACATATTCAAGAGACATCAATCTTGATATTAGAAGCTCATTAATTCTCAGCCTATTTTCAGAGTCTCTGTAGAGATTTACCATATGTGTCAGCTACACAGCCATGGAGCTCAATTAGAAATGTTTTCCAACTACTAGTCTAAATTACCACTGGAATGCCTTATCATTTGCAACCAGGTTTGATGAGCAGGCTAGCCTTTAACAGCAATGTTTTGTGTTCTAAACACTGCAACTGGCCTTTTATGTTTCTCATAGTACTGCTGACAGATGAGTCTGATTATCATCCTAGATCTACCTTACTCACGTGCATTTGGACAACAAAGACAGCAACTGAACTGAAAAAAAAATTCTGGGAAAACTAATTGAAGACAAATTTAAAATTTCAATAGATATTCCTGGAAATTTGCCCACAAAGCATATTGTTTACATATCCACCTCCATCCAGAAGTTTGAAAGCATATCCCAGGATGCCTGCTGTTAATGTTACAGCCTTACCCTAGCCAGCTTTCTTGCAAAGCTTCTGGATGATCTAGGCCAAGACCAATTTGTCAGTGCCAGGTTGTATGATGATTTATGACTATAGCTGAATGAGTCTCCCTAACTAGTTGTTTTGAACTGAAGCCATTCTAAATTGCTAGCTGGCAAAGTGGATGCAAGCTTAGAGACGCTAAAGTTGTTTATTGAATTTCCAGATGTAATCCACATCAATAACTTCTGCAGTTGAAGGGAAAATTTGGACGAGAAAATATTAAACTCTTTAAAGCTGCATCACACATAAGTAAGCATAACATGTCACAGAGGGAGCTAGGCTTGTGTAGGAGATGAGAGAAATCGGAGTTTGATTTTTATTTGGTCAGATTTTTTCATGTCACACAAGGATGGAACATCTAAACATACACCCAAGATAAGCCTGTAAAAACAGCAACAGTTGTCTTAACAAGTACATAAAAGCAGGCATCCTATAAATGATTCTCCTCCTGTGGGATGAACAGTTACACTCTGATTATACAAATAGCAAAGATGTGTAGGAAAGGGTCAAAGAACAAAATCATATCCATTCTCACCCCACCTGCCCCTTAAAAAGAAGGAAAACTGAGAGTTAGAAAACCACAAATAGCGAATCAGAGAATCACTTAGTTTGGAAAAAGACCGATAAGATCAAATCCAACCATCTACCTAACACTACCAAATCCACCACTAAACTATCACATCCACACATCTATTAAATAACTCTGGCGACTCCACTACCTTCCTGGGCAGCCTATTCCAATGCTTAATGACCTTCTCCACAAATAAATTATTCCTAATATCCAGTCTAAACTTCTCCTGGCACAATTTGATGCTGTTTCTTCATGTCATCACATGAAAATAGTACTGAAATAAAGATGAATTACAAATGTCAGAAGGCAGACTGTAGGACAAGAAATTTAAGAATAGTTCTGTGAAAAATGAATGACATAAATAAAGAAGGTCCAAGCGGCTTGTATGAGCAACATGCTATGGATGTTGTATTCTAACATGATTTCTTCTTTGGACTGTTGGAGTAAGATAGTGCTTAATGTGTAGGAAAGGATAAGGATCAAACCCTGTGTGGCAATGAATTAATGCCTCTATCAAAAAGATTGTCTTAAGGAAATCTTAATTTGTTTTTTTTTTTTTCTGGAAAAGAAATTTCTTCCTGGAAATCTGTGAATATTGAAAAAAAAAAGTTCTGTAAAATGAAAAAGGAAAGACATTTTCTTTTAGTAGTGTTCTCTGAAAGGAACATTTCCCCTGAATCCACCCTCACCTCTGCTCAACACAGCCATCCAGGAGCACTTTATCAGCATGATTATGTAGATAATGAACCACACCTCAATTATGATGAACCTGAGTCTATTGCAGGGGGAGGGACAAGGGGAAAAAAATAAGAGAACAAAGAAAAGCAAATATGTTATTAATGCTTCTTCAATATCAGAGGATCCACTAGCAGGTCAAAGTTGTAATAATTTCATTTCAGAGTAATAAAATCAATACTGAAAAATGATGAAACAACAGCTACCATGGCTGTTTCAGATGTTATTATACCATTATAGCACAATAGACTTTTTATTGTACTTCTTCCTAACATGTCCTGACCACCTGTGACAATTGTTTCTGAATCTGCACAGTCAAAACCATAAATTAAATCTAACAAACACAAAGTGTTTTGAGCTAACTTGTCCTCCCTTCACACCTGTTCATTATGGAGTGACCTACTCTTTTCACATCCTGCACAAGTCACATCTCTGTAGATCATGTTTATTGAAAGCTGATTGTTACAAGCGTTGACATTCAACAGGTTTATATACGAGGGAATTAAAATAAGAAGAATCTGACAAAGAGATTGTAAATAATATGAGACTCTTACTATATCTGTACGTTGTATGAACACGGAGGAAAATTAATTTACTCAGCTTTCAGAGGCTTTTCGTGGTGCTCAATTTCCATTGTATGAGTGTTATTAGAAGTGCAAGCACATAGCTGCAGTTATAATGTCAAAGTCATTCGTATTATAACAAGGTTTCAGATCCTCCGTAATGAAGACTTCATCAGAGAATGAAAATTATTGGCTTCCTTGTTGATGACTTTTACAAGAGTCTTAAAAGTAGACAGTTTGCCAGCTGGATTAATTTGCCTGTGCACAGCCATTTATGAGGCTCTGAAATTTTACCATTGGCAACAATGCAATTGTTGAAAAAACTCCAAGAATATCGAGTTCGATGACAAACAATGGTCTGCTAAATAGAGACATGCTGTCCTGACAGCTCTGCTTCAGCTATATGGTATGATATGTGCCAGCAAAAGCAAAGAAGACACTTTGTAGCATCATAAAACTGCTTCCAAAAATGAGCACCCTGCAGCTATTAGAAACTGCGTGAGAATCACCAAATGTCAGCCTCATGCTCAACAACACTCAATTTAATAAATAAATTTAAGACAGGGAAGAACACAAGATGGTTCAGAACACCCTTAAGACTATGATGATAATATTGAGTGTTTGAGAGAGAAAAGCAGTGTTCACCAGAAAAAAAGGGGGAGCATTTTGCTTCATTTTTGGTCCTTGGGACCAATTAAGAGCATTCTGTCACTGTTATTGTCAGCAGTAGGAACAGAGTACGAACTATAATCAATTTACTGACACATCCTAATATTGATGGTCAGAGGCCTGCTCTGAAAACAGCCCCACATTATCCTGGTACTTAACACTGGTTGTTGATGTTGTTTTTTTAATAAAATCTCATTTTGTCTGAGACAGCTACTTACATTTATCCAAATCTAAAGAAAAATTAGACAGTGGGAAAGAAGTATTTCTGTATATCAGCTGATCCACAGTATGACACAGAACTGGCTGGAAAAATAGAATTATTTTTTCTATGGAAAACCGTTGAAATATTGTAGGTTATCTTATTCTTCCCCTCCATTTTTTTCTCTTGACCTGCACTCCCATGGCTGCTCTGAGTGTGTCCAGGGAGGTGAGAGGTGGTCAGGGACACCAGCAGAACAAAGACTTACATCAAACATCTCCCAGCTCATGCCAAACAGAGACGGAGGTAAAGCCAATTCCAAGCACTTATTGAAGGATGCCGAATTTGCCTGGCTTTTGTTAACACTTTTTTTTTTTTTTCCCCAGCAGTACTGCTATTGCTAGAAAATCATGTAAGATTTTCCTGTCCCACAAAGTCCATGAATTTGTTCATCATCACCCTGATGGCTGCACTGGGGATATTACAAAATGTTATAGTTATATGATGAAATTAGTTAAAGAAAAGCTAGCTGGACAAGTACTGAAAGGTTTTACTCTCAGCTAAAGTATAAAGGTTGCTACTTAGCAGAACTCAGAGGTCTGAGTTTTTTCTTAGTTTCTAATTAACTTGTCGACAATAGCATCTACAAAAATCATGGCTCCTAAATCCCCCAGTGAAATTAGAAGTGTAAAACGTTGGCAACAAAAAAGCTGAAACTGCTGTCTGCTCACATTCATGAGCCTGTACAAGACCAAAAATACTACAGAAATGTGGAAAGGGAGTTCAGGGGATTGTTTCAATATTCTTAGTGATAAGCGCTTGTGAAAACACTTGGATTTTGGGTAACCGGGCAGCCTCACCTAGTGCCTGGTTTAGTGGCTGGTAACCCTGCCGAATGCAGGGGGCTGGAACTAGATGATCTCTGAGGTCCCTTCCAACCCAAGCCATTCTATGATTCTAACTCCCCAAAGACCCAAAAGCCCATACAAATGATGACAGAATTCCAAAGCTTTGTATTTGGACAGGCTTTATATATACTAATATTCATGTGAAAAAAAATCAGAATATGTTTAAACGTCCCAGGGCTGTATGCTACACAGAACAGAAATCCTGTCTTTGGATGTGCAAAGATCTGCTACTGCACTACAGAGATTACCCCAGCAAATCTCATACTTTATTAAAGAAAAGGCTAAAGTTTTACCATGATTTCACCAGACCCAAAACTTACTTTCAGGCTGTCATTATTTAGAGTTACTTAATAGTTCACAAGTTTTAAGGCTCATTCCTTTGCTGCTGCTAAAACATGCACATTGAGACAAAGAACCACCCACGACATAGCAGACACGGACTGCTACACATGGCCTTAGTCCCTCAAGTGTGATCATCCACTCTGAGTTTCTCGGGCTCAGTGCACAGGGTTAAAACACTCAAATCTAGATTCAGCAATGGCTCTCACTTTCTCAGAAATGCTCTAGAGGCACCCAGTGACCTATTTCAAACCTCAAATTCTACACAGATCAAACATAAAAGTGAACTTGTAGAAATCTCTAAGTTTGATGCTTCTGAGACAGCTTTCTCGGCAGAGAAGGACAAAAATAGAAAAGCTTCATCGTATGCCTAACAACAAGACAGAAAGTATGTAGATGAAGCTCATTGCCTGACGGGGAAAAATAGAATGAGGAAGATGGGGGTGGGTAGGCTGCAGTTAGCTTTAAGCTTGTGTCACAAGTGTAAATGGAAAGTGTTTGTGTATCAGAATCTGTAATTCTGCGGACTGGAGAAGGAAAAAAAAGGAAGAGATTCATTTTAAACACAAACTGGATCAAGTGACTGTCATTTTAAGACAAGAAGGGACAAAGAAAGGCCTGCAACAGCTCAGGAGAAGAAAGCATTTCAAGCAATTGGTGATTAATTGTACTCTGCTATGCCACATCTCTTTCTATTAAACCCTAGATTGCCAAATCTGTTTCCTAATTGTTTTTGTGCTTCTCAGACTTTCTTTTGTCTTGCATAGGAGTAGGCAATTTCTATGCCATCAATATCTCATTAAGGGGTCCGGGACGTGAAATGTCTTGTTTTGGTTTTAATTTTGTTTTGCAGGCTTTTTGCTAACATTTTATGAAATGGCATTTTTTTGTTTGCTTGTTGCGGTCCATTTATTCTCTGGCACTGCCTTTCTGCAGGTTATAGCTTTATTTGTTTCTTTGCCTGTTGGCACTCGAGGTGTATGCCAATTACTGTTACACGCTTCGCCATCGCTACCTATTGCTCTTCATTTCCCCTAATGACAGTCTCATCTGAATGCTAGTGCCTGCTCAGGTTGTACATGTGTAGATAGCAACTTCAAGTCATCTGTGAGCTCTTTTTTTTTTTTCCCCTCCCCCCTTTCTCCTACTGCAGTTTGCCTTAGAGTTGTATTCATGAGGAAAGGAATACAGCTGCATGCTTTCTGCCTAGGGCAAAATCCTGCCACCACTAGTGCTAGTAGCAGCTCAGAGGAAAAAGGAAGGGCATTCACACAAATAGCTAATCAAAGGGTTTTTAATGATACTCATTAGGAAAGAAATTCATTAACAAGCCAGCACAAGAACATTCCCTGAAGCAAGAGTGATGCTATTGGTCACATCGAAGTCCCCACCTGACTAACACCTTTATTGCTGTTAATAATAAGGCCAAGTTAGCAGCAAAATCAGTTGCATTCAGTTCCTGATAAAGAAAAATAAATAAATAATAACACCAGCAAAACACAGTCATTGAAGCTGGATATGGGCCTTTCACAGGGTTTTGTAGTTTAGCACTGACCGTCGATGCCTTTGAATTTATACAATTTTACGTTTCCCACCCTTCATACTCTCCCTCTCTCCTCACGTTTCTTTTGATACCTCTGGCTACACCCACTCTGGTGCCCGTGGCAGTGGTGCACGTGTGCTTCCTGTGGCCCAGCCCAACAGCACCACAACCTCATTTTCAGGTGGGTCTGGTGACCCCCTTTCCGAGCAGAAGCCCACAGAAGGACACCTCAGGGAAGGCGCAGTGGGAGCTGTGCTGAACTGTAGGCAGATGCACAAGGCAGTGATCCAGGTACACTGTGGCATGCACCTACTGCTCAGGACAGACACAACCTCTCAGCAGAGCTGTTTCCAACTTGCAGGCATATAATCGCCTCTTTATGCTCACGCCATTACTTACCTATAAAAGAGATCCTGTATTTTTCTGCCAATTCATTCCTAGGGATTAGTATCTTGGGATGCTCATTTGCTCTGTAAAAATTAGGTTTTTAAATAGCACGAATCAGAAATCTTACTTTTATTGCAGAACCCTGATAGAGCAGAGCTCAGTTATTAGGAAAAATTGGAGCGAGCCTCTTCTTGGTTGTTATACTCACGTAATTACTACAGCCTGATACATGAAACAGTTTCACACTCATGCTTAGAGGCAAGATCTCCATTTTGCAAGGACAGAGCAAGTTCTATTCTCCATTTTACTGCCAAAGGAGGTCATTTAAGTTTAATTGGCTCTAATTAGCACTTGCTCAAGATGTTGTATTCTTTACCTGCATCCGAGTGGCTCTCCAAGTGCTGCACAATGGATTCCTGCTTTTGAACGCAAACAAGAATTACTAATGGCATCCTTGAAGGCAAAAGGTGCACTGATCAGCACACATGGGGAGCAAATGGCGGCACAAATAGCTGCAGGCCTTTTAAGAAAAAAAAAATCACAAACATTTAATTCCCCATCTGGCTTTGACCAATTGAAGTGAATGCAACTGTGGACCTTGCTGTTGACAGTTGTAACACAGAAAGTACACAAATGTAAGTATTCTCTAATGTGATAACTTATTTAATGCTAGAGAATGGGGGAGGAAGAGTTTAGCAGCTTGTGAAAAAGAAAGTCCAATGGTAGCTAAGAAAAGATGCCCAGGAAAAGGAAATAAAATAATTAAAAAAAAAAACCAAACACATACATCTCAAATGCTTTGTTTTCTATGATTTTTCTGAGGATTGTTTTAAAAGGTTCATGTTGAAGTGACAAGGTGTTTTTTTGTTTTTGTTTTTCTCATTCTGCTGCATAGATTGGAACAACAACCTCACTGGTCTAAATGTCAGCATATGCAATTTCAGTCCTTGGGTCATTTGGTGAGAGGCATGCATCGAATCCAGGATGGTCTGTATTAGACTGAATGAGGAGTCACAAATTAGAAAAGACAATGCTATACTGTGACATGCTCTAGACACCTAGAGCTGAGGTCTTTCTGGATGTAGCTGCACAGTCAAATAGAGGCAGAGAGCAAGATAGTTCTTGCATCAGTGCCACTGCTCAGAGCTAGTTCTGACATCCAGTAACTGTCCACATTCATAGCACGCAGGCACAGCACTACATCTCCTCTGGGTCCCACCACATATCTCTAAGCTATACCTATTATTTTGGGTTTGGAAGCAGCTGGCAGGGTGAGAGGTCTAACACAAGCTGGGAAACAAGGTAGAAAGAGCAAAGTGGTTGGATGCCACCACTCTTCTGTGCAATGCATGCAGAGCTTTGATGGCCAAAGACGGCTTGCCAGCCAACATTTTTTTCCTACTAGCTCCCCTGCTAAATTTCCTCAAGATTGTTAATCATAAAAAAACAAAGAAGGAAAAAAAAAAAAAAAAAACCCTGCATAAATTGTAGAAAATTCAAATACTGCCTGTATTTTAAAAAGTTCCTGCCAGAATCTCCCCCAACCTGAGCATCTTTCCTCTGTCAGTTGTGAGGACTCTTTCCCAGCCTTAGAACACATCTTTACTCCTGACTGGCAATGCATAAGCCAGCACAGTATTATTTTAAACAGTCATGTCTTCCTTTTACATTGGCTTATTGTTAAATCAATACACTTAAAACATTCCATGCTTTTAAAAAAATTTTTTTTTTTTTTTTCCAGGGAACGCTGTTTCTGTGGTATTTCAAGTGACAGCAAAAATTTACTCAAAAGGTTAACTGACCTGTATAAGGACTTGAGAAACATTAAATAACAAAAAATAAATGTCTGTATGCATCACTGATATGGCAGCAATACACCACTGAAGTACATGGAACAATTTATTAATTGATTCTTCAGCCCTCCCACGTTTAAAATTGAGCATATATTCTAGCAAAGATTGAGAAAGTTTGATCTAGCATCTATGTATATACATCCTGCGGTACCCTATTCTGGGCTGGCAGTAGCTCCACCAGTACAAAACCCCAGGTCAGGGGTTTCTGAACCACTGAACACAGGTTTGTATATGTGTACTCTGTTATGGGCTTTAAGCAAGGTATGCCATGTGCCGGCAGCCCTTACTGTACACTGACATAGTATGTCTACAGATGGAGACTGTATCACTAGAATAGCTGTATCAGTGTAATTACATTGGTACAACTATTCCCATTGTGGAGAGGAGCTTCATCAGAAATCCCTATGGCAGACGATGTTTCCCATTGGGCTATTTATAAGACAGCTATTAACATAGTTCAAAAAACAGGGTATAAAATGATCCTTGTTACCTGTAAGTGGACAGTGATGATTATAGCTCAGTCTATGTTATTATTGCCTGATTGTTACCAGTTTGGATTTTCACATATCGACTCCTTACTCAAGGTATTTTAACATAGATTTGAAATGTGAATATGTTTTATTTTTTTTCCCCAGTAAATATACAATACACACTTCAACAGGACTATTAACCAACTTTTTATGCCAATTAAACTTTGCTGCACTAACAATACCAATGAAACACATTAAGAGGTCATACTTTTTCGTGAACAAACTGTAGCCAATAAATATTTTTTAAAAAAACAAATTAAAAAACAATTCTAAGTGCTGCCACAACATCCCTTTCTTTAAAACACATTATTCACAATAAATGTTTTCCATTTTTTTTTAAAAAAAAGAAGAATTCTTCTTTTAAAATAGTAAATTAAATGGAGTTTTAAAAAATATGTACTGTGGTTCATTGGAAGTACACTGTATAGAAAAGAGAAAAAAAGAAGAGACATCACCTGTAAGATAATGGAGACACTTTGCGATACACAACAACACTTTATGTAATATTGTAAGCAAATTATTAATGAACAAAAATGTACAGAAGCAGATGGACAAGTTAGTGAATATCATGGTACTGCACAGCTTTAATACTGACACACATTTACTTTCCAGTGGAAGAGATAAAACACATATTTGAAAGTAATTGGGATGGCTTCATCGACTTCTAATGATACTGAATTTTAAATAGGATATAGTGAGTAAGGTGTTCCACCAAAGCTCAGCACAAGCTTTCAGATTAACAGAACTATTCCATTGGTGACTAGTTAAACATTTTTTTCAAAGAATTCAATTGGAATTGTACTCTGAATAATCTTCTCTTCATACGATAATAACAAAGTAAAAAAACCCATACATATGTATATATGATGCCTTCTTTATCTTGCTTGAACAGTTTTGCACATTTTTAAGTAATGCTTTTAACTATAATGATTTAACAAGCAGGAGAATTACATATACTCACTGGTCACTTATATAGATAAATGCATTCATTTCTCTCAACTTTTTTGATTTGTAACCTGCTAAATAACAGTCTTGACCTTAAGGAAGTTAACTACCATTTTTTAATATTTGATAGTGCTGAGTTATAGCTGAAGGCTGTCGTGTTTTATCTTATCATGGAACAAGTTAATGACATGAAAAGCAACACATATTTAGCATTGAAATTTACTCTTCTAAAATTCTGCCATTACTAAAAGTGTCCTTAATACTGGTGAGCTCCAAGGCAATATATAAAACAACATAGACTGATTATACGAAAAGGGTATTCAAATGGAAACTAGAGTTCATGGTCAGATAACTAACAGAAATAAGCTGTAGGATGCAATATTTAAATTAAGCAAATGAGGGGAATACCTATATACAACATTCTAAGAAAAGCTTGACAATTTACTCATTGAGATTTGAGAGGTACAGAAGATTTGGACAAAGTCATGAAAACTAATGAAGAGACAGGATGTTGTCATTAATGTCCACTTACAGACTTTGGTTTATTCAAAAAGTGTATAAACATGCATTATTTCCTCATTATAGTAGGGTGTGAAGCCACTCACTAAAAAAAAGACAGTTCAAAGATTTTCTTTGCTTGTATCCAACTTTTGGAATGTATTGCATCGCAAAAAAAATTCTTAAAACAATAATTTGACTGCTACTGTCCTTCCAAACACTAACAATTTAGTGAAATCAGCTTCAGCTCTCACAGACTTCAGGCAACAGAACACAAAGGTTTGTCTAGACTGCATCAAAACAATTAATGTCATGAATTTCAGTGGTGCAGCTCTATTTACTATTGTACTGTACATGTATTGGAAAGATGAAATAAGATACTCTGACATTTAGTTTTTTCAGAAGCAGCCTGAATATGTCTTAATAATAAATTGCATCCTTAGCTACTCACTAGGTATTCCTTGAGTTTATACTGTTTGTTTCTTCAGGGAAATTTCTGACTTACATTTTGGGTTGCAGAAATTAATTATAATAATTCTTTCAAAACTGCAATCTAAAACAGCTTTAGTGAAACACCTTAATTTCCTTTGTTTGTAGCAAGGTTTGTTTTTCTTTACCTTTACTTAATGGCATTGGATGGCTAAAAACAGATACTAAGGGAATCATTCTAGTGAAAGGGTCTAGGCCATCTCATGCTACTGTTAATTTTCATATTCACTCTTTAAACTCAAACTTCCAACTTCTGACCCCTTCTTAAACAGGAAGAGTAACTATGTTGTCTGCTTTCAGAAGATTTAAATCTGTTTCTAATGTCTTCACTGACATCAGTTTTGCCTGTCGCTTTATCATTTCTACGCCCCAGTGGAAAACCACCTAACATACATCCAGCATTATCCAAAGTAGCTTACAGTACGTAAACCTTCTTCACACATTCAGTCTCTATTTTTCTTCATGTCATGAGGAGTAGAGTTTTGTGCTTATCACCAAATAAAATTGCAGTGCAAACTTTAAACATAAAAGTTACACAATTAAAAGTTAATATATGGCACCACAGCCTATTAATTCACATATAGTACAACAGACCAATAAAAACAGACATGAATATGAACATAGCTAAAAAGAAGGTGAACTTGCATAGCAATGCAACAAAAGAAATTATATACAGAAGGAAATTCTTTTATCCTGGAGGGTGATTTTTTTTTTTTATATACTCCTGACAAGGAATATTTTAAGGTGGATGGTGTATAAAGAGAAGAACACAAGTATCTGTGGGATATGTGTGGCTGTGTGTCTTTACATTGCATTTACAGTTCTTTTAATAGTACATAAATAAAGAAAATGTTCATTGCACTGTTTAGTGTCATCACTTCCATGAGTTCAGCCCTGATGGTCCATCAGAGCAGCTTGCAATGTGTCTTCTCAACTACTCTATAGAGAGAAACAGAGAGAGAGAAAGAGATTGTAATAAGGTGAAAAAACCACAAAACAAAGCCTATGGTAATATGCAGGATAAATATTCAGTTGGTGGGGATAAAGAAGTTATTTGCTTCTAAGATGAAAATTAATGGATGCTAAAATTCAGCACTTACCAACATCATATCTGAGATACCTCATTTTGGGGTTTGTGCACCAACATCTCTCTTACAAGCTGCTTGGCAGTAACAGTAGGTAGCTATGGAGGGTTTAATTGCAGCAAATAGGAGGCAAAAGCTGCCAACAGCTGCACTGCCTTAGCTCGGTTAGGTGCTGGTGTACTAATTCAAGCAAGAGACTCAAACCTTTTGCCATCAAGTACCACTGTCATGCATGCAGCATTAACATGGGTTTAGGAAAAATTTAATAGGTACAGAGTGATGACAATAGAAAAAAGTTTCAAAAATAATTGAATAATTCTGGCCTGGGAAACAGGGGTTTGTAACTAAGAAATTGGGGCTACATAGCTAAAAAGCAGGACACCCATCTATGGTCAAGAAGAGCATAACACTTCACAACAAGGAACAGAAGGTTTAGGAAAAAACATCACAACCTTGCCATCAATTTGCCCAGCAAGTTTAGCACTGTTTTTCATTCACTTCTCTGAGAAAAGTCTTCAGTGGCATTTCTATGACAAATACATTATACTTTGCCAAGAAAATTCTAAATTATTAGAATCTCTGTTCAATTTTGCCAGTGTTTTCATTCTCACTAGCATTATACATTTTAAGATGTAATACGTAGATAATCTTGGCATGACTTAGATTTGAACTGGTCCAAGTAAAAGAGTATATGAGCTTCATTTGTTTGTCATCATGGGAAAAAGACCTCAGAAGGCCATAAGATCTGGGTAAAATTTAATCTGATTATCACACTGCAATTCCTCCTCTCTTCACAATGATCTATAATTTGTCTTTTTTTTTTTCTATTTGAGAGCTTGAACTATAGCTAGAGATTAACTTACATAATTCACCAGTAAACTGTCCTTGACTGTTTGATCCCACATAGCCTACATCGAGAAGGTCACTGGCATTGCGTTGGTGACCTCCTCGCAAGACTTCACCTTTTCTAGGTCCGGTTGATCCTTTAGAAGAAGCTGTTCCTGAAGAGCTGTGGCCACCAGGGGATGGGAAGTTGGGTTTACTATATGGTACCAGTGCCTCTTCTAAAAAAAGCAAAACAAAACAAAATCAATACAATAAACAAACTATTCTGATTTGGACATCATATTATTCCCTGACTTCAGGTATATGTCTTTTGTCTTCCTTTACAGCATGACAATTTTACTGAAGAAAATATGCAACTAAATGTTGTACTCATAGACATAGAAACCAGCATAAGCTTAATCTTGCTTTCATGTAAACTCAGGAGTTAGTTTGTATTAATTATAAAACACCTAGATTCATTATGAAGTAATAGATCACGAATTGTAGATTGTTTAATAAAAATAGATGCACATACAATTTCCAAAACAATGCAGCTATGATTAGATTTTTGCTTCAAGCCTACATGAATATGCTTTTTCCTTTTCTTTAGTTTAAATTATGGTAACATTACCTCAATCAATTTAGATAAAGAACTGCAATATCAGCTAATTTAATTAGCTTCCAGCAGCTTAGTAATTTCTAACGATGCAAAGTACGCTGAAGACTTTTTTAACTGACTGTGAATAACACTGAGACATACTATATTATACATAACATTAGTAGTTGTAGTATTTTGGGTGAGTAAATCTTCCTGCAGCTTGTTTCATGTTCCATTATGAGCAAAAGGCTTACTTTACTCATTTTGCCTGTTCCTTAGTGAAGATCTGTTATAATGAACTGCCTGCAAGAGCAGGATTAATACTCAATAAAGCACAAGACTAAATATATTCACATAGCATGAAGTAAAATGAGACATCTCATCTGATTGGAGTTTCTGGGAGATACTGTAATAATCTTGACCTAAGAGGCAAAACAGTAGCACTGATTTAACACTGAAATAGAAGCACTATTTTCTTTGCTGCATGTGATCCACTTTTGCTGTCTCAGAAGTTGAAGAAAGAGACATTACTAAATATAGTTCAATGCAAGAAAGAATCGAACTATATATCCTTAGCAAAAATAAAAAAATTGCTCTTTCTGAAATCAGTGGGGTATCTTCTCCTTGAATCTTGGCTTTTTTGTTGGTGGTGGTTTTGAAGTGAATCTGGGATGAAAATTTTTTTTTCTTTTAATTTTTCATTTCCCATTGTTTTAACTCTTAAAGAATCTGATGGGAAGAAATGTACTTTCTTTGAAAAAGGACAGAATCAGAGAAAGAAAACTAGGTGGGGATGGGTGGAAAGAAAGATAGATTTGCTTTTATTCTCAATAACAAAGCCTTTGCGAAAGCTGCAATAGTGACACACCATTAACTTAGGGAAATGCTAAATGAGAACATATTTGTGGTGGAAATGCAAATTACTTTTGTGGAAGAAACACAAATTTCATTCTTTGTGTCAACTAACACAAGTGAGTAGGATACAGGAATTCCCCATATGTTCTCCTATTGAACAGAATCTTTTCATAAGTTAAATCTGTTGCAGAAGAGGGCAAACACCCAACTTCCTTCTCTGCCAAAGTATCTCCCTATGGTCCTGCCCAAGGAACCAGAATATTTGCACTGCAGGACATAAGGGTATTATCAGTGTTTTGTGCTATAACTGCACTGGCCTTGCTGAAATGTAAATAACTGGTTAAAAGACATAGTAAAATGTCATTTAACAGCCAAAGCCTCTTAAATTATGTTACCTGTTCTTTATATATCAAATCCTAACAACAGAATCAGATGCACACCTAGTTTCCAAAGGCTGGCTGAAATACAGAACAGCTTGCATTAAGGCAGCAATAAAGCAAGCAGCATAAATCATCTTAGCAGAAAGCTGGATACATTTTTAGAGGATGGAAGTCACTAGCATTACAAAAGAGTTTGAAGATGACATATACGGTCAACTGATTTGTTTTCCTGGTTTGTGGATTCAGGATAAGTCCTCCTTCAGGTTCAATGAAATATTGAGAAAAAAACAACCACAAATAAATATAAAGTGCATTATCATTATGGAGCATATGGTGTGTTAAATTATCTGTTGTGCCCTCAGAAATAAATCCAATCCATAAAATAAGCAATTGTGACATAAAATAAAGGCTAAGATTTTCATAACACTCTAGCACATGAGATGTAGGTGTCTGAAGTCCTTAGAATAGTCTTACCTCCACTGAGCAGTGCTCAAAGCGGTACCCATGCCTCAGTCTTACAAAGAATAAGAGGAGACTGTCAGTGCCTTTCTCTATGAAAGACTGAGCCTTTAATTTGAAGTTATAATTTCAACCTCTGCAAAATCTGGGTATGCGTGTGTAGTAAGACGTTTTGATACCCCACAAGATAACTAAGAGGCTTCTAATATTATCAAAATAATTGCAACTTGATCTAGCACTACTCACTTTAGAAGGGTAGCTGAGAATGTCCTATTTGATACGCAGCATTCCACAGTTAAGCCATTACCAAGAATTCAGAGATCTTGTCTATTCAGAAAGCAATCAGTGGAAACCTGGTTCCTAACACTGTATATTCTTCTTATTTGCCTTCAAACCAAAGATTTTGCTTTCAAAATTTCACTCACTGCTTGGCAATGTCCAGATAAAGCCCTCTAAACTGAAAAACAGCTATTTTATGGAAGTGGATAGCTAATGGTAACTCCCTTTGGAAATTATTGAAAAGTGAAAGAGAGAAAATTTTCAGAGATCTCTCATTAATAAGGAAAAAGGAATGAAGCACAATTAACATAATTAAAAAATACATAACATAAATAAGCATCCCATTCAAGAGCAGCCTTTTTCAAATCTACCAGAGAAAAGAATACAGAGCAAGAAAGCTATAGTGCAAGAAGCTAGGATGGGAAGAAAGACATACCAGATGTGAAGGACTGAATCTCCCCCACCAGGGAAAAAACATAATACCTACTACAGCAATCCTCTGCCATGCATAAAGGACAAGTATTCACTCTGGTCATTCTGTCCAGCCCTAAATGGCAACAGCAGACATGAAGAAGACTGAGGTACTCAACAAGTTCTTTGCCTCAGTCTTCATCGACAGTCATGTCAACCATGCCTCTCACATCCCTGAACCTCTAGGTGGTGGCTGGGGATGCAATGTCCCTCCCACTGTAAGGGTAGAGCAAGTCTGAGACCACCTCAAGAGGCTGAATGTGTACAAGTCTGTGAAGCAGGATGACATGCATCCCAGGGTCCTGAAGGAACTGGCCGATGTGGTTGCCAAGCCATTCCATCATATTTGAAAAATTGTGGCTGTGACTGGAAAAAGGAAAACACTACTCCAATTTTTAAGAAAAGGAGAAAGGAAGACCTGATCACTACAGGACAGTGAGCCTCACATCTGTGCCTGGGAAGATCATGGAGCAGATATTCCTGGAAGGTATGTTAAGACACACGTCAGATGAGGAAATGATCCAAGACAGCCAGCAAGGGCAGATCATGCCTAACCAATCTGGTGGCCTTCTGTGATGGAGTGACAGCATTGGTGGACAAAGGAAGAGCAACTGGTGCTGTCTATCAGGACTTGTGCAAGGCCTCTGACATGGTCATGCACCAGATCCTTATCTCTAAATTGTAGAGATATGGATTTGAAAGGTGGACTATTTGGATAAATTGGTTAGATGGTCACAGCCAGAGGGTTGTGGTCAATGGCTCTGTGAGCAGGTGGAGGCTGGTCACAAGTGATATCCCCCAGGGAATAGTCCTCGGATCAGTGCTCTTCAACATCCTTCTTAATGACGTAGACAGGGAGATCAAGTATACCCTCAGCAAGTTTGCTAATGACACCAAGCCAAACGGTGCAGCTGATACAACAGAAGGGAGGGATGCCACTGAGAGGGACCTGGACAGGCTTGAAAAGTGGGCCCATGAGAATCTAATGATGTGCAACAAGGCCAAGTGCAAGATATTGCACTTGGGTCAGAGCAATCCCAGATACGTTTACAGACTGGAAGAAGAACTCATTGAGAGCAATCCTGCCAGGAGGGTCTTGGCAGTCCTGGTGGATGAAAAGCTGGACATGAGGGTGCTGGGCTTGTTTAGCCTGGAGAAGACTCTGGGGAGACCTCATTGAGATCTTTGAGGTCCTTTCCATACTAAGCCACTAAATGATTCTATGATTCTAGGAATTTCACACACAAATACTATTTTAAAATTGTGACTTCATATCACTATTTAACAACATGTTAAACATTGTTTTTTTATGCAGCTGACAGTTTTGGGAGCTTTAATGGTACCATTATTGTTACATTTTAAAATAAGAGATCGTGTTTAAACTATTTACATCTTTAATATGGGCAGTACTATTTTCTATGAGGACTTTACTCATTAAATCATGTCCCCATGATGGCTTTGCCATCATTTTACAATTTTTTTTTTAGAATGTCATTTATATTAGTGTGCTAAATTAACTAGGAAAATTAGCATTAGAATAAAGACAGGAAAAAGAGGAATAATATGAGTACATCCAGTGTCACTGGGAGAGCTTCATACAGACTTGAAGAAGTGGTGCAGCCCTAGAGAAAGCCCCACGTATTATGTACATTTTTTTTTAATTGTCTTTGAGCAATTGTCCTCTTGTATCACTTTAATCAGCACTGGGATTACATGATTAGTGGGTTAAAGAAAATCCCTAGTATAGGGACCTGGAACAGCAGCTTTTACTTGCAGTCAGGCCGAGACAAGTGATCTGCAAATTGTGTGGAACTAAAACTCCAGTTCGGCATCGCCTCCTTTATACATTTTTACAGACTTGAAATTCACTTAAAAGATAAAGTCAGCACTCAGCAATGAGCAGGTGCTGTGCTGAATGACAGTGCTGTCATCTTGCTAGGCCTAGGAGATGAATGTTACTTTTGTCATATCCTTGAATAAGGAGAAGACAGTGTTACAAATATAGCTGGAAGGAGTGTCAGTAGCTCAGAAGGATCAGCCTTACTGCAGAGATATGCAAAAACAACTACTGCCAATTTAGATCCAGGTTGAAAGAACTAGAAAATATAGCCCTGTATGTTTAAATAAATACATCTAATAGAAAAAAACTAAAAAAATCTGTTCCTTCTTCCCTACCTTCCTGAAACTGCTCCTGTTCCTCCAACTGCTATGCTTGACAACACTATTAATTGTCAAAACAATGCAAAGAATGCACTGAGTTAGGTGCTAATGAGATTTCATGGTCGCAGGAGGGAAAGAACTTGGACTGCAAGTTCCCATTTCACCTTGCCATTTTTAAAATTTTCTGTCATGAGCCCCAGCATTGCAGGAACGCAGAGATGGAGGGTGAGCTTAGCTTCCTGCCAGGTACAGAAATCCTCAGCTGAAAAGCTTCAAGAAACATGGCCTGGGCTGGTGCAGCACACACGCACCTGATCCGAATGCTTGCTTGTGTTGGGCTTTCCTGAAATCCTCTTGGCGTTCTGCAGAGCTTATCCACTCCTGGGTTTGCCGCTGCCACTCTAGTGATGTCCTAGCTTGCCGGTCCAAGGAGCTCTTTGTGTCATCTACGCTGGGTGCATGCTGCCTCTCAAGAGAGCTTCCTTTCCTCTCTGCCGAGCCTCCGCGCTGGCCCGGGCCTATTTGCTGCCTTAAACCCTGACCAGGCGGTGGGTCGGGTGGTGGTGGAAGATCTAAAAAACGTGAATAAGATTTAGATGAACTAATTTTTAATTGAAACAGAGCTTCTATTTGATGCTGAAAAGAAATGAACAATAAAAACGTCCCTCACAAATGGCATGAATCACTTTATCTGCTGATTTTAAAAAGGAAATTTCTTGTTAATCAGAAATCACTTTCCAATAGATTTCTAACTCAAGTTGCTGTATTGCTAGCTCTTTCTAACTTCCATAACAATCACTAGACTCACTGCAAGCCCTGATGTACATTTCTGAGCACGGGATTTATTTTCCACAAGGTATACTCCATCTGTCTCTTTCAGTAACAGTGAGCAATTAAGAAAGACTATGAAAACCAGATCTATGCCAGTTGACAGAGCAATTCTTCCCCATCATATTGGCACTTGCTTCATCACTCCCATTGTTTGGGCTTCAATTTCAGTTCAAGGCTTACACACAAAATCTAAATGCATGATTTTATCAAAATGCATATACTTCCACAATATCTTGGGAAAAAAAATTATTCGCAAAAGTACTGTCACTGAAAAAGCATCAATACATCTGTGGAAAATGTGTGTTAAAATGGAATCACAGAGGAATGGGTGAACATTTTCTTCAAATACATTTTCAGTGTTCTCTCAAAACCTGTAGTCTTTGCAGACAAGAGGATGGCCACTCTTAAGGTTAGCAGTCTTGCAAATAAAATCAATCGGAATGCAATTTCAGATAAATGCTGAAAGACACTTGCCTGATCTCTCTATCTGCTCTGACCCTTTTCAAGTCTATGGCTTGGGCTACTAAGATACTTGTAGAATTGATGGTGAAGCTTCTAATCACATTTGTGGAGGTACCTTTTGTTTTTTAGTTCGTTACCCAAGATAATTATAGAACTTGGATAATGACAATTCTAACTGTAAGATCTCATGTAAATCATATAATCAACTAGTAAGAATCAAGAAAATTCTTAAATTATTAAAAACAATCAAAAAAGAGAAAAAAGTACTTTTAATATTGCAATGGAAAGTCTTCCATATAGGCTACCTGTTTTATATTTAGAAAACTTATTTAATTCTAGTTTTGGGCAAAGTACAACCAAAATAAATTCATGCTACCCTACCAGTTTCACTAAATCTATATTAGTCTGCACTAGATATGATTATATCCCGCTTTCTGGCATTTTGTATCTTAGGTGAAGGTTCATCAAGAAATTTGAAAGGCATGGAAGAGTAAATCTCTCCTTTGTGCACAGGCAGGTCTGATTTTCATAATTCTAGTGAGACTTTTAAACTCATTTTATACATTGTTGAGGAGGCCTTTGGAATTAATTTATTTGAAGCTTGTATTTCAGCTTTACGCGAAGCTTCATGTCCTTGCTGCTAGAGGTGATACTTCTGTCTCTTACATATGGGGCACAAATACTTCCCAAGTTGCTGAGATATCATTCCAAATCAATACTGTCTTATACAGTTAAATGCAGATGAGTGAGATACTTGTGTCTAAAAGGGAAAGAAGTTGTATCTGACGTTGCTTCTGTACTTCAGTTCATTGCTAAAGTGCTATATCCCAGATTAAAATATCTATCTTCTGGATAGAACAGTCTTATAATAATCTGTCAATGAGCTTGGTGTGTGCTTTATGTTCAGCGCTAATTTATTTGAGAAATTTTTAGTTATGAATATAGATGTGACCTTTCATGACAATGGCAATACTTGAGTTACTGTAGGTGGAAGCAGGAGGGTATGGGAGCTTGCCAATGTTAAAATTGCTTTACAGGGTTGGCTTCCAAAACGACATTTCTTATAATTGATTTTATTACAATCATAACCAGTTAATGTACAGAACCACAACACTGGCATTTGCTTATGCAATCTGAAATAGATATTACTGAAGTTGTGATTTATAAGCACTTTATGAAGATGCATCAAATCCAGTAAATGCAGCCAATAACATGTCATCTGACAATGCTGTTTTCCAAGATAAAATATTTAGTTCAATATAAACAAGATTTTTAAGAAGTAGTATCACAGAAAAAAAATATTAAAATGATTCCAATATTATACATCCTAAGATACAGCACACTTCTTCACAAATTGTGGTCTAAGAGTTGTTATTAATTAGATATTGAGAAGCTGAAAAGGTTTGTACTTAAACTGTCCTGCATGTTCCAGAGCTAGCTGGAACTCCTGGAATTATGGTAGACTTATTTTATTGGTCTGCTGTTAACCTGGATTTTGCTTTTATACATTTTCAGAATGGACAGGATAATTGCCTTATGGATAGAAGTGAAATTAAAAACCATGTTTGTAAAGCTGTTTGGGTGTTTTAGACCTCTGGATGAGCTAGCTGAAATGAAAAATAAAGTTATTTTCTGATGAAGCTTCACAAAATTCTAGAAGAATTACAAGTACTATAGAATTAATGTAAGCTGGCTCCAGCCTCAGTACATACTTACAACACTGTGCTAGATATGTCTGAGAAGGTCTGACTATATCATTTGCTTTTTCACCTTTTTACTCAAGTTGATTGTCACAGTAGCACCTACCCTTCATTTTTAATAAAAAAAGGTGGAAGAGAGCTTCATTTGGCAATGCGGCTTTTTATTCACTCCACAACTCAAGTCCCATACTACAAATCTGCCTTAAGTAAAGTTACTAAATATGCTGTTATTTTGCCTGGGCATATATATAAAACTGTGCATTTGGAGTCATGACTTTCCTCTAACAACATCACAGAGAACAGTCTTTTCTTTCCCCACCTCTCCTTCCCCTTCTCAGCCTAAGATGTCTCTAAGCGACTGTGCATGCATCCCTGCATACACTTGTATGTACACAATGGCTAATGAATGGGAATTTAGCTGCTGGTAAAGGGTAACAGAGATCAGATGACTTAGTTCTTTCAGCCCCTAACAAGCAGACTTATTACCACACAGAGGGAAGCCAGCTCATCCCATAATGTCAATTACTCAAGAGAAGATTTGAATGTAGAAAATTAGGGACTTCAGGAGGATTTTCAGTGAAAACACCAGAATGATGTCACCAATTGTCACTGCACTTCCATCTACATTACATTCATCTTCCAGGTGCTTTCCATGTGAAAATCCATATTGAGCTAGTAACTTCGTAGGCTAGTGGGATGCCATCCAAACTACCACTTGCAGCCTCTAATGGCAAGCTTATCAAACTTGCAAGGCTATTTATAAGTGTATTGAGGGGTAGGTGATGGTCTTATTGATTTAGTAATGGATTGAGAAGCTGCAGGACATCAGAAAGCCTTATCAGAGGCAGATGCATGTTTCGCTTGGGATTACTCCAGCCTTCCTTTAGAAGGCAGAACACTGGCCAAACAACTGAGACACCATGTAAGCTTGGGCACAGCCTCTCATTATTAACTGGGAAAGTTATAGAATCAAGAATTATAAGGACATCTCTTCCTACCTGTGCTAGTCATTTGTTTACCCAGGGGTGATAATTACATTTAATAAGACTCCGAACCACTTTCTTGCATCAGGTGGTAAGCATCTTCACTACAGCCTGAATTAGTAAAAACTGCACATTAGCGAGACACTTGGCAAGCTAATAGTCTTAAGTCACAGTTCTCTATTTTAACCTCCAGCCATATTTCCTCTCTGACTTCTCTTTGTTCTTTTAAACTTCATGCTTGAATAAGGAAGAGCTTTTATCTTCAGTTATGCAGTTACTATGTCATTGCATGTATGGAAAATTCCATTATTTTGTAATTTGTGAATGTATTGATTCCAAGAAAATAAATTATTCCTTGAGCACTAGAACTAAAAACCTCATGTTATTTTTTTCTGAAGGTTTTCCATTATTGACAAATTCATAAGGTATTTTTCCTTTGTCTCCACAGTCTTTTAGGATAGGAAAGTTAAAAAACAAGTTGTACAGGAGGACAAATATGATAATTCAATGTAGAGTCAGTATCCAGAGGATTCTGACCTGAGACTGAAGAAAATGAAGAAAGATGCTTTTAGGGGATTTTGTATGGATTGCTTTCAAAATTAAGCATGAAATTTTATCTTCATATTCAGTTATCATTTTTAATTTCTGGACACTGGGAATTCCTAAATGTAGTCTGTTTCCATACATACAGGTGGCAGCAGCAATCTTTAAGTTCCTTAACTGACAAATGTCCTTTGCAAATTTAGCTGTGACTCAGACTTCCATTTACATTTTAATGACTCATATTCAGTAACACTTGAAATGGAAAAAGTGTACAGTTTGTGTTTGCTTGTTTCTGTGGTGAGAGAGAATGGGAAAGGATCCTGTATGACTTCTGAACACTGTAAATTTTTGGAACATGTAGTAAGCATTTCAGCTAGGTTTGTAACAGGCAAATGTTAAGTTAACAGTGTCCAGAAGTTGTTACTGTCTACGCTTGAGAGGTTGATTGTTTAAGAAAATGGTATAAAATTGGTGTTCTGACTCAAATACACTAAAGAAACTCCAGTAAGATTAGTGTTTTATAAAGAATAAATTGAAGACAATAGGAGATTCTTCTTCTTAAATAAATCTTAAAATCTGATCTCTTTCACCAATTTAAAGCAATGTCAGATTTTATGATGGAGGCACTTCCTGAGGAGTAACACTCCTATTTGCCTCAAGACCTAAACTAGATTCCCATTAATCTTCTGGTAACTACCTTATTATTGAACACTTCTATAGCAGTAGTATTCAAAAGAAGAGAGATTAAGGTCCCACAACACCTAGTGTGTTACAAACACACATGTACACATAGTTCGTGGTGACAAAATATACACTACGCCAAAGAGTTAAATTAATGTATGCACAGAAAGGGGATTGCCAGCACAACTGTGGGATTGACACTCACAATTTCCAATTCCTAGTCTCATAAACACAAATATTTAACAGATCTGTGTAGCAGTGAGGCCTGTGGAATATATCCAGAAGTGGATGGCATTAATGTTTAAACCAATTCAGAGCCATATGAGTGGAGTCTGAGCTATTTTGAGTTCTTTCTTCAAACAATATGGTAGTGAGGGTGAGTCACAGAGTGTGAGCTGTAACGGTAACACTTCTGGTGAAGACTTTCACTTCTGGAATCTGTTCTCCACCTTTACGATCTGACAAACAGGGAATCTGTCAGAATGTGCTGCAAAATTGTATCTGTACATTTGATGAACATGACTGAGAGGAGAGTTGTAGTGTTTTTAGTGGCTCCAATCCAGCCTGCATGCTGTTAATATATTTTTAAATGTACCTAGAGTAATAAATAGCACATTATAAATAAACAAACTAAATATATGCTCTGTCAAATCTATTTATTACATGCTACCTGATAAAAGAAGAGGATGAAGGGATGCTCAAGTGATTTTTACTAGAATACAGAGGACATTTATACTAACGTGATTTTTTTACTCCTTCCCCATATATTCAAAGATTTGTCAAGGTGTACTAAAAATTAGGAGACTCACTCACTGGTGTGACACCTGGTTCCATGGTTCAGACAGTGTTATTCTGAGAGCTGCTGAAGCAGGTGGGACAGTCAAGCTCTCAGAACTGCCCTGAACACTGCAAGACAAGTCAGCGTGAGGGAAGAGACTACATCCCCATCCACATTACTTTACAGTAATCCTTGGTGGATCCTTTAACACCATTTTTCCATTTGCCTGCTTCTCCTCTCTGAAAATTTCAACACTTATAGTGACTAGCAAGAACAGAAGAGAAGAAAGGGAGATAGCCAGCTGCCCACCTTCTTAGTCAGACCTTCTCAAGGAGTAGCAGGTAGCAAAGGCATCCTTTGCCAAACCCAAGATGGGGTAGAAAAAGATAATGGAAAGCTGAGCGATCTTAGTGATTAGAAGAGCAGAACAGATACACTGGGAATTTCTAGGTGGGAATTGGTGATAAAAGAGAACTGGAGATGTTGAAGTGAGAAACAAAGTCACTGAAGTCACTGAATTTCAGGAATGAAGCAGCACAGACAAGATGTGAGGCAGAACTTTGAGAAAAGCATGGCATGTACAGCTATAGCTGTTGCACGGCTGTCAAAACCAGCAGAAAACAAAGAGAACACTGTGGGACTGGCTGCATGATTCTTCTTAGAAATTCACTATATGCTGTTTGTGACTACTTAGAAAGGAAATTACCCAGGGGTCACGTTTTAATGCCAACCCATGTGCAATGCAGTCATTTCTTCATAAGATTTATACTGAGATCTGAGAGCTGATTTGTTTAGAGCTGACTTGTTTAGAGCTGAAAGCAAGAAAGGCTCCTTGAAGCGTCACTTAACCAAGCTCCATGCTGCTTGTGTTGCAATACTGCTGACCTACCTGGGGACCCTACTTCACCAAACAAATAACTCACTGTAACAGACATTCCTTAAAAGACTGTTTTACGGCCTTCCATTCTGCACAGCTGCGTGTTGTAGCTAATCACCAGGGCCTCCCACCGCCACACTTACCGTCTGTTATTCCCTCCCTACGATGAGGCAAAGGGGGTTGGTCCAACCGGCCTCCCTTGTGTTTTTTAGTGGGCCTCGGCCTCTGACTCTGAGTGACAGCTGCACTGGTGTTGCTGTCAGTAGAAAAAGGACTGCTTGGCCGAGGTCTCTGAGAGGAAGGATATGCTTTGCCTAGAAAAAGAGAAAACAGATGACAAAAATATTATTGACTTGAAATGGGCTGTTCTGTTAATGTTTGTTCTGAAATACTAAATCTGGTCTAACTCTCAGAGGCAAGCAAATGTCCCCATGAGATACCTGCTGATGTCAATTGCTTAAGTTACACCACAGTAAGCAAAGTGAGAAACTTGGCATTCTTTTGTCTTTACTTTTATAATTAAAGTCACTCCATCTGTTGTGCTAAAAGCACTGCACACCATGTAACTCCTACTTGCTCGGCGTTCCGAACAGATGTGTCATAACAACTCCTCAGCCCTCAGCAGTGAAAGAAAACACTTCTTCAATCATATCAAATTTATCTCCTCCTGCCTTCCACCTTCACATTTGCTGAGCCAGATTCTCATCTTAGGGACTCCCATATGCACTGTATATCTGGAGTAACTCCAGTGAGATAAACATAACTGCTTTTGCAAGCTAGGTAGCAGTGCAGGTTTGTATACTTCAGGGCTCTCTTCTCTTAAGAAATTAAAAAAAGGAATTTAAATGGTAACATTTTCCTATTTATTTTCATTATTTTAAGTGTTCAAAAATGATTTATTCTGAATGAATTCATTCCTCAGGTTTTTTTAGTATATAGACTAATTAAGCTATGTATTTTCTCTTTTAAGGATATCTTTGATGCTGTTCTATGGAGCAGATCATGAAAAGTATCAGGGCAGGAACCGCATGAGCTCAGTTCATTTGCTGCATTCACTTCTTTTTTTTATGTTTTTATTCAGTTAATTAAGCTTGTTTCTTATTTAATAATATTTGAAGAAAACTAAGTATCACTGTCTTTCTCTGCACATCACCCTTACCAAATGTCTCAGAGTTTTTAACGCTTTGTTTAGAACTTACTTAAAATTATTACTTTCTTTAACTTTCTCTGCAGTGGAAAATTTGTAAGCCAGTCAGAACTTCAGCTCTTTCAGTCCAGCCGTAGGCCCAAATGCTCTAAGAGCTGGTGGAAAGTGACAAAATGGCTCTTTGATATTCTTCTCATCTACCAACCCTAAGCTTCTGGTTAACTAGATCGTGCCCTCCTGTGACTTATGTTTTTTAGTAAAATCCCTGGAAGAGCCAAAATTCTAGTGCATGAGTGCCACACTTTGTGCATCATAACAGATGTCCTTACTTCTAGCATGCCACCACATACAGTAAGATCTAGATTAACCTAATCAGGAGTAAAGTGCTATCTACTGCACTATTTAAAATATTTTTATTGCAAAAAGAGGGCAAAGTGAAAAAAAGTAGCCATGGTCTCTCTAACATGCTGCTTAGCATTAAAATGCCCATGTTACAATAACATCTAATTACCGGTCTTCAGATTTTTTCCTTACTACGTAAGGCTTGATCTTCTATTTTCAGACTGATGCGCACCCTGAGGAGGACCCCTCTCTTTAGCTTTGTTGCCTCCCAGTTGTGTGTCCCTGTCAACTATTGGAGATTACCACCTTTGAACCATCCATGTGGGCATTCCCTAACTCTCCTCTGCCAAAGAAAGCCAAACTGAACTTAAAGAGTATGAACAGTATGCCTTTGCTAATCTGATGCATTTAAACTGAAATGGGGAGCAGAACGCCCACCCAAGCAGCTAACTCTGGAGGTGGGAGGAAGCAGCAATAAGCATTTGGGTGAAGGCTGGGAACATTAACCTCTGATAGCTGGCACATCTGCAGCCAGACAAAGACAAGTGATCAAGCCCTTGTTTCATAGATAAGGATAAAACAGCAGATGAACACAGACAAAATATTACATATCTTGTTTAAAAATAAAAAGGCCACTAATGCTAAGGAATTCAGATGTGAGCCTGAAATTCCATCTTAGCTCACACTGCACAGATGTTCTGTAAAAATAAACTTGCAGCCTGCAAGCACAACTAGTGAGTGCAGGATGAAGAACCTTCACGCTTACTCTCTTGAGTAAAGAAATGTGATTATTAATTCAGAAAGTTGATTTGAAAAAAATATATACACTAAAAATTCTCTCTTTTATCCCTTCATGAAAATGAAGGAAAATAAATAGCACTGACCTAAATCAGGCACGCGGCAAATACAAATGATGTGTAGGCTCCCAAAACACATCTTTCAATGCACCTAATATCTGATTACAGCATGTTATTTTTTTATGCAGCCTTTCCAGGAAGAACTGCTGAGCAGTGTCAGACTCTATAGTAGATTTAGTGTGTGCAAATGGAGACAAGGATGAATCCAGTAATTCGTGATTTAATTTCCCATGGGTGTTAAAAAGGAAAACTGGCTGAACTACTTGACAAATCACACAATGGCTTCTGGAAAATGGAATCAAAGTGTCTTGCAGGAGAGACATCTTGTGTCTGGATTTACCAGTGCCTCTTATGCCTGACAATCAAACACATCCATGTGAGGCTATCAAGTTGGTCTTCTCATTTCTTATCAATAAGAATATTTCATAGCTGTTCTGAGTGGGAGAAAATAACTGTCCAAAAGAGTAAAGAGTCAGGACCTTCAGATTTCCTCCAGAGCAATGAACAGAAATAATATTGCTGCTTCTCCACTGGAAAACGCCATTTTGTACTATGATGGATTTACTGTGGTACAGCAGATCCATAATAGGCTGGTCTGATTGATCACACTACCCTGGGAGGTATCGTATCATAAGGAAACTACAGTAAGCGTTGCAGAGCTGTTTCCATTTGCTGATATTTTGGTGGGGAAAAAAAAGGGAGGCTGTTTGTTTACGTGTGCTTTTTGATTCAGCTTTTTCTCTGGATTGTTAAGAGAATAAAAAGGCAATAAAAAGACAACCACAATGGTTGGATACTCTTCTGTAACCTTAGTTCTAATAGTCTATCCAAGGAATTACGTGTAAGTGCTCAGTTTAAGTGCATATGTGACCTAATTAAGCTAGGAAAATATAACTGACAAGGGAGTTCTCATCCTATTCTTTTATATTGCTATGGTAATAAATCATATTTAAAAGAGTCTGTGTGTTTGTACTCCTATGTGCATGTGTGTGGTGGAAACTACTTTGCAGTGGGCCTAATACAAGTTGCATTAGTTTACTCAGGCCACAAAGAACACAAAAATAAAAAGGTTAGGAAGGATTTGCTCCTTTTGTTCAAGACAGTTCAAGCAATACAGTATATTTTAAGTAAGTTACAGTTTGGCCAAATTTGCCAAATAAGAAGAAGCAAATGAGAGTTTTAACTATTTTTAACAGTGAAATAACTATCTTTTAAGGATGATTATGTCTAAACAAAGGCAAAGCTCTCAGTGACTTGAAAAAGGCTGGAATCTCACCCTGTGATTTGCTGTTGGCATAGGACTTTACTGCAGATTCTTTTCCTCATTTCTAAAAGGTAGTATTTCTCATGAAATCACTGCGTACAGAAAGCTAGCAGTTATCATCCCTAACGTTTGGAGACGTTTATCATGAATGGAAGCATTTTAGCAAAGGATAAATTTTGTACAAAACTGATATTAAAAATTTTTAAATGACAGGAATATTATGGGAAATGTGGGCAGGAACAGGAGGAGAAAGCATAATAAAAAATAGGAACCCAAATGAATACTTTGGTATTATGTTGTGTGGATTTAAATAATTACGTGGGTTTTTTTTCTATTTTAATAGGACTAAGCAAATGCAAATACATTCTTTGTTCAGAATGTTTAAAAGGAAGTTTTGCTTATCTTTTTTTTTTTTGTTAAAAATTAAACATAAGGAGCTTTACAATTATGAACTAAGTTATATTTACTTTTCATTCATTCATTCTATTAGATAAGATTGTTTGTTTTCAAAAGCAATAGTCACTTTACCTGTGTTAAATTCAACTTGGCTAATTCAGTTGGCATAATTAAAATTAAACTTAATCAAAATTTAATTATTTATTGAATTAAATATTGTTAACGTCAGCTGATTAAAAAGACTTTTAGACATTTCATATTACTTATAATAACATCATAGCATTCCACCCCCATGCTTAGAAAAACTTCACAGAAAAATACATTTTTGCAAGAAGAGATGCAACAGAAGAGCAGGGATGGAGATAACAGTTTAAACATGACTTTCATCATTGGAAATGTAAATGATAGTGAGGAGATGTTGCAGGAATAAAATCATCAAAGACTGCATGGCAGAATTAGTGATCTCTTAACCAAAATATTAAACAGAGCATATGTCAGTAAATCCATAGCAGAGTCAGCATAAAGAGAAACTGCAGAAGATTGAAAGTGCTGATTAAAAGCTTGTGGTATTGACTACTTCAAATCACTAAAAATGAAACTTAGCATAAGTTTTCATTTTAAATATACAGATAAAAATATCTCCATCCACCTTACTCCATGCATGTTAGACAAATGTGAAGTGAGACGCAGTTTCACTGAAAAGAACAGGCAGAGAAACCCTTCATGCAGAAAGCATCAACTTTGAGTCTACAAACCTGTTCTTGTCAGGCTGGTTCCATCCAGCCTAAAACCAGCTTTATCTGCTGCTGCAACCAGTGCTTGTGCAAAACTGCCGCTGGTAAAGATCGAGTCATCTGAGGAGCTACCTACACTAGATCTATGACTAGAAAAGTTACGGTCCTCATCAGACGCAGAACCCCATCCATTTACCATTGAACCTAAAAACAAATGTAGGGGTCCAGTGAGTTGTACATGTTTGATATTTTTTTGATCATCTAAATCTTAAAGACCCACTTAATATATTCTTTCTCAACAGGAAACCCAAAGGTTAGCTGACAGAGCTTGATATAAAAGAGCACCGTGAAAGCTAAGTGGGATCTCATTCATAGTTTCCACTGTGTAGCTGTCACCTCGTAAACAAAATAATACATATTCTCTACACACATATAGGTCCCATAATAAATTCTTTTGAAAGTTAAGAGATTTTTCCTGGGATTGAAATTAATGTGATTTTTTTTAACTTTACTTATTATAAAGCAACATCTAGTTTCATATTTGGAAAAATTTAGGACAGCACAAGTCTAAATCTCAGTAGGTATGTGTGAAGTCAGATCTGGGCTTCAGGACCATTCCTGAACAAGACTGGCATTATGCCATTTTCTCAACCAAAACTTCAAAATAGACGAGCAATCTTAATGGCCCAAACAAAACTGATGGAAAGCAATTCATTTTACAGGATTTATTTCTTTTTTAAGAAGTTAGAAACAGACATTCAAGAGCAGAGCAAACACGTTCTTGAATACTGAGTCACACAGTGAGCCAGTGCAGGCCTCACCATACCCTAGCTATAGATGACCATCACTGCAGGATAGGAAAGCGATAACAACATCAAAAAATGGAGCCAGAAAAAAAAAAAAAAGATGTTAGAAAAAACACATGACAACAATGTAGAAATCTTGACATAATTAAAATGTGAAGAACAAAATACTAAGAGAAGCATTCATCTTTTCCACCCTTCATTTATATTTTACTTTTTTTTCACTGCACAAAGAACTGATCAACTACCCAACATGGCAGTGCAATATACATTTTCCAAAGCCATCAGTGAGTTCAGACTTTTTCCATGTACCAAAATTTGGTGATTACAGATGGAGATGATAGTGCTCTGTACTTCTGAAAATCATGCATAAATGACGTACGTACAATATCCAGTGGAGCATGAGGCAAAGAATACTCTGCTACCACCAAATACCTAGCTTTGCTCCAGGAACTGAGCAGCCATACTGATTAGTTACCAACTCTAGCTAAAGTGTATGAATGCTTTTGGGACCTGAATTACTGCATGGCATTGTGTGGCACCATGTAGTCATAGCATATTGTTTTGAGACAGCAAAATTGCCTCTTCGTCTTAAAATATCTGAAGGCTGCTTTTTAAAAAGTGGCATATTGAGAAAAATTCCAGTGAACCAACGAAGATCTGTTCTCCAAGATATGACAACGCTTATAGAGAGATACATCATGGACATGACTTAACAGTTCCTTTAGCACAAGTGAATATACATAAGATAAACAGCAGTATCAGTCATGTTCTTCAAAGCCTTTTTTAAGAGTTGTCCAAGAAAGAATTATTTTGTTAAAAATCATTAACTATTAAATCAATACTGACTTGCTTATGCTGCAGTACAAACCCTAAGAACAATGGATTATTTTGTGATGCTGCAGTGACTGAATCCTTTGATGTCAGCAAAGTGGCAGGCTATAATAACAAAAGTCCGTGCGCTCCTAAGATACAAAAAAAGAAACTGAAGAGGTCTATGGAGGTCTGACAGGCAGAAAGTGTGTTAAGTGCAACAGAGAGTGACAGAGTTTGATTCTGCTTGCCAAGAGCACACTCAAAATTGTTATTTTCCAAACAGACTTGACCTGATGCAAACAGATGTAAGGAAGTCTAGATAGCAGCAAGGGAAGGCTGAAGCTGAATTTCCTTGAGAAGAGGAACAAACTGAACTAACAATCAAAGTGTAATAGGACATCAGAGAGAAAGGAGAGTAAAGTCTTAGCAACAGTTATTGATGATGTATGAAAAGAGATACTAGAGATAAAACACTTCATGAAGATGTAAGAAAATGAAATGCTATAGCTGAGAACATTTTCAAACAATTGCTTATCAACACATTCTGCAAAATATGTAAGCAGAAGCTGAAACATAAAAATAGGACTAGACTCACAGATATCAAAGAAAGATATTCAGGTGCTGAAAATTTATGACGTATTTTGTTAGTTCCATGGCCCAAGTATTTTATACATTCTAGTGTGTATGTAGATACATGAAAATATATACAGAATAAGGTATGTATGAGCATACATAGGTTTTCTATATCTGTAGACAAAACAATGGATCTTTTCAACAAAATTATGTTTGAATTTTCATTTGCTCACATTGCTATGCCCATCTGCTAACCACTTACCAGTTACACAGCATATAATACACATGATTGTTTGGATGGAATACTTTTAGGGTGTATCTAGGAGCAGTTGCTATATTCCATCTGCTCTTAGAAGGACTTAATCTAGTTTAAAAAAATATCCACAGTTGAAGCATGCAATAGACTAAAAATCTGCAAAAGTTCATAATGCTCTCCCCAGTGAGTGTTTATACACTTACCTCTCTACACACACATATCCATGCCAGATTTTCTTAACAACACCTACCTACAAGTGATAGTGGAGCACTGCCATCAGAATCCCAGTTTTTCAGGCAACCCTCTAGGGGATCTGCTCCTGACCTCCTGACCTCTAATGGACAATAAACACCAGCCAGGCTAGAACAGGTGCCCTGCCCATGGGTTGACAGCAGCTCAGTCCTTGCATGGACATGAGCTTTACTGGCTGAGGACATCAACACACCTAACAACTAAAGCAATGTTACTTCTGGTTAGTGGATCATCTGTGGGCTGGAAACTGAAAAAAGCTCTTCAAAACTGCTCAAGTCAGCAAGCTAACAGTGAAATCTCCACATTTTTTCCACTAGTTCCTGAGCTATCAAGTTTTCCTGTTTGCTATCTTTTTTCCCCAGCAGCACTCTGGCTTTTTTTGCCCTCCGGAAGCACAGACATGGCCCAGTAGGCGCAAGCCTGCTGCGGCCCAGCCCAGGCCCCTCAGACCTCTATGCAGCTGCCTTCACATTGCGTGCAGGGGGATGCCTTCCCTAATGGCACATACCAGCACACTTTTGTTTCTCTCTGAATAAAGGCGGCATAAGAGATGCTGACATCTCTTTCAGATCAACTGTGCATTTTCAGACGGAATGAAATAGGCTTTTAGTGTCTCCTTTACATGCAGCTCACTGTGTGTTCTCCAAGAGCACATTTGAGTTTTTACGCTTTTTGGCAACTGTAAATTTTACTCTTGCTGACAGCAGCAGTAAATGCTTTATGCGGAACAAAATCAACTCTGTGAAATGTTGAACTCTGTTTTCTTGCTCCATAAAATATCTCTTGGTGCTAATGCAAACAGAAAGCTCCTTGCTCTCAGGGAAGGGTAAAAGGAATAGAGGTGCCAGCTCCTTGTAGGCTGCACGTTACAGCTTTTAGTGGCATTTTGCCTACAATTAAAACCCTATTTTTTCTTTGTAAGATGTAGTCTTGTTTACTTCAGGTAAAAAAAAAGTCTAATGCACTTGTGAAACAAAATATGCTCACAGAAAACCTAACGTTTTTGAAAATTCCATGTAGTACTTCTCTGCATGCACAAAAATCTACACGCTTAAAGGTAATAACTGATGTCTTGTATGGGACACACATACAACTGGGACTTGTATGTGTGTGCACACGCTAACATTACATGCCTCCTTCTCTGCAGGCATTCCAATGGAACAGGACCAGGCTGCTCAGGATTGTGAGATGTGAATGAAGTCCCCAGGGGCTGATGCTGAAATCCTCTATCCTGTGTACAGGCTGAAGGCATAGACCTCTTTTAGGTCACAATTATAAAGAATGACCACTAATTTTAATGGAAGTAATTAAATAAAAGGGGGCAACAGTCATTGTGCCATTAGATAAAAAAGAATAATGGAAGATGCTGAATACAGAATATAAGTAAGACCATACTTCAAAAACTTGGCCTGGGTTTATACTTCACAGTATACTTCCTCAGAGATGCCCCAAATATTAACTGTACACACCTAAAATAAACACTTTTTTTGTGGGGGGAGAGTGGAAGTCGTGTTAAGCTCTAAATAAGTGGAGTCAAAACATATATACATATCTGACATTTCAGAGGTCCAAGCATAATTAATGCTTTTCATAACCATGTAATGAAAAATTAATTTATGCCACTTAGCCAAATTTATCTGTGTTTGCATTTTCAATCTTCCTAGATTTTTTGGTTTCCATATTGCTGAAAAGCACAAAAAAATTCTCAAATTTATTCAAGCTGTTAGGAAAGAAATGCACCCAGAACATTAAGTAGTTGCTCAAATGTTGCTGAGCAATAAAATACTATGATAAAGTGGCATCTTGCTGTGTCTCTATTACTTCTTCAACACTAAAATTAATTTATGATCAGTCATCAATTCATTTACATGTCGTTTTATGCTAAATCCATCCTTGCTGATGAATGCATATCCCTAGATCCATTAAGCTAGAGTAAAGTCTGTGCTTTATAATATGACCCTGCTAATTGTTGCATTACCATTTTTATGACATACAAAACCTACCAGTTTCCTATTTTCTGAGTACATATTTAATCCACAAAACACATTCTTCCTATTAAATGCAATCTGTCTAACTGCTTACAAAATAGAATCTTCTGCAATAGGCATTCCTAACCAAATCAATACAAATATTGAACTCTGCCTTGATAAAATACGGCTCACCAAAGTCATTTTGTGCAATTTTCAAGAATCATTCCATTTGTGCTCAGGTGCAATGAATGAACAACTTTTACCATACAGTGACCACTGATTCTTTTAATCAAGACTAAAACATGTCAAATAAGAGATTTTCTTCCTTGCTGAGCTATACATCCTATGGCAATCTTTATAATTTCAAATCTATATAAGTTTATTTTAAAAATATCAGTTTTGTTATCCATATACAATGGTACTCTTTACAAGAATATCTCCCTGCTTCTATCAGTTAGGTAGGAAAAGAGCCTGTTCTAATGTCCATGCTAGTTAATGGGTCTATCTCTCCCCTTAGTAAAAATGCTCTAGGACTGAACTACCAGCTTCACTGGTGGAGCTGTAGAAGGAAAAAGGTAAAGGCAGGATGAAGAAAGCCCCCAAACAATAATATTTTTATCTGACAAAATCTAGCGTTCTTCTCACTGATTTCATTGAAAAAAAAAGAAAAATTCCTACAGTCATCACATGAAATTAAGTCGATTAATGATAATAATATAAAAGACTCTTTGTGACCATTCATGTCATAATTCTGCACATTATAAATACAAATGTTAAAAATAAGCAAAAGAAAAAGCATATTTCAATGTGTCTTTGAAAATAAGAAGAACCTTAAGTGATTGTGTATTAAAAGTCAGTAGAAATTTTACAGCTGCTTTTCAGGGTTTTGCTTGTTTGTTTGTTATTGTTTGGTTTTATCTGGTTTTGTGTTTGCTTGTTTCTTTAAATCATAATCAGGAACTTAGTATCCTAGCAAACTGTGCTGGGAACAAATTAAAATGTGGGCTTTACTTTCTCGTTCTGACCCACAAACAGTCAAATGTAAGCCTCCCTCCTTGAGTTTTCTTTGCAATATCTGGAAAATGCTAAGATACAGTGCACTTCTCCTTTCTTTTCATTCTGTTATACCTGTCAACATTATATCTCTGCCACCTGTAAAGAGAAAACCTTAATAGTGTAGATTAAACCCCTGTCTGAATCTTCAGTTAGGTGTAACTAAAACTCAACAGCTTGGAAGACAACCTGACTTTTAAACAGTTTATAGGAGCAACACTATAGCTGCAGTGAAATTTAGCAGTTTGAGCTCAGTTCACCCAGCGCTAGCATTTCCCCACTGAGAATCCCACTTCTGGCACTGGATGAAAACCTCAGTCTCAGCTCAGCCGTGAAAAACAAAGTACCATTGCACTCCAGGAGTGGGCATCTTCAAGTCATCACTGAGGCATGCTAACAGTTCAAGGAAACGCATCCTACTCACTGTACAGCAACTCCGTTCTGGGCAAATCCGGATCAAGGAATGCCAACTTAGTTTTCTTACAGACACTGAACTCACAGGACATGCTTAAAAATGTACAGAAAAACTGCTTCTTCCAGGTTAGCTGTTCTCATTTGCCTCTGTTTTTTAGTATGTTTAAAGTAAAAACATGCTATAAAGATTCCTAGGAATATGCTGGTTTAAATCATTGAGAGCCCTATATAAAGAAGTAGCTTTTATTTTCTCAGTTGAAGAAAAAACAATTTAGTTCTTCAACAGTATTCTAAAAGCAATCAAGTTAAAGAATGAGAAACAGCTTAGAAACAATGGACACAATTTCTTTTGTGCCCTCTTTAACACTAGCAAATGCAACCTGGACGGGTTAGCAGAAACAGAGACACAAAATTAAAATTCTCCTTTGAAACAACTCCCCTAAATAAAATAAGCAATTTCCTTCCATCTCCTAATAAAAAGCAAGCCGAACTCGGAATATTGAGGTTTTGCCCACCTAGTAACTAAGAAAAACAGAAGCAGTTTTTTTTATTCCAAGAGTTTGCAATTTTATAGATCATTTAGAACGCACTGGATGCATTTTTGCAAGGTTATAGTTTCATAAGTGCTTTATGTCAATCTAAGTGTTGGCTGTAAGCTATTCGGGTAGCTTGTCATTTTGCTTTCTTTCCGGCTGCACAGAACCCTCCTGCAGTGCCAGCAAACACATTGCCATGCAGTGAACCAGATCGAGGAACAGATCCAGCTCGGAATTAAACGAGCAAAGAAAAGAAAACAAAAGAAAAGCCCTAATTTTCAGCTAGATGAACCAACATCAAGGTGGTGGTGGGGACAAGTGGGTGTGAATTTGATCTCTTTGCATACATTCCCAGCCTAGGTTACCAAGTTCTGTTCAATTTCTTAAAAAAAAAAAAAAAAAAAAAAAAAGCAGGTCTTTTAACACCACAATAATTAAACTACTTTTATAAGTAGTAAAAAAGTAAAAAAAAAAGCTTGAATCTTATTCATAAAAGCATAAACTGCAATGGGCACTGAAGTCTTTGAATCAGAACAGAAAGACAGCTATTCCTTACTTTTCACTTGGTAGGTTGGTCTCAAATATTAGGTGAAAATGTAAATGTGCAAAACACTCATTTTATGATTTACAGTTATATCAACACTGACATATTAATACATACCAAACAGAAAATATATGGCAGCCAGATCATTAATTTATTTATTTCTGTATTACTGGTGTAAAACCCTTACTGCATTTCTAATGGAAACGCTTCTGAGCCATTAGTGAGATATGCAAAAATATGCAGAATTATAGCCTGAAGGAGATTACACTAGAAATTCAAGCAAAGTGACTTAACATACTCATGCACTAATAAGTTAACCTTCTGAATTCAGGGATTTAAACTTTAACTCTACAGCCTTCAGTTGGACCCGGGTTTCAAATCACAGCAGAAGAGCTACAGTTCTTAAGTCTTAATTAGATTGGCAAGCAGTCTGGCCCTAGGGTGAGGTAAAAGTCTGGAAAGTGGGATAAAGCAACACACTATTTAATTCAGCAAGGGAAAAGGAAGGAAATTATAGGTATTGATGCTCCATTACTGTCATATTCCTGCAGTGTTTTCAGAATAACGGTGTTTAAATAAAGGTGCAAAATCCTTGAAATTTCCAAAGTTCACAACAAGGAGAAGAAAATAAGCCATGCTGTTGTAGTAATGTTTTAGTGAGCCAGTCTCTTTGCAGGTGCAGTTAACAACTAGTGTTCTTCCACAGAGCTCAAAGACTGAAGAGGCACCCACCAGCTGTCATGAGCTATGGACACTATACACATCTGGGTCTACAATAAAGCTGAATATTATAGATATAGTATATTGTATAGAAGTCGAAGTTCAGCCTAAGGGAAATTCAGTGATATCTAAAAAAGTTTAACGTGTCCATATACAGTCTGCATTTTTTTAAAAATATATTTCACTGCCTATATTTCATCAACAGCAATTTTACTTATTCAGATTCTGTACATTAAGTTATCATACTATTCTAGGTCCCCTTTGATGATCCCTGTTGTAACAGGGTGAAAAGCAGTGAAGTATCAGAATAATTAAATACCTTAAGTGAAAGAGAACAATTACTAAATTCTGCAATGCAAAGTACGTTCAAAATACACATTTTTTTCCAACATAAATGTTATATTTACACTAGAACTGAATGTTGTGCTGATCTAACTATGCTTATTCTAAAGTCTCCTAATTTCTTCATGTTCATCTGTAAAAGCATTTACCCAGCAAAATATCTGAAAATTATTTAAGATAACATTTTTATGCTATTCCTGATGTACGGAATATATATTCCAAAGCTGAAGTCTTCCCCCTCCTTTTTATGTAACTGGCTTGCTTCTCCAGTAGAGTGAACTTTTCATGAAAGCTAGGATATAATTGAGTTTTCTTTTAAGTCTTTAAAGCTTTTTAAAATTCATGAATTTTCTTATCATTTTGCAGCAAAGCAAAGTATTTTCAAATCCTTCTTTAACTTAGTGTTCAATATTAACACATTTTAAATGTTACAGAAATAGAGTGGAATAAATTTTCACTTTAAGAGTGTTTGTTTTGTGATGTCTTTTACTGTGAGGAACAAGCTGGTGTTATGTTTACTGTGTTTGGTTACCTGTCACAGAGCTGTCTAAATTGTCCATACTGGAGCCTGGAGTATGTTCTAGACCTCTCAGTGGCCTATTGATTTCTAGAGTTTCTTCTTCAATATCATCCTCATCATCATCTGGAACATCTGTTTCCAAGTCTGAAATAAGGTTTCCAGATACATATCCTAGGGGTGGAACTGGAGCCTGAGGAGGTTGTGTATTGCTTTGGATGTGCCTACACAAACAAACAGACAAGAAAAAGGCATCAGAATGGATGAGAATTTGTACCTTGTGGTCAGTAGAAGATAAGCCTCTCAATAAGCCCTGAAGCAGATTTACAAAACATGCTTGTTAGTTCAAACTCAAGAAAAATCAGATCAGTTTTTCATCATAACAGAGTATCTGCACACTTTTCCATATTAAATATACTACCCCTCCTATTACACAGAGAAGGTTGAGATTGTCCTTTAACAGGTGAGGAATGGATATACACAGTAGTGTGTAGGAAGTCCATGGAAAAGCCCAATTCTAAATCCCAACCTAGCATATAAATGTCTAACCCTACATTTCACCTTGCAAATCAGGCATTTGAGCCAAAATTAAATTTCACACCTCTGCCTGAACAGACTCAATGGTCTGTCGTCAAACTCACCCTGAAGAGAAGGAAATGGCCTGTAGGACAGAAGAAATTTTCAAGTCCGATGAATCTATTATCATTAAGGACTTTTTACTTTATTTCAAGTAGTTTAATTGACTTAATTGCAGTGGTATTAGGGAATGCATGCGTGAGATTACTGCATGCAATTTAAAAAAAAAAAAAAAGAAAAACAAAGATAAAAAAAATCCACAGAATAATTACATGACCAAAGCCAAGCACTGGGTTTGGAGTTTCCCTTATATGGTCCTCTCAGAGGAAAACAACCATCAGCTTTCACTGCAGCATTTTCTACAGCACTACAGGTACACAGCAAGCTGTGCTGAGGGACCCAGACACGGCTGGCCTTGGCATAAGGGTGTGTATGGGGCTTGAATTTGCTAGCTGAGCCACGTGGGAGCCCTTGGGTGTCCATCCATGAGGTGCTGTGACCTGATGCCAACTGACAGAATTCTGGGCGGGATCCAGGACTCTGCTGGTCTTTTGCTAGGACACCAGCATAACAGAGAAAATTGCAAATGTCACCTGTTTGGCTACCTAGCTCTCATACATTTTTACCGAGCTCCTGGTGCTATTTTATTGCCTACATTTCCTAAGTACAGTAATTCTCCTTATTCAAACAGTTGGTTTTTTTCATAATGTTAATCTATTGGATCAGAGAATGTCATAGTAAATGTTACGTACCGCTGGAATCTCTTTCCACCTTTGTGTGTAGGCTTTAAATTGTTGCTTAGTCTGAAGCTTATTTGCAGAGCAAAGCCTGTCTTTCTAATATACAACCTCCTTCTGATGAACAGCTCTTGAATATTTTTCTGCCTGGACACCAGGCTCTTGGCTATGCAGTATTCAAAACACTGCACTAAAGGGCACTGTGATCTAACTAACCCTCAATAAACAGCATGATTAGTTCCCCATCAAGCAAAATACTTAAGTATATGCTTAATGTTAAGCATGTGATAGAACAATTGAAGTCAATTTCTCATGTACTTGTAGTTAAGCATATATTTAAGTGATTTGCTGGATCGAGGCCATAATGATTACATACTTTTCTAGTAATCTAGTAATGTGCTTTTAAATTCCTAATGGCTGGTCTCTAAACATCTCTTCAGTTACTCCTACAGTAACCTGATGACAGGTCTCATCTTGTTGTTTTTTCTTTCTATAGTGGACAGGTTAAACTTGTGGAAGGAAAACAAACAAATCTTCCTTCCCACTTCCGAGAATGGAGGATTTTCCACTGACTTTGAACAGCCTTTGCTAGACCCTTTGGCAGCATGGTGCATCTCCAGCCAAACAATCTCTAACCACTGGTATTTGCAGCTCTTAATATTTACCCCTAAACCTGCTGTAATAACCTAGCATGAAAATACAGGTTTTTGACTATATTATTTTCAGAGTTTCATGTGCAATTACTATGTCCTCACAGCAGAGTGATGTTAAAATCTGCATATTCCTATGTATATTCCAAAGTATATAACCTGTATATTACTATCCCTATTACAAAAGTCCCTAATCAATTTTCATTTTTGCAGAAAGGGACCATGACCTTCCCTGTCAGCTGCTAGAGGCTTTGCCACTGCGCCCTGCCTCATTACTCGCTACCAGGCTGGTGCCTGCACTTTGCAGGGTGTAGAAAGCATAACAGCTGCAAAATGCAGCAGCATTGCCTGTGCAGATAGGATGTGTATCTGGGAAGCCAGCCACCTTCAGCAGGCCTAGTTTAGCTGCTGCCTGTCCCACAGCAGGCTGGGCTCCATGCTTGGCAGCACGGCACTGTGGTGGGACCAAAGTGCCCTGTTGATGGAGCACAGATTGCAGAGAAGCCTTCAGGCTTCGACAGAGCTCAGGGAAAACAGCTGGCTTTGATTTGGCATGGCCTGCCTACCTGCCTGGTCTGTTTATGGTAGCTCAAGCTGAATAACTTTGCGGCTTTATTTACCGGTATGGAAAGCCGCTTCCCCGCTGGCAGCATGCCACTCGGTAACTAGCTTCACTTCTGTCCTCTGAGAGTCTCAAGCTTTGTCTGGATATAAAAGTTTCTAAAGGACAGCTGCCACTTAGAGAACATCCAGAAAGCAACTGACCTTCACTGCATCCCCTTCTGGTACAGATGACAAGTTCCCCTTTCAATCCCCAAAGAGATTGCTTCTGTTTGTTTTACAGGGGAAATGTTACTGTGGTATTTACTTGCTCTTCTCTTAAATAGGCATAAAGCATTCTGAAATGCAAGATATGCTCTGTAAATTCTAACAACTTCCTTCCTATCTTTTCTACGTTTTCCCTACAAATCAGAAATTTTCTTGGTGTTTCAAAATACAGCCAGATATACAAATGTATCATTCTCATGTGATAAAGAGTAAAAGCTGCCACACTGCTATTTCAGGTAATTAGAATTATTTTTAATCAGAACTTTAGTCATTCATTATTTTTGAAAATCCTATAAAAATCATGTCTTTTGCTAGCCTGAGAATATTGTGAACGGCATACAAGTTGTCAGTACGTGGGTGATAACTATTCAGTATATGCAAAACTGCAGAGGAATATTATTTTTATGTCCTTTTAGTCAAGTATTATGATTTTAAAAAACATATTCCACTGTTTAAGGCCTTTGCGCTACAGATACAGTTTTACTGTTTCCTCTTCCATTTTACAGTTTTGGAAACATTAGTAAAATGTTGTTAAACAGAATTGATATTTATGTCACTCAGGAATAGATTAATACTATGTTTTCATTTCCCAGACTAAAAGTGCCCCCTTCAAACATTTACCATGTCTGCTTTGCTATATCAAACTGGTAGGCCCTGGTTAATTCATCGAGGTGGGCTTGAAGCATTGGCTGCATCTCCTCTCGCGGAGAAGGCGTGAGGGTTGCAGTTGATTGTTGCCCAAAGGAGATCGCAGGTGATGAAGCTACTCCTCGCACAGGAGGTGTGGGAACACGATCATCGTCTTCTTCAAGCTCATCCTCCATGCCCTGATGGAGGTAGGTCTGAACGGGCAAGGGTGGACACCAACCGTCACTGTCATATCTAAAATAAAAACCAAGTAAACTTAGTATGCATCAAATCTCAGCTCTGAAGTGCAGCAGCGGGTATACAGGATTCTTGCTACAGTTTGATTCCTCACATGCAGTGTGAGATAAAACTTTCACTGAAAATAGGGTCATACGTGCTTCAATTCTCCTTAATTTTTCCCACAACTGCTAAGCAACTTGAGTAAGATGTGCAACAAAAATAATTACAGATCTATAATCACATTTGTTGATGTTAGAAACATTCCTCCACAATCAGCAACAAAAATGAACTAACTCACTCCCTGGATCATTATCCTAGGAGAATGTATTGAAGACTGACGTAGACATGAAAATAGGAGCATTCTTAAAAGACAGAGTGAGCTTTATGTAGCTGTATCACAGAATCACAGAATGGCTTGGGTTGGAAGGGACCTCAAAGATCATCTAGTTCCAATCCCCTGCTGTAGGCAGGGTTGCCACCCACCAGATCAGACTGCCCAGGAATCCATCAAGCCTGGCCTTGAGTGCCTCCAGGAATGGGGCATCCACAGCTTCTCTAGGCAGCCTATGCCAGTGACTCATCACTCTCTGAATGAAGAATTTCTTCTTAATATCTAACCTGAACCTCTCCTCTTTCAGTTTAAATTCATCCCCCCTTGTCTTATCACTATCTACCTGCGTAAAAAGTCAGTCTCCCTCCTGCTTGTAAGCTCCTTTCAAGTACTGGAAGATCACAATGATCTGTATTTATGTGCTTCCTTACACCCACCTCCCGCTTTATCTGTCTGCAAATTTACTATTTGTTTTTAGTTTGTAGCTTCAATAAATCATAGAATCATAGAATCATATTATTAGCTAGGTTGGAAAAGACCTACAAGATTATCCAGTCCAACCATCCACCTACCACCAACAACCCCACTAAAACATGTCTCTCAATGCTATACCTAAATGTTTCTTGAACACAAGAAGCAACACTTTCCACACCATTTTTCGTCTTTCTACAGACTATATATGTGCCATGATGTGTAATACATTCATGCAGCACTAGCCCTAGGCATATGCTATGCAGCAGTGCAAACGACAAGATACACTTAGTACACATGTTGACAGCTCTGCTAGCACCCCACCTCCTAACCAGCCTTTACTGGGACTTACCTAGACAGTGCTAAATTTCTGAACACTTCAACACACATCTCCAAAATAAGGCTGGCAACCACCAATATTTTTCAACACCAAATGAATCTCATATATATATAAGAAATGTTCTGATAGGTATTAAATTTTTCTGGTTGTACTTTTTGATCTTTCATCCAGGGTGTAAGAGATGAAGCTATAGCTGATCAGGATTAGAAACAGATGTTTTATATTCTTATGTAGGTTTTGCCAGTGATTCAATCCTTTCCTGTCTCTGGCTTCATCATGGACCTTTCAGTCCAGGGCTGTAATATAGTACCATTCCAGGTCCCTGTCCCTTAGAGACACCAGCATCAACCAAAACATGTAGGCCCTACTGCCTGTTCCTATATCCTGAGCACTGCTACCCCAGAGCAATGCCCTAATCTAAACACGGCTTCTGCTGAGCACCATTCTGCTAACAGTACTCGAATCTCAACACCGTCTATTCTTCCCATCCTCAGCATATCCAGTCAGTCTGCAAACACTTGAGTGTCTTCTTAACTCCCAGTGTATTCCCAAATACCTCAGGATAGACAGCTCTTTTGAAAAAACAAGTAGACAACCAAAAGCTCTCACAGCTCCTTCACTGTCAAGTCATCTCATACCCCAAAGACCATTCCCAAGCATCATCTAAGTCACTTCCCACCTTCAAGGTCTTCAGACAAGGTACACCTTTTTGTCTCAGTACTGCAAATAATGCATTCAGTTATACAGTTAATTTCTTGAAGTAATTTAAAAATGCTCCTTTAAGGTTCCTTATTTGGAAGGAATGACCAATTTACCTGAGAAAAATGAATCACTGACAATTTTCTCACATGAGGAGCTGGGTTTCAAAAAGGCTGGGAACACTGAGACAGGGAAGTTTCATAACTCATATTAAGAACAAAAGATTTACTTTAAGCAAAAACAAAGATTTCTAAAATTTACTAATTGTCTCTTCCATTATTCAAAAGTCTGTAGGCCATGTTTAAAATTACAGATTGAGGACAGAAGAAAATCTGACTGAAACAGTTGAGAGTCTGTGGAAGATATATCTTGTAATTAAAGCTGGTATCACTTCATATTTAGATGTAACCATACACAGATATACACAAACAAATACGTGTACAGAGGGACAACTGAATGCTGCATCTTAACACTAGGTATTAGGAGCTATTGGGTGACAGATTATCCATTTTCACAACAGAGAGTTTTAAGAAAATGTTATATGATATACATTCAATTTGTTAGGAGACAGTGTATTAATAGCTTTAACTTGTTTTTCCTTGCAGTATTCACTCATGACATTGACACCTGAGGGTGAAGAGACCATCCTAACTCATGCTGCTAAAAATCTGCAGTGCAACATCTCTGTTACTCTTTCAACCTCATGCTTAAGCGTAATAGCATCTTCCTTAAAAGGGACGGGGCTGAAAGAGACTCCTTAGTGACTTTTCAGTAATGCATAAATGAGCTTTGGAGGTACTCGCCTTTTGACCCTGCTTGTTTCAAATCCCCAAATGTTCAGCTTGACAGTCTATTTCTTAACAAAAGGATTCTATACAAGTACTGTATCTTCAACTAGGTTTTCTTTGAAATGGAGAGGAGCCTAAGCCTGAAGCTCAGGACACTGAGCTTCAAAATTTCAGGTATCTTTATAATGTAAAATGCGTGAAGAGTCATCAGTTCTAACATGCAATTTACCAAAAATAAATCTGCAAGAAAAAGCAAGCATGACATTATAACTACATCTCATATAAATTATACAGTTATTTAAATTTCTGGAACTAGCATGGTGAATATTGGTCACATCCATGTTCTTTTGGTTCCTTGGTTAAATATAACTCGGAAAAAAATGCATTCAACCTTTTTAAGTGCATCTTATTAAATCTAAACTCTTTAATTTCACTAGGAACCTGTGGTTGTAATTTCTTGATGTCTAATTTTAAGTCCAGTTGACAAAAATGAATATGTTTCCAACAATTTTTATTTTAATCTTAGTACTTTTATTCTATATTAATCTTCTTCTTTTAGATTGGTTCACTTCATTGACAGGGTTTCTTCTTCAAAATAAAAAAAACAAGTGATAGATAAAGGGAACATTCTGTAGGAATTCTGTTTCAATACACAAATTGTTGCAGGAAAAAAAACCTTCCCTCTTTAGGCCATAAAATAAAGTATTTTTTATATAAAATGTATTATCATCTATACTTTTTCTCAAAAGATAAGTTTCTAAATACAGTATTTTTACTATCACATATATTAACATCCAGCAGTTAATACTCCATTTCAGGTTGTAATCAATCGTAGGAAATAAAAATAACCAATGATAATTATATGAAGACACATCTGCTGTGGTTGGCTTGAGATCATGCATATTACTGGTGAAAAATACAAAGAGATGATGATGAATAAGAAAGAAGCATTCCTTTACTGTCAAGTTTGTAAGATAAAACCAAGCAAAAGCATCTTTTCTAAAAAAGGTAGAAAAAAAAGGAATGTCTGACTGGCAAAACAGAAAGTTCAAAGACTGTGAAGTATATATAAGTGGAAGAGCAAGGAACAAGCAGAGAGTTTGTAGAAGACCAAGAAGAAGGGGAAAATTTCACAGGAATGAATTTGCTAGGTAAACAGCACTAATAAACAGACTTTCTTCATAGGTTGAACTGGAATTCAATATATCCCAAAATCTACCATGTTGCATTTTATGGAAAAATGGGGGTGAATGTAGACATTGATTCTTCCGGGGAGAAGATGGTAAAGAGATTCAAGAGTTTTTTTCTTCCTTTTATGTTTAAGTGAAGTGACAGCTTTTCTGACATTGCTGTTGTGGGTTGTTTCTTGCAATTTATTAACCAGAAAGACACTAATATTAATTTCTAATACATAAAATAAGATATCAAAATCGTTTAGTTTATTTGGGATACTCATGCCCATAAAACTCACACTTGAATTCAAGAGTCATAGGAAGAGATGCACAGAAAAATGAGTATCTGTTTACATTCCAGCTTCCTTTTTTTATTGCTCTAAATGTTCACTTTTCATATCACACTGTAAAAACTTTATTAAAGTGTTCAGTTTTTCAGACTAGAAATTCATTGTTCAATTGCAATTCATAATATATATATGTCTGCATATAATTAATTTTGAAGTTAAAACAGTGACTTGTCATACATAGTATATATCAAAGAGAAGAAAAACAAAACAGTTTAAAAAGTAAAAAGAAACACATTTTTTACATTAATGGAAACATAATGGAAACATAAAGAATGTAGTCTATGATTAATTCCATTTTAGCATGTTGAAAACCTCAGAAACAAGATCAACCCCCTGAATACAGAATGGCCATTAGTATCGGGTAGGTCAGGAAGTACAAGCATTGCAGCTTGCAGTGAATCTTTTCGCAAATTACTGTAGCTCAAGACTGACACTGTAAGTCTAATCTTTGATTCTGTATTTGTCTTTGATTGGTAAAATGCACATCAGAAGATCTTATTATAACCACTCTTAATGAGATACCATTAAAAAAAAACCAAACACATACAAGAGTAATTTAAAAGATAGGGGAAAAAATGAATTGTTAGGAACCTGTAAGACTGGTGATTACCCTATCCTTAAATACAAAGTGTTGTCTTGGTGACCAATATAATTCCTTCTGGCTAGATAACAGATACTTTATGCAACTGAGAAGTGAAGCTCTGTGTCACAAGGGATTTCCCTGGATGGTATTTCCATTTACCTTTTATGCTATTCCATTGTCCTTGAAGAAAATCTTCACCTTCTATAGCTTATTTATTTTATGAAATGGCTCAACATGTGTTTTAAGGACATAAACTGATAATTACAAATACTATATAGCTAAACCATCTTGAATTTATTTTATTTTATTTTTATAACAGAATACAGAAAAAATGTTTATATGCACTTTTTATCTTGATATTTCAAAAAATATTTACAACCAGTAAGTTTGCTCATTTTCCTTGACATTTACTTTGGAATTCTACCTCTAATATAGCCTTCATTTTAAAAGGAACTTCACTGACATACAGTTAGTTACTACTCATTTTAAAAGTCAAAAATTAACATTAAAATCTTCTGATTTTCATCATAGAAGTACTTACAAAAGAGATAGCACTTGAAATATTTTTATTCAGTAAAACTATTACAACAATTTTAAAAACATATGCTTCATCATTAGGAAATATTGATTATTCCATCTATTTAAGCAGGTAGATTTGTCCCAGAAAGAACTGCAGTGATTCATACAAGCACCAACACAGTTATCACAGTAAACTATTTTTCTATGTTCTGATTTTCCTCCAGAGTTTGATAATCTGGTATTTCATATAATTTCACTTCATAAAAAGCATTCCATAATTGTCCTCTGTGTAGAAAATGTCTCTTCTATCTTATTTAGTGCTTTTTATGTGATTTTTTGTCCTTGAGAATAAGTTTAAGCTATTCAGACATAAGTGAAAGGTTCCAGAGTCTCAAGAGTTGTTTAAACTCAAAAAATACCTACAAATAACATGCCTTCCTCAACTATGAAATTTCTTCTGAAAGCCAATGAGAAGATTATTACCAACTGGTTGATCTTCTAAAATTAATCCAATTTAATGTGTGTTTTTTTTGTTCTGTTGCATCAGACAACAGAAAACAGAGAACATCAAACCAGTGAAAAAATACAGGAGCCACATTATGTCATCCTTACTCACTGAATCCCATAATCTACAAGCAGTCCCAACAAAATTCATGAGGCTAACTGTGAAGTGAGATAATTCTCTGCATGATTAAGCAGAGAAACCCTACACGATGATGAAGCAAAGTCACTTTTATTTCCATCTTCGGTCACTACCATGAGAAGCTAGTCATACAGTCCTCCTCTAGAGCTTCAATAAGTCTATAGGATAAAGCATTCCCTTTTTTTTAAACAAAATAGAATAACATTGTCATTTGGGAAAAAAAAGAAAAAAAGAAAAAAAAAAGAAAAAAAAAAGAAAAAACCCAGAAGCCTCATCTCCGCAAACCACAGACTTTTCTTCAACAGAAAAATAAAAAAATTACCCTGCTTCTTGTTGATCCACCCCGTAGTGTTCCAGCTCTGTGCCTGGAAGCGGCTGCACAGGAGGGGGTGGGAGGGGAACGCTGGCCCAGTTTGAACCATTATTTTTCTGAGGCTTGGCAGTATTTTTGCTTTTCTTCTTTTTCCCTCCTTTGCCACCTGCAAATCCAAAAAGAAAAATAAAATTTTTGAGATATAATGTGAAAAAAAGTTAGGTGTTTTTCATTTCATTTATAGAATTCTGATTCCAGATGGCATGCCACAAAACAGAAGATACATTTATATCTTAGAAGAATCAGCATCAACATCCTAATATTTTTACAAGGTTAAAAATAATAATGGAAAAATATTCTGAATAGCTGTTTAAATCACTTATTTTTAAAATGTGAACTCCATATATCTGCACCACAGTAGTGCACAACCGAGGAAAGATGTATCTTGCTGCCTCAGGAATGCATTTTCTGATTTATTCATGGGTGCTTTGTGATTTCTTGCATTCACTGATGGATAAAAATATAACAGACCATTACAAATTCTTTGAAATGTCAGAATCCAGTGTGCTTATAACACTCACTGTTTTGCATAATCTCTTTCTGTGGAAAACACAGAGGTTAAGGACACAATTGAAAAAAATTGTCATTAGCCTCAATTTTTCAGCTAGAGTGACATGTGTATGTCATCAAAACAAAAAGAAACTACATTTCGCTGATATAAATTTATCAAGTTTCATTTTTTTTTAAATATCAGGAAGTCTTCTGCAGTATTTTAGAACAACCTGTTTCATAGGATTCAAGTACTTTGTGCCATTCTGGAGAACAGGTTCTATTACTGATGTACAGCTCTAATGGAACAGCTAGAGGAAATGAATTGAGCAACACATTTTACTTAAGCCCTTTACTCTTTGCACATTGTTTTTCTACAAATAAGACACTTCAATTTGTGGGAATGTAATTTTACAGAAAAAGCTCTCTTCCCACTTCTCTTGCTTCTTGTATTTTGCCCTGATCCTTTTTTCTAGTCAAGAATTAATTAGTAGGAAGAATGAGGCAAAAATATTTCAAATACCTGGACTGCTTCAAGATCCATCCATTTCCGCTTTATTAAAACTCTGGATTGTTGGGTGGAAGAATGGAAAAATGAAAGAAGCTAGCAGTCATTCAGGCCTTGCCTGTTGCAGAAAGCAGTCCAATCCAGCTACCCACTATCATCTCACGCTGATTTATAAGGATCAACCAAAGAACAAATCATGTAAAAAGTTCTCAACAGTAATGAATCAGAAAAGCTACAACTGACTTGTCGGGCAGGGTGGCACTGTGTGGCACCATCTTCATTGCCACAGTCTTAGCTTTAGATAGAGACATCGAGAAGGAGGTGCAATTCTAGCATGAGATAAACACTTGTCACAGATCTGAGCACTTGTCGCTTGTCTTTTGGTCTGAGAGACAATGGCTTTTTTATGTTATCTCCAAAAGTCAGCTGAACCAAAAAGAAAAGAGGAACGAACAGAGATGGAAGAAAGAACATGACCATGATTCAGAAGTAGTCAATGCTTCTCTTTTCTACTCCTGCAGTGGCTGCTAGAGTTAGGGCAACAAGTCTGGCAAGATTCCTAATCAGCCTGGATGGCAGAAGATTTCAGATTAGACTTCTTTTTCCCTACTGAATTCCAGACTAGCTCTCTCGCTTGTCTTGGAGTATTTACAGTATGTCAAGCCAAGCTCTTAGCATTCACTGTGAGGGAACTGAGCTGATATTCCATCTATCAGGCTGCAGTACAGACCCTTCCCACCTTTTGTAGCCTGGTAGAGAGACAGGCTTTCTTGAAAAGGGAAAAAAAAACATTTTGATCAACAGAAAAGAAAATCCAATGATGGTGGCAATGGAGAAACAAATACATGAAACTTCTGGAGGGCAAATGTAGCTTTCAAAGCACACTTACAAGGGAAAGCTGAGTCTGAAGCAGATACAAAAGAAGGATGTGAATTTAAGTGTTTGGAGGATAGGGTATGTTTAGAAAAGTCAGCAGGATTAGGAGCAAACAAGAACTCAGGCAGGCTTGCTTTTCTGTGAGGAAAACAGGCATACGTATGTGTGCATTTGTGTGTGTTTCTGGGGCATTTAAACTAAGAGTATCTAAAGAAGAGAAATGGAGGAGATCTTCAGTTTAGAGATTAGATATGGAGAGGGAAATTTTCAAAGTGTAGGATCTTGGTAATCTTAGGGGACTGGCAGAAAGAAAGTTGGATGTGTGAGGTGTTAGTATGGATCCAACTTGGATCCATGGATTTGAGGGGTTTTGAAGAAAAAGGTCAAATACCACAAACTATTAGAGAAAGTGAAGAAGAGCTGAGGAACTGCTCTGATGAAATAAAAGAACGTTCAAGGTCATTACTGGTAGGGAAAGAAGACTACTCTGCACAGTTGGGCAGGAGATTCCCTTCTCCTATCCCCATGGAGAGGATTACTCCACTGCCAGACTAGTGGATCAGACACCTAATAGGTATAATGCTTCATGTGTGTTTGTGTAGTGGAAATGCTGTCATGGCCTGAACTAGTGATTGAACACCTGGTGGGAAGGCAGGGCCAACCCAGGGGAGCTCAGGTGCATGCAATGTACTTGAGTGACTGGAAGGGGTAGATCCTGGCTCCACCCCTACCCAGACCTCATTTAAGGGTTGGTGGTGGGGGCAAGGGTATCTCTTCTTGGAGATTCCTGCCTACCTGAGGCCTTCTGAAGGCAAGCAGCTCTTTTCCTTCATTTTTGCATCTGTGGCTGCTGTATTTGGGCTCATTCTCATTTGCTGTAGCCAGAGACTTTGCCACCCTGCTATTATTGTGGTTCTTTCCATCACATTATTGCGTTACAGTTTGAAATATAGAAGCCTTGTTTCCCTATAGCAATGATGCTTGATATTTCAGTGTCTCCTCACACTGAAATTAAATGATATTGTTTAAATTTCCAGATGATCCAGGTTCTGGAGGAAGAATTTGCTACTTGGCCAAATGATCACAGCAACAACATAAGGTGGGAGGTGTGCTGTACAAAGTACAGCCACAAAATTCCCCTACCTAACAAAGCAGTTGAGTGTTGACCTATTTTTCCACTCAACAGCGGGATGAAATTTCTCATGATATTCATTGCAAATAGAGAGACTTAATCAGAATAATACTTAGTACTTAAAGTACTAACTGAGGAAGTGAAGAACAAGTTCCCTGCCCATCCTAATGAAGACAAGGCAATCAAAGCTGTTCTCTGACTATGGTAATGCTCTAATTGTCAGATTATTTGAAGGTCTTCCTCAATTTCTCATGCATTAAAAGCATAGTCTGTACTACATGCATGATCAGTGGGCAAGGGAGAGCAAAATACTGACTCTGCAGTCCAATACTCAGACAATCATCTGAGCCATACGACATCCAACTGTGAGCTGTCTTGACAACAGCACGTGTCATCTGCCCATAGAAAGACAGGTTACCTGAAGCCTCTGTGTTTCATCAGAAATTCTACTTTAAATTGAGAAATACTACACAAAACACACTTCACTTGAAATACTTCTTCGAAGTCCAGCTTTTGGTCAACTTTCATTTTCTACTGAAAACCACTGACTGTATTTTCCCAGAAAGTTCTCAGGCAGTTGTAGCTGTCAACACATCTCTAGTGTTTTACTGACCTCTGGTAACTGGCACATATGTAACTCAGCATATCAGTTCCTGCATTTTCATGCACAGGTGCCAATAAGCCTCTTGCCAATACATGTCACATGCAGAGATCAAGAACCTTCCTTGTAGGATTGAATGAACTCAGCTCTCACATACTTTTCCATCAATGTTGTAAGTCTATTTTTCTCTCTTTCGAGTCAGCTAATATTTCCCATGAGGACACAAGTCTTGCAAATGACTTTGCCGATCTGAATTATGGGCTTCTAATCTAAACATACAATTTAAAATAGTCATTTAAGTTGACACAAAGAAGCTGTTTCTAGAGTTGATCTGTTACTGTTATGATTTGGTCCATCTTACAGTGGAAATTCAAAAGGCTATGGGTACAGTAAGATTTGAAATTGAAGTCTTGTCAGCTTACTCATATTTTGGTTAAGTATAACAGCAGGCTTTAACTTCCGGCTTTTCAGTTGTCATATTGGAAAAAAATTACAATCATACATAGGTAGCTTTGAAAGTAATGCCTCCTATTTCCATGGAAACTAAAACAAATACTAAGAGCACAATAACACTACTTGCTAGAAAAAAATATTAGCTACAAAACACTTTTTGAATGTAGTCATCACCATTAACCAATTTATATGGATGGGCTGATCAAGACACTCTTTATTTCATAGTGGGACAGTTGTGTGTGGCTGTCTGGAATGTGGCTTGTCTTTCACGTTGCTGTCAGCAACTCCTGGAATGCACCATCCACCACTTCACTGTGCTCATGTCCATTGTTTGGTCGCCATAAACATTCAGAAAGCACTGATGAATGTCATAGGGTGTAATCTTTTCCACAGTGAGGAATTCAGTGACACACCTTTGCTTCATATGTACTTCCCTGTCAGATGCCATTCTGTCATACTGCCCCTCTGCTGCCATCTGTCACATGGCAACAAAATGTAATAGAACATTGGTGGCAAGGTTCAATCTCTACTGCCATACCACCAACATCCACCTCTGACACTGTGGGCCAACATAATATAATAGGAGACATTACTTTTGGAGCAGCCCTCGTACAAAACAAAAGCAACAAGTAAGCAAAATTAAAGAAATCAATAAAAAGGTGTATTTAAATACAATATACAATCACATGTACTACAATCATTTCACACAATAAGTGTGTCATGTTTCCAATATAACATGCAGCACACACACAACTTGCATTCTGTTTGTATGTAGACTTGGTGCATTTTTTTTGCAACCTCAGTCATCTTGCGGAGCCTACTTTTATTTCTGAGCTGCCTGATTGGAATACAATATTTAGAAAAAGCTCGTGGGAGTGGGGAACCTGTTAACAAACCAACAAAAGTATTAATCTCAAGAAGTTCATCGTGGGGATGCCTATAAACTGAGGAACAGTGTAGAAATTTAACTGCAGTATAAATTGTGCTATTAGGGAAAGAAGATGGCAAGGTTTGAAACTGTGCTGACAAGTTTTGAGCACAATGGTTGGGAGGATTCTCCTGTTATGTCCAGTAAGTTTTGCAAGAGACACTTCTATGTTTTTTTTTCTAGTGGAGGTCAATGTTTTTGTTGGCATCTCAGTGGGCAGGCACTCTCATACTTACCTGCAAAGTGCTTCTGGGAAGTTTTTTTTGCCTCCCTGGTGAGCTGCTGACAAACACCCCTCCGTCCCTCACCCACCCACAGCAGTGGAACCAACCTGAGAGGCTGCCACTCCTTTCAGAGCTGTTGTGGGAGCTGGTGGTGCTGAAATCCTGTGACTGGTTGTGTGGCAATCTATTAGCCAATCCCTCAGCCACGCGGTAGTCAGGGATGTAAAGCAAGGCTAAGGGTTAAAGGGCAAAGGTCACAGTGGCATTGTGTGATTAGTTGACAGCACAAGCACATGCAACACATGCAGTTAGCAAGTCAACAGCAGATGTCTGGGGTCGCGAGTTTTAATTATTTTTAATGTATACCTGTCCTAGCCTAATGGAAGGCAGATGGGTTGACGACTATCACAGCACTAAAAGCACAGAACAGTATATTTTGTGACTGTGTGAGGTTCAGCATGCATGCAAAGTATGTAAGCATTAGTTACAGTAAATATGAACAATATCTCATGTACTAATTTTTTTCTAATTCATGCATTGATGATATGCTACATAGTTCTGGAAAATATGAGCTGTAGTTACCATTGTTGCCTTTGCCTTGGTCTGGGAGAGAGTAGCCAAATCCCATCAGGTCATTTTTTTGCTGAATTGAGCTTTTCCACTGAGGATCAGGTAAGTCGACTGCCAACTCATGGATGCTGTTGGAATGCAGTATCTGGGTGGTGGCATATGGTGTAGCTTGAGTTATTTGGCTGGAACTGTTGTAACTAGTTTTTGTCGTGAAGTCAATGCTGCTGTAAATGGCTCCATCAGAAAGCATAGTAGCAGTTTTATCTCCTTGCCCTGGCACTGGTGGCAACACATCTGTGGTGAGCACAGGGGAATGAAACAAATCAATGATGCACAGGAAGCTTGAAAGTATCAAGGTTTAAGATGAAAAATAAATTTGTCATTTTGCACGTTTGCATTTCAGCTGAGACAGGTCCATGAGCCAACGAAGGGAAGATGATATACAACCATCGCCAAGTTATCAGCATCTGTGACAGACCTACCACTTGTCCTTCACGTCTCACTGCCTGAAACCATCTTTTTTTTTTTTTTTTTTCCCCATGCTTTCAACTGTGAACATGAAGTTTGGAATATTTCTCTACTGAAGAATGCTTTCAATTGTTCATTCTATGTCAGAACCAATGAAACTGTCTGGGCTTCAGAGAAATGATAAAAGGAAAGAATTTACAAATCACAGAGGAAACATTCCTAGCAAATATGTTGCAAAAATCTTAAGTGGATGCCAAAGCTCTCAAAGTAATTTTTAAGGCCATCACCTTGACTTCCTTTAAGTTTTATACATCAGCTTATCTAATTTTCTTTTCAACATTAGTTAGCATATTTCTTTTTTTCAACAAAGGAAAAACCAGACAAAAGCAAGTTGTTCCTGAAAGGTGAAAGAAAATCTGTTATTCTGACAGGATTTAAGTGATCAGTCTCTTAAAATGGCAAAGCATTCTTGATAATGGAGTATAACTTGTTCAAATACTCCACTACACTTAACTGAAAAACAGTGCAACATGTTTACCTAAATATCTGCTGACTTTCCCACATCTTTTGAATCCTATCACATACTGCAGTTTGTACATTTAATTGGTTACACTGGCAGTCTCTGTCCTTACTAAAGACTGTACTGACATTTGCTGGTGGAATACTGGAGTTAGAAGTTGAGATTACTGAAGTTTGAAGAATCTAATGATGACTGGTATGATGCCTCAAGGAGAACCATAGCTTGGCAGATAACCCCCCCTGGCTCTTACAGAGGTCAATATTTCAAATGCTGATACTCTTACAATTTATTTAGATTCTGAAGCTGAGTGTTGCAGTTGACACAACAGTAGGGAAAGATGCCACCCAGATATGCTTGAGAAGTGAGAATCTAAAGAGGTTTAACAAGGCCACATGCAAAGTGTTGCACTTGAGTCGAGGTAATCCCAGATACGAGTACAGACTGGCAGAAGAACAAGTCTGTGACAGCAGCCCCGCTGAGGAGGACTTGGAAGTCCTGATGGATGAAAAGCTGGACATGAGGCAGCAGCATGCACTTGCAGTCTGAAAGGCGAACTGTATCCTAGGATGCATCACAAGGGGGATGGCCAGCAGGGAGAGGGAGGGGGTTGTCTCTCTCTACTCTGCCCTTGTGAGGCCCCAACTGGAGTAGTGTGTCCAGGCCTGGGGCTCCCAGTACAGAAAGGATGTGGAGCTGTTGGAGCAGGACCAGAGAAGGGCCACAGAGATGATCAGAGGGCTGGGGCAGCTTTCCTATGAAGACAGGTTGAGGGAGCTGGGTTTGTTTAGCTTGGAGAAGAGAAGGCTCCAGTGACCTCACTGCGGCCTTCCAGTCCTTAAAGAGAGCATACAGGTAGGAGGGGGACTGATGTTTTTTACATGGTCCGATAGTGATAGGACAAGAGGTTTAAACTGAAAGAGAGGAGATTTTAGGGTAGATGTTAGGAAGAAAGTCTTTATTCAGAGGGTGGTGAGGCACTGGAACAGGCTGCCCAGAGAAACTGCAGATGCTCTGCCTCTGGAGGCATTCAGTCAGGTTGGATGGGGCCCTGGGCAGCCTGATCTATTGGCTGGCAACCCTTCCCATGGCAGGGGGTTGGAACTAGATGATCTTTAAGGTTCCTTCTAACCTTAGCCATTCTTTGATTTTATGAATTAATTCTGGAATCTACTTGTTAGAATAGTGCATCATTTATATGCCATTTGCTTTATATACCCTGATGGCAGAAATGGATTCCAACTGGAGAGTAACTGATATAATGCATACTCCCATAATGAGGATGTTCAGATCTCATTTTAGGTATCGCAGATGTTTTTATATACCTTAATCCTCAAAGAGAAAAGAGAAGGGTTTAGACTCCATTCCAGTATCAGACACAGATGCTGTGCAAGCTGATAGAATACAACCGGTCTCTTACTGTCTCAGGATTTTTCTACCAATGAGATATGATAGCACAGCTTCCTCCTACTGTTGTTTATTTTTTTCCCCAGGTTGAAAACTTATGTCAGAGAATTATTTTCTACTGCATGCATGGAATGTTTTAATATGGAGCCTAGCATCTGCAGTCTCAAAGTAGTAACATAATGTTACCAATTAATATGGTAATAACAAGTGTTCAGTGAATAGATTACAGAAAGAGATTAAAGTTAGGTCTGTTGGTACACTTTTTGCAAACAACAGCAAAGACATGGCAACAATCAGGTGTTTTAAATACCAGAATTATATTACATATCTGCAGAAAAATGTAAAGTGCCAAAATAAGTTATCATTAATGTGTACTACAAGTCATATTTCAAAACCAGTTTATTATTATCTATGTACATCTATACAAGGTGTTGTATACATGTGAGCCCAGGTATCCTGGGTAATATACAATCACAAAAACGTGTATGTGCAAATGCAGCATGAGATGTGAGAGTCAACTGCAGTCCTATCTTTCATGTAATTCATCCACCATATAAAGATTCAACTTTTCCACAACTGATTTAATCAAAGCATAATGAATCACAGAATCGTGGGACAGCTGAGGTTGGAAGGGACTTCTGGAGGTCATCTGATCCAAGCCCTGATCAAGCAAGGACACTCAGAGCAGATTACCAGGACCATGTCCAGGTAGCTTTTGAAAATCTCCAAGGATGGAGTCTCCACACCATCTGTGGGCAACCCGTGTCAGCGCTCAGTCACCTGCACTGCAAAAATATGCTTCCTGATGCTTAGGTGGAATCACTTGTGTTAATGTTTGTGCTCACTGTCTCTTCCTAGCATTGGACACCACAGAAAATGGCAAGGCTCCCTCCCTTCAAGCATTTATACACATTGGTAAGGTCCCCCTCAAGCCTCCTATTCTCCAGGCTCAACAGACCTACTGAACTGAAATCCCATGGATTGAAATTTAGTAAATAAATTCTGTTGTTGTCCGACAAAATCAATAAAATCCAGTTCAACCTGTCTATGTCGGATCTGCAGACTGACAGAAGTGAAAATCAGCAAAAAGCACATCTGTCTCAAGTAAACAGACATAAATCTATCCTTTAGTGCATGTTTCTATTTGCTGAAGAGGTGTCACCTAGTCATTTTTTAATGAAGAACTATACTTCTACACACATTTGGATGGAAAGCTGCATAGTTTCCCAACAGCCAAGAATTTTCAGTCTGTCTTACTAATAAAATGAATTTTTCAGACTTTCTGGAAATTTTCAATACAATCACAGATTAATTTTTGTCCTCAGTGAAACAAATACATTAAACACTCAAAGAGCTATTAAAGTGCCATTTTACGAAATGCCATAATCAAGTAGTAAAATTAAAGTGTGATTTTCCCAACAAATTGTCACAGCAGAAAAAGCACTGTATATTTCAGACTGAAGATGAACGTTCATTTCCCACCGGACATTTCCCACTAGACAGTTCCAAAAGCTCTCAAATATCCATTTTTCTTTGTAACTCTCATGATAATTCCAGAAGTTCTGACATACTTTCATTCAAGTTCAAAAGCCTTTCATTCAAGTTCTGAATATCTTTCATGCTGTTTCAGTACTATTTTGTGGTCTAATGTGATTCCAAACCTAACTTCTGCTTCTCACTCACAGACTTGCTTTCAATTGCCTGTCCAGCATATAATGCAGATTTCATTCTTAAAAATAATGTTATAATGGCCTTCCTCAGTTTCTGCTCCAGAATGACTGATTGCCACCTCACCATTTTCAAAATTCTTACAGACCTTTAATACTACTCCAGACCTTTTAACCAAAAAAGCCCAAGTTCTATTTGTGCTAGACTGAACTACATTAATTTTCATTAAAAGATATCTGACTTCTGATCTATCTTTAATACAGAAAGCATCCAAACTCAAGTGTTGAAATAGATACGACTAAGTGGTCCCAAAACACCCAGAATACAAGTGTGACCTGGACTGAAAAGATCATGGGTACAATTAAGCTCCTGAAATTCCAACTGTTGCGTTTCTTGGACAAATTTGGAACCTATGTCTCATCCACACTGAAGCCAAAAGCCTTAAAACATGCTTCCAATTTAAGTCTTACAGAGCCAAATACAAAAACAAACTGTTAATTTTTCTGTATTCTGTGAGCTCATGAAAAGATGGAAATGTACCAAAGAGCTTTATTTTCAAGATATTCACAACAAAGAAGCTGGCAGATATTCAGTTATCTTATAAATATTGTCAGAACCCTTGTTTACTTTATAATATTTATTTTTGTAAGACAAGAGTTTTAAAGCATTCTTAAATAGAAAATAAACCCAGAATGTTGTAACATAATTTGAAGTCAAAGTAGTTAAACCATAGGGAAGAAGTTTTGCATGGGAATTTATAACCACAGTGAGAGATTGTTTTCAGAGGCAATTTTTGATACCGTTCAGAATTACATTCTTTTTGATATATTTTTTGTTGTATTTCAATGTATTTTGATACATAAAGTTGTATTGATTTTATATACCTAGGTCTTAAAAATATTTACATACTTGTTTATGTTTTTTTTAATTTTTTTTAAGTTTTGCTCTGAACACCACTATAAAGAATGAGTTGTGCTGTAACATCACAGAAACCAACAAAGTAGGAGATATGAAAATTACTTTGACATTTTAAAATCAAAATAGTTTATCCTGAAATTCCCATTTGAGTAAAATGTTTGAAAGAAAATAATCTCTCTAAAGATTTATCATCATAAATTATTGCCTCCTCTCACAAAGAGCCTCCTGCAAGTAAAAATGAAAATAACTGCCCCACAAATCTAAATAGTTTGTTTCGTGTGTTCTTTCCTCCAGTAAGAAGGGAAATTTCTGAACACCTGTGAGGCTTTCTTCATTGATTATGGTCGAGACTGAGAGCAGTCCCACAACAGGAAGGGGATGGGTAAGGTGACAGCAACAGTGCTGGAGGAACATGGGAGGAATGCTCTTCCTGAGTTCTTCAAGCTCTTCTTAGCTCATAAAGATGTCCTCTGTCCCTGACTACGGTGTCCTGCATAGCAGACTGCTCATGTCTATGCAAAAAGAAACCCATCTCTTTCTCTTGAAATGATTCTCAGACCCTGTCTTACCACTGTGGGGTAGATGGGGGTAGATTACAAACTAGAATTATGTTTTGAAGAAACAGAAAGAGACACAGTAAAATGGACACTTTAAAGCCAATTGTAAATAAAATCTTTAGTTAAATATAGAAAAAACTGTAACAGTATGAAAATACCACACAGTCTTTATCTAGGTATTAACAAACAGAAATCCATTTTCTACTGTATGGTGACAATAAAATGAAACCTACCTCCACGACTGAAATTGGCAAGATCATTGGGTCCACTAGAGCTGTTGTTAACTGGCAGACTTGTGGCAGGCCAAGAGTCTGCAAGCCAAGGATAACTGGGGTCACTTGCATTCAACAAACCTGGTCGACTGAAGAAGAATAAAAAAAAAAGATATACACTCATATACATACAAAATTAAAATATCTATGAGACAACTCTGGATACAACAGTGATTGAAGATGCTATATAACTTTTTTCCTATCATTGTGTGTAAGAGACAGTTTAGGAGACTTTAATTTATTTCAAATTAAAATTGTGTAGTCTTTGATGATATAAAGACCTTGAGCAGTTAATTAAGGATATATACAAATCAACTTTGTCAGTAGAAGTGGGACTAGGCATCAGTTGTGATTCTGCCAGAATCCAAATGAACTCCGTTGTCTGTGTGAAATGGGGGTTAGGCAGTACCATCGTGGGATCCTAAACCAGGGCTGAATGATAAATCACCACCTCCAGGGAACAATCACTCAAACTGATTGCTCCGTATCAGCCATTTCCAGGACTTTGGGCTACTATTTCTTCTTTCCCCTGCATCCCAAATGCACGCCTGTCATCTACAGGCTGGTAACTCTTTCTTTAAGCACTCTTGTATGGTTTAGAGGCAAAGAGGTTTGAGTAGGATTAATGGAAAGTCCACAGCTATCTTTATCTGCCACTACTGCATGGTTTTTATATCGCTGTATTTTCAAGCTTTGCAAGCAGTTCTAAACAGCAAGTATGTTGAAAGAGAACATAAACTGAGGCCATAAGATACTGTGTCTCTCTCACCCCAGGATAAACAGCCTGGAACTTAGCAATGTGGATTGTTTGTATTTGTATTTGCATTTAACAAGGAAAATAAATCATGTCATGTAAATGCCCCCTGCCCCCAAGCAAAAACACAAAATCACCCATAGTTCTGATGCTTTTCTAGATTATTAATGCACTCATGAAGCTGGAGCAACACCTATAATCATTGTACTTTATTTCTGATAGGCCCCTGTCTGGTACAATCCCTAAGAGAAACATAAGTTTCTATGGAAACTGCAATAAGAAGATCCAGCAGTTTTCTTGCCATATCCACTAGCTCTCATTAGGCCTTATCTCTTTTTGCGAAAATATTGATTAAATAGGAGATTGGAAGTTATTACCAGAGCCTAATTACAATCTCCATATCGGCAAAGGGAAAATAGATGAGGATATATGGGTCCGTTATCAGCTTTTATCAATTTCAATTGAGTAGCCAAAGTTGTGGAATCTAGTCCTGTCAATCTACAGACTATTCATCATCCATGAATCATTTATTTTGTGATCGATTAAGTGTAATTGTTCACTCACAGCAATTTAGGGGTAGCCAATAAGGAGTCTTAAACAACAGCAACTTCATTTGCTAATGTCTAATTAATGCAATAAACATCTTGGTAACAAATGAACACATTCCTTGTGATATTTACTACGCATTTCTTCCAGGGCATCAGGGAGATATGAAACATCTGGGCTTGATTCCTCCAAAGTGCACAACAGATAGATCATTAAACCTTGTATTAAGCTACTTAACTCCTTCTGAAATTGTCTGTCTTACAAATGATTGTTTAATACTCAAGTGCATCACCTGCAGAATTTTCAGATTCCTAATTTTAGAAATATACGTGATGGAAAGACCTTTATATAAAGAAACATACCTTCCATTGCTCATTAGTCCTCCATCTCCTCTTTGGAATGTGACTGTATTTTGGTTGAAAAAACAAAACAAACAAATACACACACACACACGCACACACATATAAGACAGGGAGAAATCAATTAGTTATAATTATAAGCAACAATTCAAATTGCTCAGTGTCCAAAATTGGAGGCCTCCTGGCATCATCACATAAGAAAGTACAAAAATTATAAGAAAAGGATAAAGCACATTAGGATTACAATTTATTTAGGATTTGACTTCCAGTATTGATTCACATCAATTTGTTCTGTAGCTTGCAAGGCAAGCCAGCCACCTGAGGAAAAAATCCTTACCACAGGCCCCTTCATATGACTTTGCACTGCAAGACTGTGGCATGTGATGAAATTGTTTTCTTGGCATGCTTTTGCTTCGGTACATAATGACATTGCACCAGTGAGTTAATAACATCATGTCGTAATACAGTAATATCATGTCACCACACAAATATGCCATTTCCCAGGATAAATACAAAGAAGTGGCAGCTCTATTAGAGCTGAAGGGGTGAAAAAATGTATAAAGCTGCAGGATTTCCATCAACAGCACAGCATAAGAACCAGCATGCATACATAAATGCACACACGCCAGCATTACAGAGAAGAGCTGTTTTCAGTCTTGCCATTGTGGATGCAAAGGATACACTGTAGCCCCATTCACAGGTATCTAACAAGAAACAGCTCATTCCTTATCTACCTTATTAACAGGATTACATTTCAGGGTGATATAGGTAAACTCACATAACTGAGATGCTAATTGACAGGATTATACAGTCCTTTCTGAAGCACTGGCAAATATTTTGAATCAAGGTTAAGAAATGGCTGTGGTTGTCAGTGGCAATATTGCATTATTTATTGTTGGGCATAGGGAGGGCTTACAATTAAAGTATATCAGTGTTCTGGACACTTGCATCCTCACAGGTCTCTAACAAGATGAGGGTTAGAATTTCAGAGAGGAATGGATTAGTCTATGGCCAACTTATTTTAAAATTAAGGTCCCATGTTGGAAATACTATTTACCTTTCTAAGACAAACATCATCATTAAATTATATCTTCCTGAATATTTGTAGTGTTTTCCAAATATCGAATCAAATTACACTAATTCAAGATTAGGCCTTCTATTATACATGTTCCTAACTACTACATCCAGTAGAAATGCTGTGATTAATAAAAAATTAGCAATGACACAAATCGACTGGTGAAATACTTCTGATACCTTAGACAATACTCATCTCTCCATTAATTCCTAGGGTAATTTCACAGTATACATTTAGCAAAGTGGACAAAACTAACCCCTTTGGAAGCCCTGCTGAAGAGTGCTTCGGTAGGGTGATTAATTGCACTTCACTGCAGAACAGACTATTATCAATATCAGAAAATCACTGCAGTCATATGTCACATCACAATGGTTAATAGCCGAATTTTGAAAGGATGTAATCAAATCAATGAAAAGAAAATCAAAATGCAAGTATGGGAAGTGTTAAAGTCTGCTTTGAAAAACAAGACATTAAAAACATTGCAGCTAATTAACTTTAGAGCTGATGCTTCTTTCATTCATGTTGCTTTTAACAGGCTGTCAAGTGACTGCATTACTCGTTGCTTCAATGTGAATAATCTGAAGTGCTTTGGATGTCATGTGTGAATATATGAAGAGGTGGTACTGAGCAGCTATGTTTCAAAATATGTTGGTCAAAAGTACATTAGCACTTCAGTACAGGTTGTTTCCTTTCTCCTTTACCCCTTCTCATTTAATACTCCAACCTTCTTCATTTGTCAAAGCAACAAGAAATAAGGAAAACAAGAAACAAAGGTGTATCCAATAGCAGCCCTTGTAAATAAGGTTTACAGTTATAAGGGAATTACACAGCAACATATTTGCTGAAAATTTTCCTGGAATTAATGGTCTTGTTTCAATTACAGACTACCAGAAATAGCTTTAAAGTATTATTGTCACTGATTGTGTAGCATGTACACGTGTGTTATGTTATCTACGTAAGTCATACGGGAAAAAAATCCATACTTATGGTCTCAAAAATATTTATATTGCTAGTCTACCTCTATAAAACAAAGATAAAATGGAGGAGCTAGTAGGAAATCACAGCAGTATTTGCCAGACACATTCTATTTTCTACTCAGTGAGGTATGGAGAGAACTTGAAGGCATGCTAGGAAAAACATTCAAGCAAAATGACATAGAAAACTCTGCTGTAGAGCTATAACTGCTGTGGAATGGCTGTGGTATATGAGCTTGTTGATAAGAGACGGGTATCACAGCATTTACTCTCTTTTCTGCTACCTGTGTATCGTAATGTTAGCAACCATATCCTGTTTCTTCCTACATTAAACAATCTTATGTCCTCCCAGCATAAACACTGTCTTCAGAAGAGCTTGTATTGCAGTTACACGGTTTTGCAGGGAAGACCATGCCTGGCTAATGCAATACGTATGGAATTGGGAAGGAATACAGGTTCTTTCATTTAACCTCCTTGCTGCAAACCAACACAATTTTGGTTGAAAGCTACATAAGAAAAGAAACAAGAGAGCATTGTAGTTTCTACTCTTGGTGGTAAAGGCTCTGGAATATCAATTAAGCAAGCCAAAATTGGAATCAGTGAGGAGATGCCATCAGGATGTCACAGAAAAAAAATATGATATTCCGGATAACTTCCATAAATGGGCTGAGGGAGGATAGAGAAGATGCCTTTCTTTTAGCATCAATATTGTGATAGGAAAGACAACTAAAAAACAGAAGACATGGTCAGGCTGCCAACATAAGCACTATGTTTATCATTCCTGCCATACATTTTGTCAGTATTTTTGCCTGCAGTTTGATTTCTGCAATTACAAAACAAGTCTAAACGCCTGAATAGGAGCATATTTAATGCAATGCAGACACGTAGATGTCACTGTAAAAATAAAACACACAGACAGCTGGCTTTATTCATCCTGTCTCCACTTTAAAAAGATGCAGAGTAATTTCAAGGGGCAATGTAAGAGGAGAAAGGGAAGGATGTCCCTATCACTGACCCGCCCATCTCCCTTGGTTTTTTATCACCAAGGAAGCAAAAAAGCTCTTTCAGCACTCTTTGCATCTGATATACGAAAAAGGATGCAGACCTGCAGGGATGAGATTGGTTTTCAAAAGAAGATGAAAAAAATAACCTCTGCATGGAGAGATTTTGAAGGAATCCCCACTAGCTTATACTTCAAGGATTGCAAGAATGCAGGAAAATAATCCAAAGCACATTTTAAATGTATAAATATTTAAAGAAATTATATTGTATACATCTCTATGAAGAATGGCATATGTTAAAGAGCTTTTTATATGCTTTTTATTAAATATATAAGGAGATGCTCATACTATTTACTAATATTATCTGACAAGGTTAAACTTAATCTTCATGCCTGCTAGGACTGGAAAAATACGAATGTACAGTAAGTTGACATTTTGAGGCGAGAAAGCTTTAGAAAGCTTTATGTATGCCTATCTCTAGAAGGCCACATTTTCCTACCACAAATGAAAACTTTAATGTTGCCAGCCAAGTCTTATTCCCTTTTCTGATAAGCTGTTCCTCAAATATGAATGTAGATTAATCCTTTTTTAATAAGCATTAACTCAGAACAGATAATCAGCATACAAAAATTCCATCAAATCTTCTGCCTACCTTTGGACAGTTCTGTCAAATAACTTATCCTCATTTAACAGCTTCAGGAGTTAAGCATAAAGTGTGAAGCATTCCATAGTAATTCTCTATTTATCTATTTTTAATTTGTTTTTGTTTATTTGGTTTCATGAAATCTTTAATCCCAAGCAGCACTAGTCACTAAATAAGCTTACCTACTCATAAATGAAAACACATATTGACTTTTCTTGCATGACTGATGGTCTAGACACTCTTGAAAACACCTGAGTATTCAAGTAAGCAGTTACTGGCACAACAATGAGTTTGAAGCCATAGGAAGGATAAGCAGATAAATGCAGTCTCTCTTATTTCTACAAATTGATTCTGTGCCTTTGTTGTATAAGTCACTATACCAAAATGTGAAAGGAAAATTGCAATTTTCAGTGCTACATAAACAAATTCTGTTCTCTCATTGTAATATGGGAATTAAACAACTCTTCTATTATATTAGAAATGGTCAGAAGACTTTTTTGTTACATCTAACTTTTCTTGCATATGGTAAATACTCACAGTGCACGTTTATATCCAACAATCTGAGCAAAAGGTAACCATAAAAATAAAGAAAATCAGTTTAGTAGTCATTTTAGCTTTTACAGAAACTCATGAAAGTAATACCAATCCATTCTTTATATCATAGAATCATAGAATATCCTGAGTTGAAAGGGACCCATAAGGATTATAGAGTCCCCCTCCTGGCTCCACGCAGAACCACTCCAAAATCAGACCATATGTCTGAAAGTGTACCACAAAACAGATCACTAAAAAGGGTAACATTTGTGTTTATTGTCTCTGTGCCAGATTTATTTTTGTTGATAGACTGTCACGGTCCCAAAAAAGTATACTTGATGTATAGCTGTAGATCACAGCATTGCTACTAACCAGCTAAGCAAAACATTCATCTAATGAACGTGATAGAAAATAATATGTTTTGTAGTACTGATATTACCAAGAATCAGTGCCTGGGGAGTCATGACGGATGAAACGGAAGTGGAGAACTAGTGATTTAGAGAGCTGTGACTGAGTACCTACTGAAATCAGTTCAACTGAAGATAAGTAAAAAATTTAGCTATGATTTTCAGTTTCAAATTTTGTTTGTGACCATCTGAGCAATCAATCAGTGTTTATGAAAATGTTTACAAAGACAGAAAGCTTAATGAATTTAACTTAATCAATTATTTTTCTCTGGCACAAATCTTTACCAGTAGTGTGATATTTTGTTTGCCCTTCTTCGACATAGAATGTTATAGTCAGATAGCAGAAATGGTATCACCTAGGAATCTAATAACAGAACACAAGTAACAGCGTCCTCATGAATGACCTTTAGTCTGAAAGTGATCAGACAGAACGTTTTTGGCAAGTAATTATACCTGCTCAATGCAGACTTTTTAGCAATTAGTTTTGAAAATTTAACAAGTCTATATATGCAAATAAAACTGAAAAAATACAAATAAAAATATTATATCACATATAACTGATAAAATATTTACTGTTCGGAAAGATGCGTGAAATAGAGTAGATGTCTAAATCATGTTCTACTAATACTTTCAACTATCTTATTATTCAGTCAACTCTGTATGCTGCATCTTTCTACAAGAAGAATTTAATGAAGATATTTGGAAAAAATTGTGCACCTTCCCAAATCCGTGTGTATTTGGATAAATTCATCTTCAGTAAAACTTTACCAGCAGCTGTCTCTGATAAGATTCTAAATGCCACATACCACTGTCTAAATATTTAGATTTGAAACCAATTCAGTGCTTATGAATCATAATTTTGAAGGAAAAAACATGCCACTGAATGTCAACAAACCTCCACAAGCACAGATATGTTTGTATAAATGAGATTACCAATTGCAAATTCAAACATTTGAGAACTAAAGATGCCTCTTCGGGAACGCTAGGTCTAAAGATAAAAACCATGCACTATGTCCACTGTTTGTACTTGCTTACTTGATGATCTAGGTTCTCAGTTTCTAGAAATGATTACAGATCAGGCAGCATATTATTGTATGTATGAATATGTATTATTAATAGTTCTGTGAAGTCCATGAGATGTCAAAACTATTGTTAAAACCACAAATTTTTGGCAGTGACTCTGGCATATCCCAGTTATCCAGCTTACGTGGACCAATCACACTGAATCATGTACACCAATGGTGGCACTAATATGATCCTATGTTGTGCCAGTGTCAGCTACAAAGACAATGGGAAAAAATTACCAGTTACAGTCAGCTCACAATGGCATGGTCGTGAGAACTAAATTTAAAAATGTATTATTTCATTTTTTGAAAAAATATTCTATGCTCTCAATAAAAAACATGTAAAGACTTCATGGTAGGATGTGTTGCACCAGAACTTGTTCTGACTTGGACAAACATACCAAGAAGTCAGAAGGAGTAATTCCTGAGTCCTCAGAGCTCCTTCCTTTGGACAGCTATTCCTAGTAATGTCACAGGTCCCTAGTGCAGACACCACCACCTTTGCTCATCTGCCTCAACAGTCATTTGTTCTTTTGTGCTTAAGCTAAACACTTGAGCTGGGGTTTATATCAGCAAGAGGTAGAAAGCAGCTAGCAGAACATGACGACTAGTTCCACAATGCAGTTAAGACTGTCCTTTATCACATGGATGGCAGAGGTGTCAGAAAAGACTGCTTTGGCAAGTGCAACTAAGGACCCATGCTAAGCACAAAACCTCTTACAGACTTCTGCTGGAAAATGCTGAAATTTATAAGCCTTTTACACTGCAGTACAATTATTTGTATGCTTATGACACTGAAACTTAAGTATGAGGGTAGAAGCTAATTATTTGTATTAATTATTACTATTATTTGTATACTGAATTTTTCTTGGCTGTCCATATGTTGACAAAGCTGTCTTCAACATGCTGTTTCAGACTCACTTCATTCACTCTTCACATATCCTTAATCACAGTTATGGTAATGGTCTACCGTATGCTAAAGATTTACTAAAGATATGAAAACAAGGATATCAGCTTTGAATTGGATAGACAGAAAAAAGCGAATGCTTCAAATTCAAAAATGCTGTAAATTAAATGTGCATAGGTTAATCATTAGATAGCCTGCAGACCTGAACACCTCAAGGCAAGGCAAGGCAAACAACTAACAGATAAAGTGGAAGAAAGTTCTACTTCTCCATCTAGACATTAAAAAATATCTGAAGTACTTTTTCTGAATTTTAAAATCAAAAATTGGTCATAGGTGACTAATGCTTGTTTATGTTATGTTAGTTCAGGAACTTTGTCCTCCAAATTACCCTAAAAACTTCATTATTTTGAAGAGTTAGATGAGTAAAAAGCATGCGCATCAAGGCAAAGACATTAATAGCAGCAGATTTTACGTCACTTTGGAATCACTAGGGAAAGAATGCTACATTTTTAACACAGACAGGTAGCAGAAGTGTTTCTCCTTGTGTTTGGCTTTAATTCTGCATACCTCACACGTTTCTAAACGCTTAGATAGCTAATGTTTGCAATGATGTGTTGGTGAGGTAAGAGACAGACTAATGGACAGTACCTGCAGGGGTGAAGGTGAAGGACTGAACTGCAAAACAAGAAAGCAAACACATTATGAGTTACACACTTAAATAACAAGCGCTAATTGCAGGGCACAAGTTTCCTCTGGAATTTACTCAGTCGTGGTATAATATCATATGCAGGACATAACAGTCGAGCTTAAAGCATTAGCCAGCCAGCAGCCAATGAGAAATGACAGTTGGAAAGTTGAGTAGTGGATTTAGACAGTCAAGTTTGAAGACAGTGTGTGCACATGCTGTTCTCCAAACTGAAAACATTAGGATGAATTTTGAAACATGATCTGTTATGAACTTTCGTTGCTGAAAGCATACACAATATCATAATTCCAATAATGGGAACTCCATGTCATGATGCAATGTTCACATCACACTTAGATGCAGCAAACATTATGGGAAGCAATGAGTTGCAATCAACTACACGTATATATTTTAAGGTACAAAAGGCTTTTTCCTCAACACTCCTCCCAAAAAGGCCAGTGCACACACAGGCCTAATAATTCTGTATGCCAGAAAAGAGTAGTCTTAGCTTGTGTCCAAAGGTTACCTATATGATTGCTTCCTAAGTGAAATACTAGTACAACTCTCTCCTAATATGAAAAATCTTGGGATCTAAACTAACATTTAAACTAATAAACTAATATTGGCACATGTGTAAGTATCTGTGGTATATATCAGTTTATTAATTTATACCACTTCTCAGAGAGTAAAAGTCATCGCTGTTAAAGAAAAAACACTTCATCCAAAAGCATAATCTGTGAATGATACAGTCCACACAGTCACACAAATTGAGGATCCACAGAAACTGACTACATCTAAGAGCTGCTTGCAATGAAAGTGCCTCTCTTCTCTCACTGTGCTGGCATTGGTGCCTGTTTGATCTCTTCTTGGGCTGCTTCATTTTAATAAGCCAGCTGAAAACTAATTCAGCAGGGGTGAGAGTAGGAAGGATTGAAAACTCAAAAAAGCCTCTAAAACTGTGAATAGTTTCCTTCTGGTTTAGTGAGTTCAGTCAGGACATTGAGGAGGCTGGTGATGGCTAACACTAAGGTTTGAAGGCATAGGAATGTTTAGTCGGGAGCAGGGAATGAATGTTGGTTTTTGATAGAGATGTTTAGATACCTTGGGCACCTGTGTCTTCTGACTGGCATGTAACAACTTGTAAATAGAGGAGCGTTAGCATAACTTTAGTCTCATATAACGTCAACATTAAATACGCTGTGTCCTCAACTACGCGAATCTTACTTGAACAGGAAATGTTTTCTTTTTAAGTGTATGATATGAGTACTACAGGAGAAACTACCCCAATATTTGAAGAACAGCTTTTTCATGTTAAATTAGGCTTCAGAGCAACATATTTTATGGTAGTTCTATATTCATCTGACTCACTAAAAATCCATAAGAATCCTAAAGCACTGAGTAATGCAGAATACAGATAATTTGGATGAAAAAGAAAATCTTTTGTTTGGTGAATTTATTTTTCCAATGAATTTTGAAAAACTAATTTGTAACTGGAGCAACACATTAGATGTAAAACTGACCATACTGCGAGGGCATTCCAAGGTGTTCTACCTCCAAGACAAAACTTCTTATGGTTTCTGTCAAAGGTAATTTTTGACCATATTTTTCTAATACATCTCTCTCTTCTCTTCCAGTTATAGGTACAGAGCTGCTGATTAAGTACCTCAGTTTATTTCCCATGCACATGGCTTCAAAAACATGGAAATGCATGGGAATGAAAAAGGATACCAAATATTCTTCCTGGCCTTTCCTGTAAGGGTCTAGTCTATTTCACATTTGAGCACATAAATGGAGCTGGACTACTACAGAATGCCTTCTGATCAAGGAATAATCCTCTTTGTATTTTTTTATGCTAGATGTGCTGAAGATGTAAAAATAAAGACTGTCTTATGATAATGATGAAATGTGGTACTGAGCAATGCATTTAAAGCTTCTCATACACCAGCATTTTCACAACACACATTTAAGACAAGCACACAAAATTAATCCAGGCCACCTTTCCTGTAAGGTCAACGTGTTTTTTAAGTAGGATTAACAGCACGTGTTCTCTTCATGACAGAACCTGATGAGATGGTAATAAATAGTTACTGTTCTTACCAGCATAATTACTGAGCCCCTTCCTCTTCTTTCTGCGCCAGTACAGCCAGATGCTGAAACCCATCAGAATTACCCAACATGCACCACCGATGCCAGCTATAAAGGCAGGTTGTTTGACAACATCAGTGATTTGCTCAGTTATGCTGTTGTTATTTTCAGTGATGACAACTTCGTTACGGCCTCCTGCACAAAAAGAAAGTTGACAGAACATTGCGATTATGAACTCTGTAATGCAAACAGGAACCAGATACTGGAAATTAAAATAAAATAGAAAAAAAAAGAAAAAATAGAAAAAACAGTAATGCACCTACAAATACTCATCCACAGAAGGAGAGCTTTAATGAGTACTAATGCACACTTGAAAATCAATGTTTCTCGTATGTAAATCCATAATCTATTTTGTCAGGTTTTGTTTGAAAATATAGCTTTATAGCACTCTCCCAAATAATTCCACAGATGCCAGTCCAGAATACTTTTTTTTTTAACACTACATATGCTTTTATGTTTTTTATATAATTATAGGCAGAACACAATGATGAGAGAATAGAAATTAACTCTAAAAACAAAATCAAATGAGAAGTCCAAATTAAGACTTGCTATGATATCAAAAGGCAATTCCTTCTTCCATTGTTGTCATCATGCCAAAAATTACTTTTTTTTTTTTGCTGCATGCTAGAACTTCCAAATTTAAAATAAATAATAAAATGCATGAATTTTTAGTTGAAAAAAGATGCCTTTTCCAACAATTGTTTCATGGAGAAAACAACCCTAAGCACACCAATTTTGACACAAAGCAGTAAATGGCTTAGAGAACTGTTAGCTTTTTTTTTTCACCTATACTAGGCATGAACATCAACCTCTAAGACCTAAATATGACACGTGGAATACCAATTAAAGTGATATACATCAAAAATAATTATATACCATCTTAATTTTGTCTACTACCTTAGAAAACCATAAATTTCAGTAAATGTTCCCATTGCTGCGTTTTTTTTTCCTTTCCCTCTTCCTCTAAAATGGAATTTTTCTAAAAGGAAAAGCCTGGTGTCTGGCTTGAAAATGAACACCCATTAAAAACACAGACAGAAATTGAGGAAATGTTAAAACATATTGTTCCAGGGCTGTTACTTTTCTGCTTTCAACACCCTCTTGTCAAAAATGGTTAATTTTAAAATTAGGAAATGCAGAACATATTTTTTTTGCAGAATCTTGATTCTATTTGTATTTGATACAAACCGCTCACATCTACATTTTTGACAGTGGTGAAGGAATTGTCCTTCATTTCTGATAAATGCATTCATATGGCTCAATCCTTGAAATGTATGTGTGCTACTATCAGATGCCTGCATGCATGCAGAAGAAAGATTTCAAGCTGCAAGAATAACTACACTACTGAGATAAAAAAAATTCTAATTGTCAATTATGAGTCTATCGCATAGATAGAGGTAGTTGAATATAGTAATCAAATACTGAAACAGTTACTCAAATTACTAGAAATATTGCAGCATTATGCCTCTGTGAAAACATATGCATTCCTCTTCTAAATTTCAGTAATAGTTAAATTTCCTACTCTCTTCTTAAGCAAAACAGCTGCTGTGTCAGCACTGTGGCTTCACCCAAGAGCAAATAGACAAAGTCCTTTCCAGAATAGATGCAAGAGAGTCTGACACTTTCAGCTTTATTTCCATGGATGATTCTTCTCAGGAGTCAACAGTTTAAATGTGAGAGATCATGACTGAGAACCTGTCCCAGTGAGCGCTGAGCTGCCTGTGCCTTCCCTGCCTGCAACCTGCATCCACACCTGGGCACTGGCCTCAGCGCTGAGCAAATGCATGGGGTTAGGTACTCGGCTAAGCTCAGAGCTGGATTCAGTTACTTGGGAATAAATGTGATGCACTGCACTACATTGCTATAACACTGTTAATGATCTCTGTGATTTTATTAAGCTTTCTCTCTTTCATCACCATGTCAATATTTAGTAATGATGACTGTCTGCTTTTGCAAACAAACTGCTGAAGCTGTGCTAGAGCTTGGCTTGCTTTCAGGAATCTGCTCAAGAAACAAAACAGGCTTCCCACAAACAAAACAGGTCCTGGAGAAGGATGCTGATTCCTGTTAATGGAGAAACAGCCTTTGCTGTGTACCAGTCTATACTGGGTCATGCTGGTAAGCTTTACAGGTGTCAAGCTCTGCTAGCTGCAGTTCCTCTTTCCCAAAATTCCCTGTGCTTTCTTGCCACTGTAAAAAAGACAACAATATAACTCACATAACTCAACAAGCACCAGTGGTAAGGAAAACCTGGGAGGCAGCAGAGGCAACTTTACCAGTTTTCCCCCTTTTTTATTGCCCATGGAAACACATCATAGGTGTAACCGAGTGCTAAAAGAGGAAGAGCTGAAGAGTAAAACTAATAGAAAGAGGCACTCTGCAGCATGCTCCTCTAAGAACGCAATTGGTTTTCTAGTAGAAATCAGCATGGGAGTTGATGTCACTCTAATTGCCATTAACTTTCAGTTAATTTCTGTGCCCTTTGGAGGCAAGGTACAAGCAGCAGGATGGTGAGGAAACAGGTAATGTGCACACTACTACAGAGGCAGTCATGCTACCATGGGGAAGATAAGGCAGGGAGGGGCTTCAGAGACACCAGCTTTGAGAGCAGATGCTCCTGGACTCAAGAAAAGAACTGCTTTTTCCAAGAGCCTCCAAAATGTCCCAGTGCTGAAAATCCAACTTTATCTTAAGGCCAGAAAGCAGTCTTCTGAAGATGCAGGATGCAAGAACAAACCACAGAGCGCCTGGAGAGACTGCTCAGTGGTCTTTCTCCTCTTGATCTCTTCTAAGGGAAAGTACACCTTGTCTCCAAATTACCTTCTGAAGTTTGCAGTCTGCCTGTTTGTACCTAGCACTCAGTGCTTAGCAATTATGAGCGCAAAAATAATAATTTGTTTAAATGTCAAAATAACAATATGCTTTGAGACTTCAATGACTGAAAAATAAATGGATATGGATGAACACTACCACTGATTTTTGATAAAACTAATAAAACTGTTGTGGTTTTGGAAAAACAAATGGCATTCATTTTCTATTTCTTTGTGTAACATTTAATCAGTAGTAATATATATACCATCCAAGGTATCATTGCTTCTTCGTATACTGCAGGTGTTTCTGTAACAATGCTGTCAGTTCAACTAATTAGAACATAGACAAGGGAAGTGTGTGACCTGTAATGCTCCATTGTTCCCGAAGACAAAAACATAATGAAATATAATGTCTTCCTCCCATTGGAGAGTAATGAAGAACAAAACTAATTTGTCGGACCAAAAATTAATTAGACACATCAGATTTGATTGTACCTATTACTGTGAAAGTTTGCAGCTGTTCCTCATAATATTATGCCAATGATGGAATGTAAGAATGAACAGACCAACCGATGAAGAGAAATAATATCTCTACCATTAACCAATGTCGCTGTTATCCTCAATTTTATTTCTGATATTCCATGCAAAAAAAAATTAGCATATCAGTAATGACGGTAAAAAATGTTATTCTTTATTCTCTTTTAGTCTTGTATAGCATTTTCCAACATTGAGTTTGAAGTGTGGGCACAGAATTCCAGAAACACTGACATGACTCTTAACTAAAGAAATAGGATAATTCCTACCACTCCATATTCTTCTGCTTATACTTTCTGGGTTTTATTAACTTGATGCTTAGACTTGGCTTGTGAAGTCAGTAGTTGATTATCCATGGTGAAAATCAGTTATTTTCAGAATAACTTCTTAGAAGTTATATTTAAGAATAATATTTTACTTATTACAAACTGGAGTCTATTTAATGACAATGGAAGTCATACTCTTCAGCGACTACTTTGCATAACTGAACTGCTCCCTCCATAATTTAGAATTCCACAGTGTTTGTTAGCAGGTTGTTAAGTAGCTAGGCATCCGGACATATAGGAATCCATTACAGTATAACAACTTGGTAATGTTTCCCATTCATGGCTATGTTTTGAGGTTTGTTCATTTGCTCTATGACTTTTTCATATGTATCTGAAAATTTCATTTTCTTATTTTGTGTTGCTGACTCTTAGTCATACGTTGAATGGGATCAACTCAAATTTTTCAGAAATTGAGTCATTTAAATACTAGTACCTTTAGGAAGCAAATCTATAGTCTGAGGAATAACTGCCAGTAATCGTGGCTCATAAGCAATAGAAAAACATAACCTAGTGAAAAGTGAGATGCAGACTATCAATCAGTAATCACATCTTTGTGCTTTGTGATCGCAGAAGAGAAAACAGAAATGAGAACAGAAACACAATACAACAAAAAAAGACTTTTCATGTGAAAGACTCTTAAATGTGTAAAGACACTATCAGACAAACTTGTTGAAGCAGACATTCTAGACTCATTAAAGGGATAAATATCACTAAGTTTAACAATAGAAAACTTACTTAGCTTCAAAATGCAATTCCTTTTGTACTTTATTTGTATCCTAGCATCCCTCTCCTCCTTCATGTAACAATACAAATATCCCCACAATTAACTCTTGATTATACTAGTCATTTTTTCTAAGGAAAAAGACAGGAGGAAGGTCTGCACACAGATGTGGAGCTGAGCATTCTGGCAATCACCCAGCAAAGCACTTTAGTGCAAGTTTAACTCATAACAGTTTAAGTGGCACAAGGCTACTCACATGCTCAAACTGAAACACACTTAAGTATTTTGCTGGAACAAGCCCCGTGTGTAGCTGGCTGGAACCCTTTCAGCACGGAAAATAAGAAACAAAGGCCTGCTCAAAGCAAATGCAATGACAGACCAGTCTCACAACATAAGTTGTTGACACAGAGATCCAAAATTCATGCTTATTAGAGGACAGATTTCTTGTATTTTCAGTACTTCAAATTCTTGCTTTCAGTTCTAGAACAGTCTCTTCCGATCTTTGGAATTGTTATGACTTCTTCTTTCTGAAACCACTGTAACTTCTATTCCCTTCTCTAGTGACAACATATCCAAAGCTGGCATATCTCTACTTCTGTCTTTATTCATGGAAACCTGAATATCATTAAACATTTAAGCAACACATAGGAGTTGACATTTTCTAAATGCCTACACAGAATAGACCTGTTCACATTTGGGACATTGTGGTGATAACATTTTCTAGAAAGAAAATATTTAATACCTACAGACTCACAAACAAGCAAGAAAAAGCTCATTTTTGTAATAACTAAATTAGAACATACAGATGATATTAACAAAATCCTTGTATTATGCACTCTGAAGAGGTGCTGCTGTGTACAGTCCAATTCAGTTTTGCTGAGAATAGTTTTCCTATTCTCATTCTTTCCATATTGTTTCTGCATTTATTTTTCATGCTTGAGAAGAATCTCAGAAGAAAAAGAATCTGTGCTTTGTTAAGGAAATTAATCCAGCATGGAAACTACTAATAAGAGACAGTCGTTTCAAAGGCAGAGATGATACTACCACCTTTGCTCTCTATTTGGACTACAGGTTACTTATTCTTTTGACAAAGGAAACTTGTCTGCTTGGGATACCTGAGAAACATTGACATAACATGTTCAGAAAACCAACTGTAAACAGTGCCTTATGCACCAATGGTATGGGTAAAGCAATATTACAGTCATCTGAAGAGGATAAAAAGGGAGCTCTGGTTGTTAGTTCCATAAATCCATCAACCTGCAGAAGTGGTAAATTGATTAAAAAAAAATCAGTTTCACTAGATAATTTGTATTTTCTATAGTGTCTGAGTAAAGAAAGAACTAGTTCACTCTACTAGCTGTGAGAACTGTACACACTAAAGGCACAATGCCAGTAGACAGTGGGATGTTAAAAGCTAAATACCAAGCTCAATTCAAATCTTGTCTTTTGCTTCACAGATTTTTATGCTCTCAGAAGTGATTAATGAAAGCATTTCTTGAAGTAAAAACAGGCAAAACAAAACAACAGAATACACAATCACTTACCAATTATTATGGGTTGTGGCTCACTTTTCACTCCCACACCTGCACTGGTGCTTGCAGCAACTTCTACACGGTACTGAATACCTGGATACAGGCCACCTATTACTACAGACCGAATGGCTGCATCTACTGTTTTGTTGATATGAAATCGAGTCTCATTACCTAGACACCAGATCTGGGACAAAAGTTTATGTGTTAAAAAATATGAAATTCTTTGTATTCATAAACAATTGCTCATAGGTATGACATATCAAGGTTTTGCATGACAATCACCTATTTTGGTATTTTGGACTTGTTAACAATGTTACTATCTAGGAGCAGTTGGAGCTCAGCAAATTAGCCCAGATTAGTGTAAAATCAAGCAAGCTGCAATGTCTGCTTGCAAACACCACTTTGGCTCTCCATGGAGCACAACTCCATGGCATGCTTTGAAGCACAGAATAGAATCATCCAAGTGAAAAAGATGTGTTACGTTTTAATTGAAATCTTTTTCAGAAATGTGATTACTTCGAAATCTTTTCGTAAAAAAATCCATTTTTCATTCTTATTTTCCCACTGCACAGTAAAAGGACAAGTAATGAAATGCTTGCTGAAGTATAAAAGGACAAAAATCTTTCAAAATTCTTTTCAATTTCCTTTTGCTACGCAACAGGGACACGTGACATTTCTGAAACAGAGTTAAGTACAAACCTGCTCTCCACTGCCACAGATGTGATTACATACATTGTTCAGAAATCCAGGTATCAGTTTCTGACTCAATTATTTTCTAATTAAACAGAAGCAACAAAATATTCTTAAATCTGAATTCGTATTTTGTGATGAGAATGGTATATCATTTCACAGTGTTATTTCTCACTTCTGCATTTATCTATTGGCTTTTCCTGAGAAGTTTTGAAACTAAGACTTCTTAGGGATTCTTCTTCAATTGTTGTTTTTGGCACATACTGCTTCTCTGTTATCAAATAAAGTATTTACTACCACTTTACTCAAGAAAATCAATGCTTAAAGGTATCACATGTACACTACGTAATTATGATGGCATAAGAAAGCACTAGTGGTAGAACCACTCTCAGCAACCAACTGATGCGTCTAAACAATGTTAATATTTTCTTTACCCTTACTTTTGACCCTTCTCAGTGTTTTATCACACCTTGTCCTTTTTTCTTTAAAGCACTGAGAAAGACTTTGAGAACAAAATAAACTTTCATTCTCCTGAGCTCATGTAGAGGCTACTTGCAGGGCAGATTGCATTAGGGTGAGAGACTATTGCAATTCACTCTTTCAGTCCTTGTCTGTCCTGGTCTTAGGTCACAGCAACTACAAAATGCCCCTAATTAAAGGCACTGAATTCATAAATGAATCTACATTCATTCTTATGCCTGAACTGGAAACAACAGATATCTACATTTGATTTGTTAGAAAACATCCAGTGAAGCCTCAGCAGTCATTTTATACTAAAGGAGATATTAGACTCTTTGCATTATATTCACCACAGCCAGCACACTAATCAGGCAGCCATCTAATCTGACAAGAAGGGATGCAATAAGTGGTGACTCCAGCTGTTTTTCTAAACAGTCTAGAGGTCTGAGCACTCACCTGGAATGTGGTTTTTATTAACCATCATCTGACTTTCTTTCATATCTGTATATTTTGTGGTTTAAGACTCTGTTTTACTTCATTACCTACAAGCCCTTGATAGTTAATGTTGCCTTATAGTACATTCAGCATCAAGATGAATTAGAGCAAAAAATACAATTATTAATTGATATGAAAATGAAATCAATATCATATTGGCATTAATAAATCTTAATATTGACTAAAAGCAAAACAAAAGAAGTGCTATGCTAAATGTAAGTATTGTGAACATTCATTGCATCTCTCTGATCAAATGATAAGCCATAAGAAGTTGAAACATGAACTGGTTTACAAACCAAGCATTTCTTCCTTCTTGATGCTGTTTTCCCTCACGACACATCAGGAAGAATAAATTATATATACCTGTGTGAAATAATCACCTGCATCTCAAAAAGATTATACTAACATTTCTGCCCTTTGTGGGATTTTCAAGGAAGCTGCTCTGCTCTATTTCAATTATAAATTTCACATTCAATATAGAAGCTGGCCACAGTGAATATATTTACCAAACTGCATGTTTCACAGTTACAAGCCTGTGATAATGCTGAATGTAGCATGATCATTTTCTCCACAGTTTTCCCTCCACACACACACCAGTAACATACTGCAATATTTCCAAGTTGTGAAAATATATTTGTGCAAAAGAAAGCTTAGTGGGGAACAGACTATTACAAAATGTAAGGTGATATATAAGGGAAGGACGACTTCAGCCATCACAGCAAAAAAAAGAGTGGAGAAAAGGCAACCAGTGCAGCTAGCAGTCAAGTAACAAACTGCATATCTAGCCTGTTCCTCAGAGAAAACAAGCTAGCACTTTAAGTTGTGAATCTTGACACAGATAGTCCTTGAAAGAAGACTTCTATTCTCCCAGAGCTATAGTTCTTGACTTTAACCTTGAAGTGATAACATTAGCATCTTTGCAGGGGAGAGTAGTGTCTTTCCTGCCAACCTTTCTACCAGGCTGAAGACATTTTGAGACAGGAGCTCCACCACTTGTCTTGAGAGTAAAGAACCCTTAGGAAAAAAAAACAACAACAACCCAACAACCCTTCTTCTCTTTCTTCCAAGGATAAGGAAGAAAGAAAACCACCTTGAACTAGTTGCCAACTACAATTCTCTTCCAGATCTCGCTCATGCTATTTTTGGTTTTAACAATAACAGTAGCACTGCTTACATGGAAAATTAAAAAAAAAATCCAAAGGCACTCAGTCCTTTTTCTCCATATAATTATATGGGCAGCAGTAAATGTTGTCAGAATCTAAATCCATAAACAGTGCTATTGTTCTGTAATTCATGCAGGCTGTTTCCTAAAACACACAACCCTCCTACTACAGATCCCTTCTACCTTGTACTCCTGGATGATTCCATTTTGGTGATCTGGAGGGGGAGGATCCCAGGAGATGCTGATGCTTGTGCTGTTGTGGTTTCCAACTGTCAGAACTGTAACAGACTGAGGAGGGGCACTTGGAGCTGCACCAAACAGAGGGAACAAACAGAAATAAGACATTAAACCATTTGCTAGAGCGCAAATTTTGCTGAAACAGTGTAAGCGCAAGCGGAGAATATACAAAGTTCACAGTCCCTGCAGGCCTAGGTATGCACATTTTGTTAGGGACCAACAATTTTGAAAAATGCCTTTCTGAAGAGAAGTATTGTACTGAATGAAAATGTGGAATTTGTGGTAATGGAGAATCAATACAAATCGTTTCTCATTTATTTAGATATAGCATTTCTTAAGCTTGCATTGGAATTATTGTCACGCTTGCACTTGTTTTCCATAATACATCGTTAGCTATGCATATGTCTACTAAGACATAACGTGAGATTGAATCCCCTGCCCAGAAAATTCTTTTGGTTCTTTTTTCCCCACATGGTCTGACACTATTGTGAGAAATGGGAGTTCAGGAATTTTTGTTTGCTTGTTTCCTTTTTTGTTCTCCAAGTCAATAACTCAACATGTTTAAGCATAAATCTTTGGATCTTTCAGACAGACAAAGGTTTAAGTTTTTAAGACTTTACACCAAATGCAAGTGAATTTGATAATTTAGGTCAGGTATATATTTATGCCCTCTTTTCTTAGGCTAGTCCTTCTCTTTAGAGTCCTCTGTTCAGTTCAACCATTCACAGCTGTTTGGCTGGCCACTGCAGACCAAGGCCCTATCTTCCAGGCAGTTCTCTGCCAGCCCCCCTACTCTGTCTTGAAGTGTGAAGAAAAAAATAAAAATGGAAAAAACATAGCTGTTAGTTATGAGAGCCATGCTGGCAAAGCCCCTCCTGCAGTGACACCAACAGCAGGGTGCTTTTGTTGGCTTAGGACATCTTGTTTGGGAAATGGTGCAGCAAGTCCAATAAAGAGGCCAAAGTCCCCTCTGTGAGCATCTGCTGCACCCACATGGGGGCTCTCCCCGCACAGCTATAGCTGTTACCACAAAGGCACATGTCCCTCCTTGGCCACTCCGCAACATTAAAATTTCTTGTGGCCACTGAAGCAAACATTGAAACTCCACCAGAGTGGCACGCTAAATCACCGACGCTGAGTGTGTCATATTAAGGTATGTCCCTGGGGAGGGGGGGAAAAATTTAGTAACAGCTGCACTAAATTGGTCCTACGATCCATCCAGTATATCTTTCCCAGTCCATCTACTCAATCTTCAAAAAAAACCTAATAGAAAGAGGCGAGGGAAGTGTGGACTAATATAGCAAGCATATAGTGATAACTTTCCAGGACAATTTTTCAGCTCTAAGCAGATCCTGTTCCAGGGTGACTTTTTTTTTTAATAACTCTACTGGAATTTTCTTCCAAGTATTTTTCACCACTTTAAATATGATCTTGAAACGTTTAAAATGAAATATGTAAGCTTATGGTGAAGAATAACAGCAGAACTTCAATCAGAACCCCAAAAAACTCTCCCCCGAGCCAGCTTCAAAATCTGTTTGCCCTCTGGTTTTAAGTACCTCATGTTGTGTGGCTCCGACTGCAGTCTGCTCATCAAGAGCATTCCTGCCCAGAGAGGGCTCTAACTGCTATGTTCTGAGGGCACCAGGACTCTAGTTGTATCTTTCCCAACTGTGTGGACCACACCTCTCTGAAAAGCAGACAAAGTTGCTGGTACCTTTGTATCTATGTCTGATAGGTTTAACACAACCAAACACATTCCAGATTTACTTATTTTTTTCCAGTAGCCTCTTTGAGAATGCCTATGTTTCCAATTCAGATGGTTCTCAGGACTAGACATGGCACAGGCTCAGGGAACTGAGCTCAGACCTTATCCTGGTAACCCTGAAGAGCTGGAGTAGCCAATTGCATGAATGACACAACTTAAAACTGTGGTATAAGAAGTAGGGAGGAGGGGCCACACAAGATTCCATAAGAAAAAAAATAGAGAAAAATAATGCACGTATAATAGAATCATAGAATGGCTTGGGTTGGAAGGCACCTCAAAGATCATCTAGTTCCAACCCCCTGCCATGGGCAGAGTTGCCAACTACTAGATCAGGCTGCCAAGGACCCCATCAAGCCTGGCCAGGAATGCCTCCAGGGATGAGTCACCCAGAATTTATCTGGGCAGCCTGTGCCAGTGTCTCATCACCCTCTGAGTAAAAACGTTGTTCCTAAAATCTAACCTAAATCTCCTCTCTTTCAGTTTAAATCCATTCCACCTTGTTCTATCCCTATCTAACTGTATAAAAAGTTGCTTCCCTTCCTGCCTGTAAGCTCTTTTCAAGTATTGGAAGATTGCAATGATGTCTCCCCGGAGCTGTCTGTTCTCCATGCTAAACAAGCCCAACTCGATCAACCTGTCTTCATAGGAGAGATGCTCAAGCCCACTGATCATCTTTGTGGCCCTCCTCTGGACCACTCCAAGAGCTCTGCATCCTTCTTGTGCTGGGGGCCCCAGGCCTGGACACGCTACTCCGGATGGGGCCTCACAAGGGCAGAGTAGAGGGGGACTATCCCCTCCCTCTCCCTGCTAGCCATCCCTCTTTTGATGTAGCCAAGGATACCTCGGCCTTCCAGGCTTCCAGCACACTGCTGGCTCACATCCAGCTTTTCATCCATCACGATGGTGAATGGAGTTAAATCCAGCTGGCAACTGGTCACAAGTGGTGTTACCTAGGCATCGATGCTGGGGCCTGTCCTCTTCAATATCTTTATTGATTACCTGGATGAGGGCATTGAGAGCACCCTCAGTAAGTTTGCAGACGACACCAAGCTGGCAGGAAGTGTCAATCTGCCTGGGGATGGGAAGGCCCTACAGAGAGATCTGGACAGGCTGGATCTCTGGGCTGAAGCCAATGGGATGTGGTTCAACAAGACCAAGTGCTGGGTCCTGCACTTTGGCCACAACAACCCTAGGCAACGCTACAGGCTTGGGGCAGAGTGGCTGGAAGACTGTGTAGAGGAAATGGACCTAGGGGTATTGGTCGATGCTCGGCTGAGCATGAGCCAGCAGTGTGCCCAGGTGACCAAGAAGGCCAATGCATCCTGTCTTGTATCAGAAATAGTGTTGCCAGTAGGAGTAGGGAAGTCATTGTCCCTCTGTACTCAGCACTGGTGAGGCCACACCTCGAGTACTGTGTCCAGTTTTGGGCCCCTCACTGCAAGAAAGACATTGAGGCCCTGGAGTGTGTTCAGAGGAGGGCGACGAAGCTGGTGAGGGGTCTGGAGCACAGGCCTTATGAGGAGCAGCTGAGGGAGCTGGGATTGTTCAGTCTGGAGAAGAGGAGGCTCAGGGGAGACCTTATCGCTCTCTGTAACTACCTGAAGGGAGGTTGTAGCGAGCTGGGGTTTGGCCTCTTCTCTCTTATAACCAGTGACAGCACAAGGGGGAATGGCCTCAAGTTGCACCAGGGGAGATTCAGGCTGGACATTAGGAAATACTACTTTTCTGAAAGAGTGGTCAGGTGCTGGAATGGGCTACCCAGGGAGGTGGTGGAGTCACCGTCCCTGGAGGTGTTCACGAAACATTTAGATGTTGTGTTGAGAGATGTGGTTTAATGGGGTTTTTGGTGGTAGGTGGATGGTTGGACTGGATGATCTTGTAAGTCTTTTCCAACCTACCTAATTCTATGATTCTATGACCCCCAAGTCCTTCTCAGCAGGGCTGCTCTCAAGGAGTTCTCCTGGTCTGTACTCATATCTGGGACTGCCCCAACCTGAGTGCAAGATCTTGCACTTGGCTTTATTGAACTTCATTAGGTTCTCGTGGGCCCACTTTTTGAGCCTGTCCAGGTCCCTCTGGATGGCATCCCTTCTTTCTGTTGTATTGACTGCAACACTCATCTTAGTGTCAACTGCAAACTTGCTGATGGTACACTCAGTCTCACAGTATGTCATTGACAAAGATGTTGAAGAGCACCAGTCCCAAGACGGACCACCCCTGGGGGATGCCGCTTGTGACCAGCCTCCACCTGGATGCAGAGTCATTGACAACAACCACCTGGCTATGACCATCCAGACAATTCTTTACCCACTGAACAGTCCACCCTTCAAATCCATCTCTCTCCAATTAAGAGATAATGATATGGTGTGGGACCATGTAAAGGCCTTGCACAAGTCCACATAGATGACATCAGTTGCCCAGTGTATGACTCCTGTCAGGCTGTACACTTTGACAACTACATTTTCAGAGGTAGGTTCAGCTGCAAAGCAAATAGTGCTATGTGGAAAGAGTTCTGGAGGGGAGAAATTGAACTATATTGTGGACAGTTTGACTCTTAACCAACTCGAGTAAAGCATGGAAAGGTGACCTTGGGCTACACCTTGCCATTGTGCAAAGCATAAGATTGTTGAACTATAAGGTTGCATTGTGTATTTTATGGCAAATGAAATAATTTGCCACAGGGAAAAAAAAATAGTGTTTTAAAAACCTTGAAGTTATTGTGTAACAACATAACCATGAATAACTGTGTGTGCAATACTAATCAGAAAAATGTTTTTTTGTGGAAACAATAATAATAAAAATGTGTAACTTTTTTTTTTTTAAGTAAAATGGAACATTGTGCGGAAATGTATATACTTTCATCATTATAAAGGACATTTAGGTATATAATGTTTTATGTACAAGTACTGGGGAACATGGAGGAAAGGAGAAGTGAGAGAGGTAAGTGCTATAAATAAATAAAATTAATACCTTCCTCTATCACTGAAAAAAAAGCACACTGCAATGACTTGTGTTTGCATTTAAAGTGCAAGAATATTCAAGTGAACATTCCGTTTGAGGTTTCTTTTTGGTTTTGGAGGATATATGGTAAGTGTTAAGCAAAATTAAATCACAACTTATGAATGTAGCTGAAAGTATCACTTTAAGAACTGCAGTAAGGCAAGCAAGAATTGATTGCTGTTGCAAGACAGCAGCTGATAAAACTAAGGAGACCTCCATTACCAACTGTCATACTTGTGTGGTGACAAACAGTACGCAGAACAAATACTACTCCATAAAGTTATTCCAGAAGAGATTTAAAACAGTGGATGTAACTGAAAGGATTATCATCCGTCTTCAAAGCAGAAGTGAAAATTAACAAACAAAATGTTCTATTTAGCTTGTATGTGTATAGGCACACATATGCATATAACAGTTCTGCTTCCTCTTTCTATGATAATATCACTTTGTAAGCTGGCACCATGATATAACTTAAGCCACTTGTCTGACACTGCCGCAGTTATTAAATAGACCACATTGAAAAATAACATTTTTAAAGCTGTTTTCTCATTTCCCTTGCTGCTGGCTTGTGGAGAACAACTTGCCTGCTTCTTGACAGGTCAATTATTCCAGTGCTCAGCTTCTTCTTACAGACATGAAAGAACCCAAATCGCTGCTCATCTCTTCCAGAGGCAGCCAAACAGAATTCCATTTATTACCTTCACAAGGCCAAAGAGGTAGGAGATGAATGGATACTGAACTGTGACAAATGCCTAATCCAGACGAAAAGTCTAACTGTAGCAAAATTGATTTTTGGAGCTAGGACTCAGAAGTAACATTGCATGTAAAATTAAATCCAGCAGAAAGCTGCCACTGCCTCCTGATTGTACTTTTCCTTTACCTGGGCTGTTCATTTTGATCGTGCAAAAAATTTCAAACATGCATATCACTATTCCAAATTATTTTCTAAAAATAGTACAACTGACATTTAAAAAAAGTCAAGTCTAAAAAAGCTCAATTTTGAAATGGAATCACAGGCTACACAGAAAGTGTGACACCTTTAAATAGACTGCCATTTCTCTTTATTGGATGAGGAGCAAACCACAGTTATTAAAAACATTTAGTTAATGCTATTTTTGAAATACACGAACACCAATATGATTACAAAGTTGATATGAGGAACTAAGGGAAATATCTCTGGTCATCTACTGAATTTCTTACTTTTCTCATGGAAGTACATAATTTTATCACCCAAACAAGTGGAAGAATTTTATACAGGGGCTGACACTTGACTTGTGGTAACACTGTGTGTTACAGGCTGCTTTTCTGGAAGAGATACTTGTAAACAGACTACTTGAAGGTTATACTAAGCTACAAAACAGATCCTCATTTGTTAGTTACACATAACTACAGGCGAGAAAAGTCCTAAAAATCTTCACAACGTGGAAAATTCCACACAGAGAAAGTAGCCTTTAAAGTACAGTGTTACCTGACTGGCTGTGTGGGGAGATGAGGTTTAAGAAAGAAAATTTAACTCCTCATTTATTTTATAGAAATAGAAATCTCTTTTTCAGTAGCTTTTTTTTTTTTTTTAAATTATTACTTTCAGAGCTTGGTTTAGACTGCAGCAAAGCGAGTCTTAACTGATTTGTTTAGGATTTATGGTCTGAACAAAGAAATTGGAAACAGAAAGTAGCAAATTCTAAAAGTGACTTGAGCAATGCCTTCCTACATGTTGCAGGACACTGAATTTCCTCATCTATAAAGTAGAGGTAGCTACCAAGTTATCCTCAGGATTGCTCATTTGCTGGCCAATAATCATATCAAATTAAAGAGAAAAAGAGAGTGAGTCCTTTCGAGAAGTAAAAAGTGCTTGGCAATCAGCACTAAATTAAACCTCAAGAGACTACTGTAAGTGATTAAGATGCGTCTTCAGTAGGACTGAAAGAATGCACTCAAAACCCATGAAAACCACATGAGCGTTTAGAAACATCACTGGTATTTCTTTCCTATGTTTTGAAAGACATCAGTGATGCAAAGTGAGAAGATGAACCCTCACTTTTATGATCACTCTTCTTTTATAGAAGAGACATCATAGAATCATAAAATCACAGAATTGCTCAGGTTGGAAAAGACCTTGAAGATCAAGTCCAACCGCAACCTAACCATGATGCTGATGGTTCAACAAGGTTCTCCAGGCACAGGTTATTTTAGATAGATAGGTTTGTTGTATGCCAAGAGAAAAGGATAAAAATTCCATACCTCACCTCAACCTCTTTTCTTCTTTTATAAAAAATGCTCCTCAAGTGCATATACATTTAAGTAAAACTATATTGTGCTACACCCCACAGAAACGACTGCTTCTGCATTTCAGTGGTGTAAAATGTTTGCAGTGTCTGCACACCATGTTTCACCTAGGTCTAAATGGTACTTAAGAAAACTCTCTAAACAACGAAATACGTCAGTTTCATGAACTGCGCTGGCAGAAACAATGGAGTGGCGTGCCTTTCAAACTGGAGTTTTATTTTCAAAATGCAGACCAAAGTCTTTTATTGCAGCAACACTGTTTGCAAAAGAATGGCTGCTGTGTACGCTTTTTAGAAGACTCAAAGCCATTTGCACATAAGGAGCATGTAGAAGCCAGAGGAATATAGAACTGGCCAAATGCTTTCTCCTGGAGTACTTATAGCACAAAACTGAATATGATATCGAATTCTAATGATGACCCTATATTTAACAAACAGAAATCATGCAGAGCTGAATGAAGGTGTGCATAAAAAAACCAAAATGATATTTGACTATTTTACTAACCTTCCTCTGTGGTACGAGCAGACTTTGATTCACTGTCCATTCCTTGAAATTCATTGAAGTAAGGGCGAACTTTAATTTCATAAGTGACTCCTTTTTTCAAGTTGACTAGAACAGCACTGCGCTCTGTTGGGACTTTGACCTCCAAATTCTGCCATACAGCTGGAGACGGTAGGCCAGATGTTTGGCGATACATTACTCGGTAGCCCTGAATAAACTGCGATTGGCGGTCAACCTAGAAATGGCATTAAATAATAGGTCCATGAGCATATTAAAGTAACCAAACATTCTGAAAAGAAAGCAGAACATTTGCCTAGAATACTTTTGTCCTCATGAAAAAGAAAAAATTAACAATCATTTATTCTGCTGAAATTTAAAAATCAAACTGCCTCCTTGTGAGACACTATTAATTGTCTCTAAAGGAACATTCTTCTCACATTACTTGTTATGAAACATTTATTTCTATTTTACTTTCTGCAGTTATATATATCATGACAAATACCATCTTAAATCGTAAAACAAGCTCTCACCCCTGCAACAAATCAAAAAATGAAAACTTTGGCATAATGCTTACTGCATGTAAACTTATTATGGACATCTTGGCTACTGATGTGCTGAAATATGAGAAGAAAAGAAAAACAAATTCTTTTCAGAAGAGGACAAGTCTTTGAAGAAGCCCTGTATGCTTTCAGTTAGTCCATTACTTGGCTTACAGCTCATCTTTTCATGAGATGCTCAGGAAAGTAAAATAAACATAAGACAGATGCAGGGAAAACAACATCCAAGAACATGTGCTGTTTCTTGCATTGATAGTCTAAACAGTCTCTTTACATCCTAGGGTTGTGATGTACTCAATCCATCAGATGGAGATGGAATGTTGTTTTTGTTTTATATTCTAACTGTTGCTAGGCAGACACAATTCAGGATTGAGATCATACACAGAAGTTTAACAATTCTAACCTATCACAGCTAAAAGTAGAATTTTTTTATTTGTAGGAAAAACTTAAAACGTATTTTATCTGGGAGACGTTGCATGCATTTTTTTCTCTTGGGAAAAAAAAAAGCAACAAAACAATTTGAAATAATGATTTGAGTTACTATGATGTTTGCATGTACAAACAGACAAAACAACCATCAGGTTTTACCCATCAGGTAAAATCAAACCAAATCTAGCTGCTTTTGCAGTTGTCAAATAAAGATCCAAAGAAAATGCAGCCAAATAACAAGACTATATGTCTAGCAGTTTGATACATTTCCATGTTATATCTAAGATTCAACAAGTAGGGTTTCCTTTCTGTTCTTGACAGTCTGCTAGCTCAAAGGTATTTCAGAATTAAAGATACATTTGTTTGACTTGTCTTAAGAAGAAATGAATTTCAGGCTGCAAACAGAAACCAGGGTCTATTACACTTTCCCTATAATCTTGTTATAGTTTATTGAGTCATTCAGAAGGGATGCAGATTCTTAAGACATTAAAAAGCAGGGCAAGCAAGAAGAAAGCTTTATTTGTCAGAGCAAAGCAGAAATGTCTTTCATCAAAACTGTCACTGTTAAAAATCTTGCAACATATGTTACAACAACATTAAGCCTGCATTTTATAAACTTCTCTACATTCACTTTAAGTGAATTTATGCACTGAAAGAGGGATATAACTCACAATAATAGCTTGTTAATACTGAAAGAATCAAGCTGTGTTTTTAAGAAGAACATTAAGCAGCTGTTTCCAGATGAAGGGAGTCTGTAAATCAGAGTAAATTGTTTTTATCCATGTTTGACTTTCATTAATTAAATGTTTTACGGACTAAATACTTTGTGAACCTCATGTTTACTACAAAATTCAGTAAGAATAGCAATTTCATATACTTTGTAGTACAGATTCTCAACCTACCTTACAATATGAGGCTATGATGTTTAGTAATTAAACGCTAAGTTTGGTTCTTGCCCAGCTTCTGTATTAGAAGTTATGCTGAAAGACAGCATAACTGTTTTAGAACTTTCCATTTTGTCTTTGCTGCACTTTTAAGCTCTACTGACTCCTGTGTAGTGGGGAAGACCTGAAAATTTAGAACTAAGCTGAACGGTAACTGTTTGTTGCCATGAAATGGTATAAAAAGTGTTTTGCATGACATCATACAAACGAGAAATACACCTACTAACTCACAGAGAACTGTACACTTGGATTTCACTAAACTAATTTTCAGTCCATCACACTTTCATATCTGCTTACACATAATATTCAAATTATCCATATACCTCTCTTTTCCCTAGCTATTAAGTTCTTTACAAGAAAGACCAAACAACATAAGCAATATGAAAACAATGTAGTAGTAGAATAAGGCTGCCATTTACAGGGTTTCAGTAAACTACCTTTATCTGGGGCTCATACAATTTACACAGGTGCTTTCAGTTGGAAGTTTGATTGCGACAGAGCTGAATGATCTGCCAGGATTTCAGATTATTGAGTGATTCTGTTGTTGGTGGTCTGGGAGGGTACTTATGAATGAAAATACTATGCATTTTTAATGCTTTCTATAAACACCTAGTCGTATTCAATATCAAGGAGGATACTAAGCTGTCCCTAATGCCCACCTGTAGTTAGTCTAAACAAGAGGCACTTTTCCTATGGTCAGATTTTTGGGAAGCCGTTCAGGGGTCACTTCACTTACTGCACAAGGCGGAGATTTCATTTTGTTCGGAATTTTCTGAATAGTACTAAAATACTTTTGGTTAATTACACAGATTAACCAGAGACAAATGTGAGATATACATATATATAGCTCAAGGTATACGTGAGGAAAATCAAGTGTATTTCACATAGATACATATACATATATACATATACATACATACATATACATATGCATTTATGTCTATATACACAATCTTATATATAATACAAAGCTTGTAACTTCATCCTTTCCTCTTATGTGGTAATTACATGTCACTTCAACAGCAGGCCACTAAAATATGCTTAGTGTTAAAGAATTGCATTCAGTTGTGCTAAGCATCAATTAACTATAGGATTAACACACATCTGCATGTAGGTAGAGTTGCAGAAACATGCAATATGTAATTTGGGGGAAGAATTTACTAATTTCTAGTTATTCTCATTTCTCTCTCCCTTTTTTTTTTTAATGGTTTGTACTTCCTCTTACAAAGCACTTAGCATTATTACAGAGATTGCAAGAATTTTCTCTGCTGAGTACTGGGATCACAGAATGTTTCCAGTCTTTCCGTGACACTCTTTAGAATTTGCTGGGAGCAAAAAAAAAAAAGCTGCTTTAGAATTTGTAGGAGCAGCGGTGGAATCCCCTTACCAAAAGAGAGCTGCAACAGTTGCTGGTCTAAAGGTACATCTTCTACCCAAAAGATAGATGGCAGAATATGCAGATGTTCCTTTAAAAGGCAGAAGACAGCAATTACTGGATGGGTTCTGTTCAGCATTGACTCAGTGCTTTAAGGCAACCTGCAAGCATAACCGGTCGTGCACACTACACTCTCTCTCTTTTTGATGAATGTGTAGTGTAGGAGGTATCTATAAAGCTGACGGTAGCTCTCAATTTCAGCAGAATACAAAGTTCTTTTTTTCCATGCACATACCACAGCTAAACATAAGAGAAGTTCAGTAACTATGATCACTCTGTAAGCTATTTGCTTGTTTAAAAAAAAGGGGAGGCGGGAGGGAGTGGTGCAAAAAAACCCTCATAATGCAGCTTATGCTGCAAATAGAGGTTCCTTTCAGGCAATTCAGCTAATCTGCACCTTGAAGACATTTTGCAGTATGCTCTTGGGTATGTAAGCTTCTACTCCAAAATACCCTGAGAAGAACTCTGCTCCCAAATCAGCACACACAGCAATTCTCTATCTGGGCAGAACATCTTTCACATTGTTCTGAGCTCACTCATAATGGACTACAATGGGCTTACATGGCTGCAGCCTGTGGGAAGCCCATGTGGGACCAGTTTGGGACAGATGGCATCCCATGCGAGGGACCCCGCCTGGAGCAGGACCAGAGAGTGACCATGGAGGAGTGGCAGAGATGAAGCATTATGGACTGACTGAAGTCCATTCCCTTTTCCCCTGTGCTGCTCAACGGGATGAGGTAGAAGAGGCTGGATGTTGGAGGGAGGTGGTTTTAGTTTGCTTTTAGTTCTCACTGCTGTTATCAAAAAGGAATTCATTACATTGATCTCCCTACGCTGAGTCTGTTCTGCCCATGGTGGTAACCATTTACTGATCTGCTTGTTTTTATGTCAATCCATGAGCTTCTTTTCATTGTGTTTTTCTGTTGTTCTGTTGATGAGGGGGAGTCAGAAAGCAGCATGGTGGAGTGGAGCTACATATTGGGGTTAAATCACTACACGGACTCACAGTAATCTCCAAAAATTCAAACAGAACTAGTATTTATCGACCTACAGGAACAAGACAAAGGGTGATGATACACTGAAAGACTGTCCAGTAGGCTCAACTCAAACTTCCAGTGAAGCACAATCATTTTAAATCAATGTCAAATTAAAAAACAGAGGCAAATAAATTATCCTTCTGCATGGTAGCCTCAAAATTCCTGTAAGGCACTTGGGATTTCAAAGCAGCAATTATTTTGCCACACTGAAGAACTGAATTTTTTCCTGATTATGCCACAGGGCTCCTACATAATGCTAGGAAACTTCTCACATTTGGCCACTAATTAAACTCTCAGTTTAATGCTCAAAGTGAGAAAATTGAGGCTAGAAGCATTGAGCTATAGTTGAGGTTCACTAAAAAGGTGCTTTGAGTACACAGTGTGCTGTAGCAATGCAAAAATATTTGTTAGAAATAAAAAAAAATCAGGCCAGAGGTTTAAAATCAGGTAACAACGGGTATATCTGATATGCAATAAATACCTCTGCATCTTGTCTATCTATATGTAAGGTCGGGATAATTACATATTTTTATCCTTCTGATGATAAATTCAGTATTATTTGTGAAGCACCAAATGTTACAGTTGAGAGCATGACAGATAAGCACGTTAGACAAACTAATATTTTGTTATTCAATGCTGGGTTCCAGTGGTATGAATTTCCTAAGATCTGGCAACACACGCTGAATAAAAAAGATAAAAAGAAATGGTGAACAGCTTTATGAAGAATAGATACTGTATGCAACCAGATAATTATAGTTACACTTTAATACTTAGGCACATGAAGGATAAATTAATGTGACGGTGACAACCTAGCTTCTGATACTGCTTTTTAACACTGACTTTGTAAGCCTAACTTTTTAAAACAGATGAAATATGTGTGCATATATTTAGATATTTTATTTCTAAATATTTTGAAATTGCAAAACAAAAGCAGAGAATTATTTGTGAAATTTTAAACTAAAAAAAAATGAAGAAAGGAAAACCAAAAACATCTCAGAAAGAAGAGAGAAATTGGTGTTAATTTGCTGGGAGTCAAGATGCCAGAAACTCAATAATAGCGGAAGATTCTTGGCATTTACTCTCTGAATTGCAGAAGGTCAATACAGAAAGTCTTACGAGTCTCAGTGCACTTCTGTCCTTCTGTATCTTAGCTACACTATCTAACCAGTTTATATGAACAGAACAGACTTTATTCTCTGGATGGAGAGGCTGCTTTCCTTTTAACTATGGTTAATTAGTTGGTTTTGTTCTGGTTGCCATTATGTTTCTAATTAGCTGTTCCAGAGACTTTTTTTGTGTGTGCCTTTCTTCCCTCAGGCAATTCCAAAACACATCCACAGAGGTCTATTCACTTGTCAGATGCCATAGGGTCAATGCTCTGTGGGATCTTTCCAGTGAGCTGATACCCTTGATATCCGTAAAAATATACCTTAACTTCCCATATTTTCTTTCCTCATTAGTAGTTCAGTAGAGGCACCAAGAGACTCTTCAACCACAGTATTTCATTATAATACAGTGCAAGTTGTTACAGTGTATAAAACTGAATTCCATTTGTAAATAGGGAGCAAACCTATGAAATAGTGTTTCTGCTATCTTTAACCCCCAAGAAAGGACTTGAAGGAGCACCACACAGATGTCATCTAGGTTTACAATTACTGGCTGCTAACATTCAAAGTTTCTAATCTACTGAACCATCTGCTTGGGTAAAAAGACTTTCTGCAAAGGCACCTGGACAAGAAAGTCAGTCTGTCCTGGAGTTATTTAGCTGGAACAGACAGTATTTTTAGAAGGACAAGCTGAGTGTTGACATCAACAACAAAATGCAATGACACATCTTTTAAATAATCTTCTAAGAAAGACTAGTTTGTGCACTTCTCTATTCATTTCTAATCCAGCCCCCTTACCACTGAAATCTGTCAAAACGAAGATGGCATATAAGCCTCCATAAATACGTCTGAGATGTGTAATAACAACAGTAATGTCTATAATACACAATCTATCACCATATTTATATCCTATTGTATAGTCCTCCGTACACATTAACCTCTTAGTAATATTACATGTAGAAGAAAACCCCTGAGGACTGTGAATATCCCTTTAGAAGAATTCATTCTATATACTGCAACTGTTTCAGTGATGGTCATTGCAATGTTATTTATCTCACTTTTCTAACCCTGACTCTCCTTCCTCTGGGGCAAATGCTCCAAAAGCAAAGCCCTCATTTGTATGTGAATTTTGAAAGCCATATACCATATCTTAACTTCTCAGAAATTCTACCTAGTAGTTTGGTCCCTCAAATAGATAAGAACTGCCAGAAACATTCTGGTCTTCTATAATGAAAAGAAGTCCACTGGCTGAGAGTAAGGCATATGCGAGAATACCAGATGCTACCCATGGATCAGGCATCAGAGTAACATGTTGCCTACTTTTCAATAAGTGCCCTACAGAAAGCTATTTCTGCATTTTAGAGTCACCAAATAATATTGTCAAGAGGTCCCCATGCTTTGAAGTGGGAAGTGTTTTTTCATGCAACATTTTAATGATGATATTTATTTTTGCTATCCACAGTTATGAATCCACAGATCAATTACCCTTAGATTATGGTGTTAAACATAATTCATGTTCATAATATTTTTCTCATTAGACATCTAGCTCCCTTTAAGCTGAATGCAGAAATCCTTCAATCTGCCTGACCTGAAGGAGAAAATGAAAAGACCATTTCAACAACACATATTCCTGTATGATGTTAGCTTAGCAGAGCACTTATGCTGAAGTCAAGACTGGAGCTTTTCAGTAGAGTAAAAAAATGTAGGGACAAATAGGCAAAATTAGGTAAAGCAAGGTAATTATAATGAAAGCCTTACTGTCCAGGTAACTTGAACTGTCGTGGGCGTCAGCACAACAGGGTTATGCAGTCGTACAATGACATCTCCCAGTTCCTTCTGGACTTGCCTGTGATCCACGCCTTGTGCTGGTGGACTGATATCTGGCAGACCAAACAAACACATGAAAGCATTATTTTAATGAGAAGACATACATGGCAACTGGAATGACTGAATAGCTTAATGACTTGACTTTAACACCCTCTTACAGCAGTGTCTTTAAAACAATAGATTGATAACCATTAAAATGTGAACTACAAAACATACCAAGTAAATTCAAACCAATCATTCACCTTTGGCTGCTTAGGAAATCACAAAATAAAAATACATTAAAATCAGTATTCAGAGTTGATGGTAATGTTTTTTCAGATCTGGTAAGTGATGAGAGAGACTCAATATTCACTAGTTCTATAATGTTCAGATAGCAATAATGTCAGCCAGGTATCTGGAACCAAACTGGCTAGTGTACTTTAAGAAAATGAACAGTTTTTTAACTTTCCTAGAACATACACAACACTTAGTTATTGTATGTTTTGAAACTGTCACTAAACATTCCCTCCTTATATACCATGCACACAAGAAACCAAACACCACAAATAGCATTTTCTTCAAAGTGAATTTTCCCTTTACATAGATAATGAAATCTAGCGCAAATATGAAAAATAAAAATAATTCATCAAATTAAAATGACTGTGATCTCATAAAAGGCCAACAAAACTATTTTACCACAGAAATTTTCTTGTCAAGTGTATGCTAAAGACTCCTTCAAAGAGGAGCGGAAAATTATTTCTTCTAGTAAAAATACAAAGGAATTTGATCACTTAGTATGAAGGTCCATGGAAAACTATGATTACATCTTCAAGCACCACATGTAGCCCTTGTACCTAGTTCTTAAAGATCTCATTTGGGTTATTGCATTGTGATAAACTAAAGGAAGATGTATTATCTCTCATAAACAGGAACAGCAGATATAAGGTATGTGTCAGAAAATGAAGGAGGAGATGTTCAATGTGAATTTCTTCAATATGTCTTTTTAGTGATAATTCTAGAAATCACCATGCTCTGTTACACTGAACCAAAAGGACAATGTTGGGCTAACAGCTATTAATTAGCCAATACATCACTGCATCTCCCTTCCCCCTACAGTAGACACAGATGGAGGTAATTTTTAGGAGGTAGTGAAGTTTGGACGCATTCAGTGGATCCTTCAAAGGTCTTACAATGCCTCTCCCGGCATTGTATGTTAGTTGTCTATCTGTAGATAAACGTGCCTATTAGATATACATATATTGATTATTTCTGCTTCAATTTGTTGTTCATTTGTCCAGAAAGACACAAGCACAGATTTTATTCTAAAAACCTTGATACATTATGGCCAGGCCTGCCTACACTTTTGTGAATTTTGCTTGGTTTTCTCATGAGACTCATTAGCCAAAACCACTTTCCCTCTTTTTGGATCAATCAAATGTACTCAGGGAAGAAAAAACACACTTAAAAATCCTGTTTTTCCCCTTTCATGGTCTTAGGGTATGTGAGTATGTTGTATTTGACTTTTTTTTATGATCTTCTGAATATTATTGAGAAGAAATAATAATGCTTTAGAAATGAAGCATTTAAACATAACAATGATATCTGAATCACAGGCCTTCAGATTTTGAAAGAAACTTGGTTCTGGCAATCAATACTTTAACTTCATAATTCTGGATTTTATGGGTTCAGAGCTACCAAGAAAAAATAGAATCACAAGCTTCTATTGATACTCAAATGCAGATGGCTCCATGGGTCTCCAAAAGGAATATAAATGAAAAATCACTATCAGCAACAGTGAAGGAGCTTATCTAGCAAATTATGCCTATTCAAAGTGACTAAGAAACAGACAGATCCAATAAAATAAATCTAAGACAGCAAGTCAGACTGGTTTGCAGAATGATCACTTACACCACTATCCATAAAAAGGTATGATCCTTGATAAAAATTACCAGTGCTTATATTTTAAGTTAAATTATGCTGTAGTATACAATTGGCCAAATACTTATAGTCCCTTGCCAGATAAGAAATTTCTACATAGTTTTCCCATATGAACTATATTTTAGCATAGAAAGAAATACCTAGAAATCGAGGGAATAACATGGGTTTATATCAGTAAGAAATGAATATCAAGATGTACTTGTGGAATTCTGTTTATTCATATGTACATTTGGAAACACATATATATATGATGGTCACATTGTAATGTCATGCAATGAAATCTTCACATTACTAGGAGACTCCTGGTGGGAAAGCAGTTGATTTACCCATAAGCAAATCTTCAAGTATTGGCATAATAAAGTCATGACTTATGGAAAACTGGCTCAAGAAGCATATCCTAATCAAAATTAAGAGGTCTCTGAAATTAAATTGGTTGTATATTTCCTCTAACTTCTCTTTTACAGCTTCCAGTGAACTTCCTACTAGTGGCTAGTAATTTAAATTCCAGGGATATGATTATACATAGTTTCATATATGATTATAGATAGTTTCCTTGAGGTTTTTTTAATATATGATCTGGTCTGCTAATAATCCAACTATTCAAATCTTTTCCTAGAGCAATTACTGATTTCTCTGTCCTTATTTGATACAAGGCATTTAAGGTAAGCCTTTTGAAAGCCCCTGATTGTCTACTTGTAGTTCACTGGTGAAAATATGCATAAAATTATACTACTTGCCTTTTGCTATGCTTATTACCAGGAAATAAAATGCCAGATATTAAAGCTGCCACAGACACCTGTTGCAAATTAATATTATGTAGTACAGTTATAGCTGCTTCTCTCTTCCTCAATGGCCGCCGTGAACAGGCTTTCTAGTGTGTGTCAGCTTCCTCTGTCAGCCTGAATTGAATTCAGTCATAATTAGAAATCACATCAAAACATTATGCTAATTTTCAATTGATTTTATGATTTAATTTCATTAAACTGGAGGTTACCAAAGAAGCTATAAATCCTGTACATGTTTCAGTGTGCTTGACTGCTAAACAGCTTCTGGAAATGGAAGTTGCAACACATGCTGTAGCTAATTAAAAGACATGTTTTTACTGAAATCAAATTGCTTGTCAGTATGTCAGATAAAAAGTCGTCAGTTGACATTCAAATGCCAAATAAAGTTGTATTTTTAATTAAGTGATAAGTTATGCAGACTAAAGGCTGGTGCAAAGAAAAGCATAAGTTGCCTTATCAAAACGGGAGAGTAAGAAAGAAGAAAACTTGCAATACTCCATGGATAGTCAAGCCATGAAATCCCTCCTCAACTTATTCCTTCAGCTTTTCAGAAAACAGCTCTTTCTCCTTTTACAGCAATGATTTTTATTTATTATTTGCTATTATTATTTTGAGGAGGTAATTATTAAGGACAGATTTATTCAGGAATAGACTGGGATGAGAGGCTGGATGTGGTGGCTATGTGATAAAGAAATACCACTCTACTCGTTTCTTTTTTTCCGTCCAGGGCCTACAAAGAATACAGTTCCAATTACACATGCTGGAGACTGACACAGGATGCACAGGCTCTCCCACACACTTTTCTAACTTCCATAAACAGGGATAGATAATCTCACTGAAAATTAAATGAAAGAGGAGCTATTACTTTGGAGTTGAAGAATTTATGATTTCAAAAAAAAAGATTAATTCCTGTACTCCAACCTGCTTAATGCAAAAGTACATTCTTGAATGAAGTACTCAAGCAATACGTTGTTAAAGCCAAAAAACCCATGCTGTGAAAAGAAATTTGTTTGTGGCAGTTACACTCATTTAGAGCCAAGTGTAACATGAACAGAATTTATAGTCACCAGACACTCTGGAAACAAGAGATGGAGGATCACAGCTATCAATTATATCACTAGCCTACAAATAAGGGATTTCCCTTCAGACTTCCCTTATGGTTTATTATGCAGTGAATTATGAATGTAAAAATTCAGAAATGTTTATATAAATTGAAGAGCTATACATTTCGCAGAATAACTTTGAAATACACTCATCATACAGATGTCTTAATTTATATGAATAACCTGTACAAATGTTGGAACAGATTTACCAATACACTATGGACATTTTTTTGCAGTTCCTGTATTAAAACTAATGGTAAATGTGGTGTTTGCCTGTTCTTTGTACTTATTATGACACTGTATCTCTGCTTGATAATGGAGATGAACTAAGGATAGAAAATAGGCAGTAAGGATACAACAGAAGAGAGTACATGTCTAGAAAAGTTTGGGTGCCTTCCTCATTTTGCTTTTAATGGAAACTGAGCAACGAGATGCATACCAACACTCCAACACCTGCAAATTAAAAATGTGCCAAGGCACTGCAGAGCTAAACTATCCTTAGCTGTCTCCTAAATTCCAGATTAATAAAGCAATCATTGGACTGTCTTTATTAGTTAAGTTGTATTCAAGATTCCTTCAGTCAGAGTGATAACATAAAATGGTCAAACCTAACGGTCAACCTTCAGATTCTTTTTTTCTATTTTAGCTCAAGCATGTAAGCCATAATAATTGCTATTACCTTGTGTTCGGACAGGATCTGACATAGGGCTGGGATCACTCAGTCCTTGTGAATTGATAGCTCTCACCATAAACAGGTAGATTGTATTGGGACGCAGTCCTCTCACAGTGTAGAGAGTGGTCTTCACATGGTTAGCCACTGTTTGCCAACTATTGCTCACAGATTGACTGCAATAAGAAAATGGTTGAAGATTATAGACTAATGCATGAGAAAACAAGGAAGTAAAAGAGGATCTACAGGAAAAATAGAAAAAACAAGGCAAAAATAAAAAGATTTCGTAGTTTCAGTTAACTTAATCAAGACAAGATAAAAATATGACAGCTTTCAAAAATATTTCAATAAAATACTTTCAATAAAAGCAAAAGCTTTTTCTATCACTCTAAGAAATACCTGCAAAAGGAAAGTGTGGAAAGCAGTATATTTAAATGATAAATAGGCCAATCCTGAATATAAACGTTAGAAAAGAAAAAAACATTGAAATAATAAATTATTATTTATTAAATTTAGTAAATTATGTCAACAGCTGTAATTAGGAAAAAAATACTCAATCTAAATTCATACTCAAAGTTAACAAAAAATCTTCCGAAAATATGCTTGTAAATGAAGAAAACTATATGAATATTCTTTCTGTCACTATATTTTCATTTGAATGGTAATATAATTAGATTATAATCCACTGTATGAAGAGATTTCAGCTGTGATTGTAAAAACTGCTTTTAATAAAAATACTTGGCTTCTGTAAAAGTTTTTGATGGTGTGCCGTTAAAGCTTATCCAAGGTGAAAGATGATAAACGTTTATAGACAAAATTTGATTTTATTGTGCTTTGTTGTATAGAATTGACAAAAAAATTGTTAAATATCTTAAAGGAAAAAAAATATGAAAGTGTTTCTTCCATTTTGTTTCTACTGTTTCATTCATTTAATGCACTGAGAATAGCACAAGTCCTAGAACAAAATCAGCAATCTGTATGCACGATGATGTACTTTGCATATTAACATACACATATAAAGCATTATCACTATAATGTTTTAAATTTGAAAGCAAATAATTTTGATAAATTCTTGCTAGAATATTAATTAAAAGATAAACTATACTACTGGTTATTTTCTGAATATGTTGATGCAGAAAAGCATGTAAGAAAGTGTACATCCATATGCAGAATACTACTCTTGTAATACGTATGAGGGATACAGCTCATGCTTACACAAACTTGCTGAATTGGGGCCCAGGAGTTCTTTCCAACCACGCATTAAATGCTGCTGTGTGGAACAGAACAGCTGGATCCTCTTCAGCCTCAGGCTGCAAGATGAAATCCTGAATTACGAACACCAGCCTTTTCAGTTAAAAGTTTTATTCCATCTAAAACCGTTAAAACACAGAAATTTAGAGTGCTTTAACTATTTAATAGGTGCTGTTTTAACAAGAACAGGAATTCAAGTACGCAAAGAGATTTAAAGATTGTCCATTTGTTTTCAGTTTGTTTGTATTACAACAGTCTAAGTAACTCAACCCCAAATGGTTTGAAATACAACATTCCCCTGGTGATCATTAGAACTAAGGGAAAAGTAACAAATAATGAGTGCATTGTCCATTTATGTTCCTGTTGACCTGAAGAAAAAGTTAAATGCTTCACTACTTAATGACTTAAGAAAATGTGATGACTTATTAAAAAACAAAACAAAACAAAAAACCTTAAAGAATAAGAATCAATGCCTGCCATTCGAGTTATGTCTTTTACTGAACTTTAATGATACATGGAGAAACCAAAAGAACACCGCAGTACCATGAGAACAGCTGGTACTCGGATTTAAGCAAAATTAGAAAGGAAGGAGATTAAAAGTAGAATAATTCACATACCTAAAGGCCTCAATGATATATGCACTAGCTGGTAGGCTTCCAGGGGTCCCTGGCTGCCAGGACAGGGTGACACTGTTCTTAGTAACATCAGTGACCTGAGGCTTGGATGGTGGCCCAGGGAGATCATTTATGTCATAATTTTTACTGACTGTTGCTCCACCCAACTCTGCAAGGAGCAAATGCAAAATAATTACTTTTTGTTGTCAGTTAGATAAATCTGATCAAAGTAGAAGGTTAAATGGAAAAACATGCCAAATATTTGCAAAGTCAGCTTAATCAATGCTTTTAATTTGTTAAGAACTAAGTCAACTACTGCAGTATCATGTATATTTTTTGATGAAAAACTGTCATTCTTTAGGTACACAGTTATAGGAAAAAAGACACAAAACTCAAAAGGTTATATATATAAAAAAAAAAAAACAAAAAAAAGCAAGCTTTGCTCATATTTACATAAAATACCAAAACATCAGCTACTAGAAGGCTGAGAAAATTCCTATATCCAAATCAGTTCCAGTGCTAGTAATTACATCTGAGACATATGAAGAAACCAAGCCTTCCCACTTAAAACCTTCTCTAACTCAAACCTAGAATTTCTAGAAGAGATTATTTGACTGACATGGCTCTAATATATACTATGCTTTCATTCTGTGCCAAATGAAAATGGCCCCTGGATATTGCTTACCTGTCACATCCAGAACAGCACTCCATGATGTCTCCCCACTTGAACTTGTAGCAACGCAAGTGTAAGTTCCAGTATCAGACAGCTAGATGTTAAGAACATTTAAAGGCAAATTTTAGCTTTTGGAATCAGATGACAGAATTTACGCTAATTTTCATTTTCTACATATTAGTAAGAAAGATTTATTTTACATTTTACAGAAGCCTAGAAGGCACCAAACATTTAAAAATAATAATTTAATGGTGGCTTACTTTTAGAGGACTAAAATAAGATTATTTTAAAATGGTAAAGTTAAACCATATCATATACCACACTTATCTTTCTTCTGTAGCACATGAAATTTTATTTCAGTCTTGCAAAGCACTTTGTCAGTTAAAGACCCTAAATTGTGATTCCTTTGTCAGTTCCTACAGTCCAAATTTATTTTGGGAAAAACTTTTAAATTATACCATCAATATTAATTGCATTATTGTTCTTATAAATTGTTCTTTTACTGGAAAATTTGCCCAGTATTTTACTATTCTTTACTTTGATTTAAAGTAAATATTTCTGTGACAAGAATTAGAGAAGACAACAGAAGAGGATGGAAAACTGTGACTTTGCAAAGCACAGAACATTCAGAAGAGCTGTCCTTACCACTATGTAAAAAGAAAGAATGGTAACTTGGAGATTGAAGAAGAAGGAAAGTGCTGACTCTAGTGATAAAAGAGAATAATTACATTCATCATTTGACTTGATGGAAGTAGGACTGCATTCAAGAAGCTTTATTGGACTTTAAGGAATTGTAATAGATGATCTGCAAAATACAGGCTGGAACTATAACAAATGTGCTTATACTCAATTCTTCGAAAAGAATGTAAAAGCAAATGAGTGAGATGTTCTTTAGATTAGTTGTTGACACATAGTTTGCCTTTTAATTTTGTACTGTTAAAATTTTGTTGGCATTTTCTTCCAATAGATTGGGACTACAGTGTAACATTCTTAGGGGAAGAAGGCAACCAGTTAATGACAGTTTGTCAAAATAAGCATAACTTGAATTTTCAGAGATGATTTTACCATGAAATACAAGGAATAATTAAACTTCTCTAACAGTGTCTCAGGGACTCAAAATATAGAGATCATAGAATCATAGAATCATAGAATGTTTTGGTTTGGAAGGGACCTCTAAGATCATCTAGTTCCAAACCCCCGCTATAGGCAGGGACCTCCCTCTAGACCAAGTTGCTCAGAGCCCCATCCAACCGGGCCTTGAATGCTTCCATGGAGGGGGCATCCACATCATCATCTCTGGGCAACCTGTTCCAGTGTCTCACCACCCTCACAGTAAAGAATGTCTTCCTAACATCTAGTCTAAATCTACCCTCTTCCAGTTTAAAGCCATTTCCCCTCATCCTGTCACTACATGCCCTTATAAAAAGTCCCTCCCCAGGTGTCCTGTAGGCCCCCTTCAGGTACTGGAAAGCCGCTACAAGGTCCTCAGGGGCCTTCTCTTCTCCAGGCTGAAAAGCCCCAACTCTCTCAGCCTGTCCTCGCAGATGAGGTGCTCTAGCCCTCTGATCACCTTTGTGGCCCTCCTCTGGACCTGCTAATAATACTAACTAAATGAGAAAAGACTATTGAAAAGAGGCGTATTTCTGGAGGAGGGAGCCTTATAGCGTTTTGAAGTACCGTAATTTATTTTGCTTCTTCTGAGATTCTGTGTAATCTATAATTCCTCATTACATGATAACTGAGGATGTTTCTCGGTGCTGTGGTTCTCAACTTCATTTGTGTCCCACCATGACAGACGGTGTATGGCATATTCAATGAAGTATGTGGTATACACAACAGACTAACTTGCAGAAGCCAAATTCAACATATAAAGCAAGCTGGAGATATGGTGAATTAACTAACTTCCAGATTGTTGACAGATTAGATACAGACATATTCTATTGATAATTCCATTATTTATACTTTTTTGTGTGTTTTGGTGGAGAAAAAAACAACAACAACAGGGAAGGTCAATGGAAAAGTGATGCCATTCAATATAACAGTTTTCTCCCATAGTTAAAGCAGACATTTAAGTCTGGCATAGTACACTTCTACAAATCAGAAGGAAGATTTTCACCAGTATTGACCTGTCTAGAATAGTACTGAGTGAGTGACATATGCAAGTTTCCAGTTATCCTCCAGGGCAGCTAGATGATAGACTCATTATAAAACTCTCCAGGTTCACGTTAATGACTGTGGCTCTTGGTTCACTATGATCGCTGCAGGATCTTGAATAATTTCATTTACATACATAAAGAGATTAGTTACGTAGCAGAAGAGGATAGTCTCAAAGGATTAAATAGTAGAGGATCATCTTTACCCACATCTTTTATATTGATTATCAGTTGATAATGATTATTAATTGTGAGGGGAGGAGATAACTGAGGACTAGGGCCTGAGGGTGTAGGTGAAAAATTTCAAGTTGTTTTATGGTCAGCATGTAAGTATACTTGAGCTATTCTTGGGCATATTTGGGGTCTTTTTTTTTCCTTAGAAAGTGTTGACAGTTCTTGCTGGATTACATCTGAAAGAAAAGTTAAACACTCCAGATTTATATCTATATTTAATTCACAAAAATTGCAACCTCCAGGAGAAAATTGTTTTTTATAGCATTGTGTAGTTTTGGTTGGTAAGTTTGACTTGAACAGTGCACATTACTGTTATCAAGGGGTTTACAAGAAATGTCCTTCTGAGCTTTTAAGGAAAATCAGTTACTAGTGAATGAGCCGCTTACGGATCAATAAAAGCTTCATGTCTTTCAAAACCACACTCACTGCTAATACTGTTTCCTTCTCCACTCGCAAGCAATTTTTTTTTGTTTCATTTACAGACGCTGTGCATCTATCAGCAAGATAAATGTGCTGGCACGATTCAGACCCTATTTCGTTGTTTGTGTAGCTGCATGCAGACAGGTATCCCAGGAGCTTCTACCTCATGGACACTCCGCTGCAGACCATCATCGATGCCTGAAAATTTGTTTGAAATCACTAAGCTTCCACCTTTAATTGCTGTTTTCTAACACTACTGGGGAATCTGGAGAATTCAAGTGCACTCTTTAATTCAGCTCTACAGGAAAAATGCATTAACCTTCATGGCCTAAACCTGCCTTCAGCCCAGGGAGGAAGGACAAATTGTTTACTCAAGGAAAGCTAGTATAAATTTTTTAATAAATTCCATTTTGTTCCAAAGAGGTTAACAATTCATCTACAATCACTGATGAGATGGCACCAGAAAACAAAACTGCTGTTTTTACCTTGTCCCTGACAGCTACATTTATTGAATGTTTTTTGGATGACAAAGCTATGTTCAGAAATTTATACTGATTAAATTAAAAGACAGCTGAAATTGTCTGTAAGTTCTTAACAAATAATGACATTTACCTTAGTAATTTTCTGTACATATGCTGTTTCACATACACACACAAAAAAGTGCAACATCTATTTAAACAGGTAAAAAAATAAAAACCCAAAGAAAGATACAGTGTTTATCAACAAAATCCCTCTGCATATGACTGCATGTATGTTACATTATGAATTGTCTGCTCCCATCCATAGCCTTATGAAACACCTGCAGCAAACATAACATCAGAATTAATCAGCACAACTCAAGACTGCCAAGACTCAATGATGGAGAACCTGCATGGCAAAAGGCTTGATGGACTCCAGAATCCCTTGCTAGCACACCAGCTCCTTGGAAAATAATGTTCAGGTGTTGAAAATGAATGACTCTAAGTTTTAACAGAGTCAAAAGACCAGCGTAACTGAAATATAACCAGGTCCTGTCTTACGTGTCTATCCACATGCCACTCATGCTTTACTGCAACATACATAAGATTTTAAACATCAATTCTATTTTTAAAGGATTTCTAGTAGTAGTATCTGATGTTAGTTCAGCTCTTCTTTTTTCCCTTCACTACCACGATGACAAAGAATGAAATAAGATTTGGCCTTGGTGAAAGTTTCATGGTAAAAGAGACAACTAAGTTAACTCTGAAGTCAGAAGACAGCAAGATAGTAGAGCTGCCTGAGGCACACTACCAGCTTCATATTAGCCACGTACTACTTGTAGCAGTTGCTTTGTCATCGCTACTCACCCGCAGAGTTTTAATCTGAAGGGTCCCCTGATCCTGTATGGACGTTCGAGGGTCTCTGCCCAGAAAAGTGAAGCCTTCTTTTAACCAGCTGATAACAGGAAGTGGGTCACCAGTAGCCTTGCACTTCAGCAGAGCTGTCCCATCCACTGCCAGTGTCTGATTGACAGGCCCCTGGAGGATGATGGGTGGAGGTCTATCTGTCAAGACTGAACAACAACACATATATTGGCATTCACGACTTTGACAATATTGTACTAAATTTAGTCCTTTGCTTGATGTTGTACCAATGTTAACAGACTGGTTTAAGTTACCCTCAACAGGACTATGAACATCATTTTTGCAAGACTCACAGATGTATCTTAATAATTGACTGGTATATTTAAAACAGTTTTTGTACAAGTTCATTTTGCCACTGCAAGATAACACTTAGATTTATAAACTTCTGCTAGCAAAGATCATCAGATCCATTTGATTAAGACAGAATGAGAGTAAAGACCTTGATTCAGAAAAGAACTAAGCTGCATTTCTTACTTCTTCCAATTTAGGAAAGCACTTAAATGTTTAAAAAAGCACACGATTAAATGTCAGATCAAAATATTCTTAATGACTTACCCGATTTAAGATCTAAAAGAGAAAATCTGCTCAAGTTCAAAGTGAAACACTATATGAATTCTAGTACAGGTACCAACCATATTCCCCATTCATGCTCAACTTGTGAGTAGTCCATAGCAAAAATACCTGAGTGTTACAAAGCATTTAGTGCAATCTAAATGACTTTTCCACTCTTTCCAGTGGAAAAAAATCTCAGACTTAATCAAGCCATTTAACAGTGTGCTTATCAAGTAATCTCATCACCTTTTAAAGCAATTAACTCTCTTATTTTTTTCCTAATAATTTACATTTGCATGCTTGAAATGTTCCACAAAGGATTCTGTAACTAGAGAGTTAGTGCATGACTGCATATAAGTCTCATTCCATGGCCAGTGGGATATCTTAAAGATGAGGTAAAATGCTTGTGTTCGCTATTCTTGAAAGAATAATTTTTCATAAATAATTCTGCAGTCGAACCTATTCTCATGGCCAACTGATCAGCAAAGTATAACTCTTTGTTACTAAATAATGTATTTATACAAAATGAATGTGAAATATTTGAATTGTACAAGTCTATAACTCTGTTATAAAACCAGTATAACAGAATCAGGCATCCATTTTTTTATATATTTACTTGCCACACTGCTGCTGCTTTTAATCTTTGAACAATCTCACAATACTAACTATGACATTAAATATTGTAATAGACAGGATTAGCCTTTAAGATAGTGTAAAAATCAGACTGCTTCCACTGATGTCAATTGAGTTTTAATATTTTATTCTGAGAATCTGGATGATTATATTCCACACACAATATCTGACTCTAACAATGAAGTGAAAATCACATATTTGAAGTAATATGCTTTCTATTGTATTTGAGCTGTTTGAGATGCAAACCTCTAGAACCTTCAATAGATTCAAAGTATTTTCATTATACTGTTTAATAAACAGGAAATGTTAAGGCTATGTTTGTGGCACATTTTGTACTCATAATAATTGGTTCTGAAATTCTAATGCCACAAAAAAACTACCTACCTTTTAATTTTTTTTTAAAGATACAATGGATTGAATTATAGGAATTAGCAAGACTTGGAGTGTGAGTTTATCACATTTGACGGAGTTGAAACCGAAAATATAATGCCAATTCAGATTTTTATTAGCCCAAGAACTTGGAAGCTATTTTGAAAATTCTGAAATGTTACCAGATGACATTAGAGACAGGACAGAAAATACTATCTTACATGAAAAAAATGCATTTTCATCTTGATGTACAAGTTTTGATCTCATTAAGGTTCCTTACGACCACACAGTTCAGTCACTTTGTGAAACAAAAGTCCATCTCAGTTTATGTATACTCAAGCTCTAGGTATGCTGGTAGTGTTCAAATTAAAATTTTAATTTAGTGAAGAACAGAAACTCCCAGTTTCCCAGCTAGTAAAAAATTAAGGAAAAAGCCCACCTTATTTTTCTAACTTTTCAGTTGTTATTTCCTGCATCTAATTGCCTTTCATATGTGTAGCAACGTATGCATTTTCAAAACCTAGAGCATTACAGATATTTTTCTTTGGCATGTAATTATTATTTTTTTTTTTACAGCTCAAATGAGGAGCTCATAATCCTTTAAATAGCTTTGATCAATAATGTAATTGAAAGTCTCCTGGCCAGAAGGAATCTTCATTTTCAAGGGTGTCATGGGTGAAAGACCACTACAGGTTTCCATGACACTAAGGCTAAAGGTTAAATGAACACTTAGGGTTTCCACTGATCTGTGAATGACTATATTGTCTTCACAAGTCTGACTTGTAAATCTTCTCTAAAATGTGTGTATATGCGCTTGCATTCCTACTGCATAGGTGTCATCCACAGTAAGGACACAGAACTCAGAGGTTTAGAAAGATATTGTGATAAGCATTCTTAAGAACAAAAAAATAATGAAAAATGTCCACAAAAGGGTAGGGGGGGTTGTTAGTTTCTTTTACACTTTTTTTTTATTTTACATTTTTCTTCTACTATGAAGCATTTATATCCATGCCACAAAACATTTCATATGACAAAATCATATTCGCAAAAAAACTTGAATTAACCTCAACATTAATTTCATTCAAAAACAACAACAACAACAACAAAGAACAACAACAACAAAAAACAATTTTGAAACTATATTCCAGCAGGCATATATTCACATATTCTGGCAATTTAAAAAATACCAGATTCCTTTTGTGATGAAATGAAGCTTAAATTTTGAGCAGAGTATGAAAGGAGATTTTACTTGCTAATGAATAGGGTGCTCCCTACAAGTGCAATTTGGATCAACTAAAATTATGTTTAAATTTAGGTGGAATTTGGTCAAATTACAAAAGGAAATTAAAAACAGAGAATGACAAAGGAAAATGAGACCGAACTCACAAAATTCTTATGATGAACACTACTATGTTAGGGCAGAGTGCTCTCCTGAGAGGTGGGAAAGCAGAGACCATCCCTTCCTCCATCTTTTTTTGCAGAAGCTTCACAGAAGGCTGTTTGGAACTACCACATTCGCTATAAAATATTTAATATACATTTAATCAGAGGTAGGAATGAAGGTGGCCAGATTTGCAGATGTGAGAACTGTGAGAGATAGTTATCACTCATTTCTATTCTCTTTCAAGAGGATTTAAGAAACATACCCCAGTATATTCAATAGACCTATAGTTAAAAAATTGCATAGGAGGCTGGGAAAAATGCTTTAAATTTCTATTCCAAATAATTGGATAAGAAGCTGTTGTGGTATGCTGCCAAATCCTTTTTTTTTTTTTTTTTTAAACATGTTATGAATTTTCCTGACAGTTCCAGCCTTTTGCTTTCATTCAAATACCCATAAACACGATCCGTTTAATTAATTGAGTATCCTAAAACATTTCATTCTTATGTTGTCAGAGAAATCTATTGCAGGATGTTAAGCTTGATCCTGCATCCAATACTCATCCCAAACAGCAGCTGTTGGGTAAACTATAAGCAGATCCTACCACTGAGCATGCAGTGGACAAATTTTCTATTAATAAATGTAAATATTGTAAATATAAATAAAGATAGGTTAGCAGAAATTGAAATTTTCTTCAAAATATTCTGTGCATGATGGATAAATCTATAGAATAAATTAAAAAATGTACATTATTCGTATCATGAATACATACATAGTTCGATAGAAGCATTTGCTTTAATTGCATGATCTGTCATTTCAAGACTCCAATCTGCATATTCACTTTTGAGTTTGAAAGGAGTGCTAAGATTTTCTCAATTTTTCAAATGATATTGCTTTTCCAGATGTGCATTAGATAGTGGATCATATTATAGCCTTTCAAGAAAATACAAGATTTGAATTTCAAATACACTGAGGGCTCTTAGCACCGTCCATAATCAGCAAAATTATCACTCAACTCAGCACATTTCATCACAGCTAGTAATCTCTTCTCATGTGAACACTTGAGTTAAAAATATTTCCAGTAAAGACTTGTAAGTGCAAAAATGTAACAACTGAAACACTGCTATATATGGTATAATTATGCACTTGTTTTTCTGCACATGACATATGTTTTCATTCTGTATTGGAACTTCAATTGGATCTAAATTACCGTGGATCAAACAAAAATGTGTTCAAAATGGAAAAGATGGTTCGCCACTATTATTAAATCATTAACCAAACAGAAAAATTCTGGGCTATGAAGTAAAACTGGAATCCCCAGCCAAAAATTGGGACCCTAATGCTTAAGTGTATAGCTAGCATGCACAGTGTTTATCTTTTATCATATTTTTAAAATCATTACATTTCCCTACTGATAAAAATCTTTAGCTCCCATAACTTATGCTCAGCATCAACTAAAACAGATTAGTTAAACATTTATGGTTAACTTCCTAACTGAAAGCAATTAAAAAAATATCTGTGGTCTAATGGTACATTCATTTATATAATCTCAGTTTCACAATGTTGTTTTGGCACTTTTCTCCTGACCTCACCTGCCCTTTGACTTAAGGATGAAATGGTATTTCTACAAAGCAACCTTCCATTATTTTGTAACAATCACGCTGACAGTAGGTTCTGGGAAATGTTTGAAGAACAGTGGCCTTGTATTCCTTCAGCAGCAGAGCTCAGCAATGGAGAAAGCATGTCACATTTAATCAGAACTAATTGTGATTAAGCCTGCATTTTAGCATGGACACCATTACGAGCTTACTGTTGACTTTTTAAGTAAACTAATAAAACTTCCAAAGAGGTCAAGCAGGATTATTTTTTTAATCTCATACAAGAAAGAGATACAGATGGACCACAGGTCTTGGCTGTCAAAAGGAAGAATTTTCATCACTGATATCCTTGAACCTGATTTGATCCTCTCGGCCCATGTTGCAGTAAATCTGTACAGCATCAGCAGGTGCAACCATTAACAGCTCAATGCCCTTCTAGCCAATGTTTGTGTGTTCTATTTATTCCAATCACACTCATGGCACTGAATCAGGCAGTGCTATGGACAGATATTAAAAAATACTGCCTTTCCATTAATTTTAAATGACCTTTTAATCTACATTTAAATTTGAATTGAATGGAAATGCATGATTTTGTCATAGATCATGACAGAAAGGACTTAAAGAGATTGCAGAGTGAAGGTTAGCCTTTAGTCTCCAGAAACTGCTTTAGCAAAAAGCAATATGCTTGTAAAGATGCAAGGATAAAGCAGAAATTATCTCCCCTTGTCATAAAAATATAGACAGCTTTTGGAAAACAAAGAAAAGGCATCAAATTAATGTTCAGACCTCTATAACATGTGCCTGAACCTCTCTACCTGTCATTTGTGATGAATATGCTCTTCTGAAAAGTCAGATTATTCAGAATTAGACATCTTTTCAAACTTTCATGGCGCAGGCAGGTCTCTAAGGGAACCGTAAAAGTAGACCTCTGCATATAACAACAGTTTTAATGGCAAAAATTCATCAAAGTCTGTCAGGAGGTATTTAATGATTCAGTTAAGACAAGGAATAATGATGCAGGGGAATGCCATCGTCTCCTAGCGTGAGGAATTCTCTTGTCTTTACTAACATTAAAGGGTGCAAACTGCCTTCTAGCCACAATAAGATGAAGAGGGGTATCAACAGGATTTCTGACATATGCAAAGGATTGATGTTTGTACACAGAATAAGGTAAACTTCAAGGCACAATAACGTTCAAGTTCAAAATTCAGAAATTGAAAGTGTCAGATCATGTAGTGCTTTTCCTTTCTTGCCAAGTCTTCTCTGCCAACATATTTAAATAGCTCTTCACACACCTAACCATACTGAGAAATTCTTAGAACACACCTCTGAGGAAGTGAAGTATCTTTGTGCCTTTTTCACATGTAAACTAAAAGGCTGTTTTAAATTAACAGTGCTCCAGTAAATTCAAGGCAACTGTGTTGATTTAAATTGAACTAAGGACATCTCCAAAAAATTTGCCTAATATGATACTGAAGGCTGGGACTGAGACAGGTATTTAGACTTGTTTATTTTTGCACCCCAACTCATTATTGTAGTCATAAAACTATTCATTCCTCACAATCTTTCTGCAGTCCTACTTTAGCTCCAGTGAACTACGCAGCTTCCCTTCTTACGAACCCTATTCTAAGTTGTTTTGTCTTTTGTTTGGATCATCAAGGTCTGCATACAAAATGCAAACTAGACTTCAGTCACTTCGATGCTGTAGAGAACTGCGCAGAGATCCTTGCAGTATGTTCTGAAGAAACTCAACTATTTACTTCCATGAATTAAGTGATCTTGCATGCTTGTTTTTACGCAACTTTTAAAATATTTCTGTCAGAAGTAAAAAAAAAAAGGCATTTCTATAGCTCACCATCAGTAACCTCCAGCTGAGCCTTTGCTAAAATGCTTCCAGCAACCGTCAGTGCTTGACAAATGTAGTAGCCTGCATCAGACCGCTGAATGTTGGTAATGGTGAGGTCTCCAGTTGGTGATACTGAGTATCTACTGTTGGGTTGGAGAGGCTGGTTTGGGAAGAGCAGATTCTGCAAAGACAAGTCATCTCACATCAATTCAAAACACAACAGCATCACTTTTTTTCTCAGCTAAAGACATGATTTTCCTTAAAATCTCTTTACATCAATCAAAAGAAAAAGCAAGTGTGGATGGTTATGAAATTACGAATATACAGAGCTAGCTTTTCCAGCTTTACAGTTCAAATTAGAAACAGCCCTTTCACAACATGCAATGGTATGTTCTAACTGGGCATTTAGGCAAAGAGAATTTTTCCTACAATCACACTTGAGTGCTCTGTATTTGTTATACATTTATAATCATTCTGAATTAATAATTTTAATAATATACTTAGTTGGCTGTCAAGCCAGGAGAATATAATACTACAGTAAACATTATAAAACTAGCAAAAATAATTAATTTCTGAAGACTTAGGGGAGCAAAGGGCAATTGTTTGGCAGTGAATATGTTCTGGGCAAAGTAGAAAGTAAGAGCATGACACAGAAGTAAAGCTGGGAAGATGCAAAACAGATCATAAGGTAGGAGAAGCTGGCAGAGGATGAGAGAGTTTAAAGGAGATGTAAAAGGAAATTCAAACTGAGATATACCAAAGCAGGAAAACCGCGTGGAGTCCTGAGGGTGAAGAAGAAGGGCATGTATCAGATGTGGAAATCATAAAAAATATAATATATATATATATGTTATCTAGGATAAGACACCAGTTAGCACAGAACAGGGAGATTAACTTTTGCCTTCGGGCTGGACTGGGGAAGAGAGCTGTCAATAACAATAACTAAAATGGATGTAGCAGTCATTGAATATGATGAAGGACTGAATGAATCAATAATACAGAAAAGGACTGAAAAGGTTTTTATGGCGAGGTCTGTGTTTCCAAGGAAAAAGTTAAACTGTCTACAGCAGCTCTTGATGCAAAATAGAGAAAAGGGAAGCAATGTATGTAGAAATGTTGATAGTATTGCCTGATGAGACAGAGACAAAAACAGAGAAGACAAAACAGTAATATGAATTGACAAATTCCAGGCACATAGGCTCTGACTTCAATATCAACTCAACAAGCCTGCTGTATAAAATACACAATTGTTGTGTCAGGAATATCCCAGAACACTGTTACCATGCCATAATAAGCTTTCAGTCACTACAGTGGCTCTGTACCTCTGCTGTGTATTCTGATCATGACTCCCTACTAACTTTTAAGCTTCTCTTTATGGGCTAAAAAGGAAACCCTAAAAGTATAGAGTAGGATATTAAATGAATTTTCTGCATATCTGCTTCAGCTGCAGTAGACCTCAATGTTTTACAAAAAAATATTTGGAACTGGCAAGCAAAAAACTTGGATTTCAAAAAATTCTGCTTTAAAGTAAAACTTACATATTTCTCTCTGATTTTGGCTTTAAAAAGAGAGAGATTTTCAAAATCAGATCTCACACTCCAAGTATCTTTATAATTGTATTAACTTAATAGGCTACTTGTTACTGTATGATGAGTCTCTCCCTTTTCCCCCTTTCCATTTCAATGCTCTGAGAAATTTTTCATAAGACTTTTTCCTCAAAAAACAACATCCACCCAGTAAATGTCAGATTAAACTAGGGAAAAAAAAAAGTGTGAAAATTCTGAACCAATTTCAGGCTACAGGGGTAAAAGGGTTTCAAAAAAGTTGCCCGGTTTTCTAAACTGTCTTGAAACTTGAATAATAACCTGTGCTTGGCACAAAGACCTACTGAATGAAGGAGTACAAAAAGTAAATTTTATGAGAAAACAGATAATTTTGATACAGCAGAGCTTCACTTCCTTTTTCACTCATTATACAAATAGTAAAAGGAAACAACACAAAAGATAGTGTAGGGTCAAGCTCCTAACTCTCAAGAAGAAAAAGATCCCAAATCTCCTTCATTAAAAATGTAAGACTAGCCTTCTTTTTATCTTCAGGCTTGTCTGTTCTTGAGAATGTTTTCTTCTGAGTATCACAGGTATCACATCCCAGAGACTATTCTGCACTTCAGTAGGAGCTGATTAGTCTCATGAATCTTCCTTTCAAGGATCAGGTAAATATGGGTTCCCATTTGTCCGAAGTTACAGCACAGTCCACTATTTTAACGCTTTTACAATCTCAATGGGTTTAATTAGCTGCTGGTTTACTCATCCGGGCATGCTGGGTTGCAAACAGCAGAACAAGAGTCATCTTGGGTTTAAATCCAGACGTTTTTCTGTATTTATCTCAATTTAATCCAGAGAGTTTAAAGCTTACAGATGGCCTGTCCTGGTGTATTTTATTGGTGAAGGGCTGTTAGATCGTGGGGAACATGCTACCAAACAAGAAGGACCAGCTGTTTATGCACAAGACAGAAGAAATTACACTGGAAGGAAGATTTTGCCTCCTTTCAAGATGGTTGTGCTCAGAAACATAGTGTCAAGAAACAGATTCAGAATGAAAAATGCCCTGCAATTACTGTAGTGGGCTAACATGACTACATAACATTACTCTAAGTGTTAACAGTGGTGCTGCAAACAGTTCCTTGAGTAAAAGCAGAAGTAAGCATTGTAAATCCAGGCAAAGACTTGCAAATAAGCACGTAAAGGTGAAAAGTGAAGCATTTTCAGTGGACAATGTTTAATGCGGCCAAAATGCCATCTTCCAGATTTTAATGAAGAAACTTAAACTCACCTATTCTTTGGCATCTCACTGCAAAATCTGGCAAGTTTTATATTGATAAGGTAACACTAACCTGATGCTAACACTTAAATAATGCTCTATTAAGATTAACATAAGGGTTATAATGAATCACATTGAGTTATGTTTCAAGGTTTGACTATAAACCATGTAGCTATCAATTTTTATGTTGCATTTATTTGTCAAAAAAGGACTTTCTAACCCTTGGGATCTGGTTCGCAATATGGTAATTAATTTTCCAGGTTTGCAATTAAACAGCTTCAACGTGGTACAATCAGTAGGTAATAACATTCAATTAAAGACACAAGATGCATTTTAACCTTAAAATGTTTTTACCCTTGAAGTGATACCAATGGAAGAGGATAAAATAGAGTATTAACACTCTTCAATTACACTAAATGACTTTAATCCTGCAAATGATGTTCTACTTTAATTAGAAGTTCTTCTCTTTATTACAGCATGATGGATGTCCACTTTATTAGATTCAAGTGTGACACTATAAGCTCACTTTACATAAACATTACCATGTTATTAAAATGCTCTACAAGAAAGTGTGTCGAAATGTTTGCTAGCACATCAGTAATTCCCATTAAAAATTCAAGATGATATTTTACTTTCCCCTTGGAAAAATGTTCACATTGTTGAAACATACAATACTGTGCTTTTCCAGAATGTGACCCATGGAGGTTAGATCTAAAGTTCTGTAAATAAGAGCTGAAAGAAACACACTGAAGACTAAGCTTATACTCAAATGAGTTTACACTCATAAAGTAAAACCGTTGCATCTTTGAAAAATTTAAATGCAACAAAGCATCAAATGCTGTTAGCTTTGGTGTTATCATTCTGGCCAGTTATCTGACCTTGTGAAAAGTTGAAACAAACAGGTGCTTCAAAGTTGGAGATATGTGAGATAGGTTCATACCTCACACTTGGAGCAGTTACATATTGCCTCCAGGTTAGAGGCATATATGCACTGCACAGCGCAAGGTGGATACTTAAGTTAACCCACACCACACTGTATGGGAAAAAGCAGCACAGGACTTTGGAAAGACTTACAGATCTAATAGAAAAGGTCACACGCTATAGCTACACAGTCAGATGTTGCCACGACAGCCCCCATCACAAAGTTGCAGAAGGCACTGTCCTTGGACATCCATCTGTCCCTTCCAATCTCTCCTCAGGTAAAAAAGGACAATCTGGCACATAGTTTACAATGTTCATAGTTAACATACTAACTGCACATTAAACGTGAGGATGCTTTACTTTTGTACTGCCAGTGCAGCAAAGGCAGCAAAAAATATGTTACATTCAAACATTAAGCTATGAAAGTTAGTATTCATTGACTGCAACCCTGTTGGCAACATCAGAAATTTTGCTTTCACAAAATGGAGGTAAGGATTCAGGAAAATATTTCCAGAAACAGATTCAGAAATATCCTTAGATAATTATACTGAAGAAAGAAGTTGAGTATTTGAAACCATATCTGAACGTACTGTGAGAATATGCCAATGCAAATCAGTTTGCTAGCTATGTATCCACTTGATCATGTCTAGACAAGTTGTGAATTGTAATTAGTGGCTCTGATTACTTAAAAATTGAGTCATACCTCTTTATTTGCTATGTTTGTCTCACCCACCTGTTTGTTGGGTGCTTTAGAATGAAGCCTTTAGGATACATACTATTGCTTTTTATATCTTTGCACAGTACCTACCATGAATTTCACCAACTTAAATGGACTTTGTGCTCTTCACAATGCTAATATTAAAAAAAACAACAGCAACAAAATGTTGGTAGAAGACAGTAGCCATTTTAAAGACAAATTCTTTTGAAAGATTATAAGAATGAAAATTATTATAGCTATATTTCTTAAAAAATTATCTATGTATAACTTTTTAGAAAGGCTTGAAAGACTCATAGCGTGCTTATATCTTACCTGGCTTCCTTCTTTTTGCCAAAAAACAGCTGGCTGGGGATTTCCTTTAGTTTCACAAGGAAAAGTCACCGTTCGACCCTGGGCTACAATCTGATCTCGTGGTCTCACCACAAACTGTGGGGGAGCTACAATGTAAGAGAAAAACCACAGTGTAAATTTAGGATATTTTGCAAAGGGAAGATGAGGTATACCTAAGGAAAAAGACAACAATATGGAACACCAGATATACTAATTAGACAGAATTAATATATCTAGTTGCTAAATATATTAATAAAAAAAACAACATTAGAACCATAAACATTAGCATAAACTCTGACAACAATAAACGCTAAGGCTCAACTGTGTTCACGATGCTAGTCTGGATGTATTCTACCTTTCACCTGGACAAGTATCAGCAATACCATATACACTACATATAGCTTATCATTCTGCTGGAGCTATCATGTGTTGCACAGGATAAATCAGGATATACAGACTACTTTTTTTCATTCTGATCCTCTAGCTTTTCAAAAATGATTGAGAAGGGAGAGGAAGGTCTGGACAATAGCAGAAAAATGGAAATTCAAGCGCTCCCTCAACTTCTCTTAGGGACACTGTGGTTAAGAAGGAAGTGGGAAGAAGGACTTGCTGTGAAAAGGAAGTTTTCTAAAGCATCACAGACTTGGGAGATCTACGTTTTAGCTTGTGAAAAGACAAGAAAGAAGCAAGAGTTGAAGAGTTAGTGGGCTGGAGAGCAGTGAGTAAGAAGAAACATGTATTCCAGGAGCTCAGGGAGAGGAAAGGAAAAGAAGAGTAAGTTGGAGTTAAAACATGAAAGAAGAATCAGGACTGGCTTTGCGTTCAAGTAGATAGCATTAACAGCATTCCAAAGTGAACAGTTTCAAAAAAGGAGATGTGCTTTGACTTATCTGGGAATGCTAATGGAGAACAGTGAGTCAGTGCTTGTTGGGAGCATGAAGGATGAAAAAGGGTTTTAATGCATAGAAGAAGAGTGGGGAAGAAGCAGCGGTGGAAGATCAGAGAGAAAAATTTGACATCAGCCACTATGCTAATGTGACAAAGTAACTTTTTGATGCATAATGTGCAAACCTCCCAGCCTTGGTTCAACACTGTAACTCAGTGGAATTGTGTTTATACTGTTTGGCATATATTAAAAACGTAATCAGTATCTCCATATGTTCTTATCAAAAGACTAGCTGACTTTTCCTATAGGTTGAAGAAAGGAGAAAAAAATTTTACAAGGTGCATTTTTTTCCATTCCACTATTTCTCTGGTGGCTGTGGAGAGAGGTGGTTTAAGGATCTACTAAGCTTTTAGGTAAACAGAATTTCAGTGTTTTAGAAAACCATATTTTCACCATTATAATTACAAACTATTTAATTAGGCATGAAGAGCAATCAAGACAGCTTCCGATTACACCTGCTGACAGCACAGATGCATATCTGCTAAATGCACAGAAACGTATGCAGATCTGATTTTTTTTAAAAATACACTTTGTACTTATCTCATGAAGTCTATAGCACTGGTATAATGTACTCTTAAAACAAGAACTGTAAAGCACTTAATAAACATGCACCAACTGCTAATTTAGAAGGCAGAAGGAGAGAACTACAAAAGAAGTCTTCCTTCCATCTCACACTCTTCAGCACAAGTTTTGGACTTTCTGGAGAGAGAAGCATCTGCCCCTTCCTAGGGATTCAGCAGGCATCAGTCTTCTGAAGGGGTAGGTACCCTGCTGCTGCCCATTTAAACCCCCTATGCTCTGAGGCTGCTGTAAGTGCATAGGTGTTGCTCTGAATACTCTAGGATACAATTCAACCTGTTCTACTCCTACAGCACTAGACTGCAGCATGTCTTCTGATTTTTTCCCTCACCTTGTTTTACCTAGCATATCTGTATGCAGTCCTCTCAGATGCTGAAAAGCAGCAATACAGTAAACAGTATGTGTGTTTGTTCATTCAATCGTATGGGAAGCGAGAGAAAGATCTTTTAGCTGTGAATTAGAAATCTCCATTCCTGAATGCATACCTTATTCTAAGGTATCTCTACAGTTCTGACCAACTAGTTAATAAGGGACACTGAATTTGTTCGGTGTTTGCTGCTCAGCCACAGAAGTTCATTGACCAGGATATTAACACAGAATCAATAGCAAACTCATATAGAACGGAGAACAGAAAACTTCTGATCTCTTCAGGTGCATTTAACAGGAACTATGCATGAGTCAGTGCAACATTATAGATGGACTCAAGATCATAATCTTCCTACCAAGGCTAAAAACATGGTGTCAGGATCATGCCTAAGCATGATTGATATCTAACATCATTTCATAGGCAGCCTTGGTCCACTGGTGGTATTTGTTACAGACGGTGCTCTGAGACATCACAACAGAAGGATTGTGCATGGCCTTTCCATGAGCTTATCTTTCAAATCATATAACCAAATAAATGCAGGCAGATAAGTTTAAAGGTTTATCTGAAACATTCTCACACATAAGGCTGTACTGTAAGTCAATAATTCAAAGCTCTGAGTACGTGTACTTAACAGGATTTCTTGTTGTAGTAGATTTTCCAAGGACCAAATTCAGGTAACTCAGTAGTTCAATCTACAATTTGACCTACTCCTAATTCTGGACATCCCTCATTTTCTTAAGGGCAGGAAAATAATCCTTTATTTTGCAAAAAGAGACATCGAAAAGAAGCAGGAATTAAGGTGGTGTCTCAGTCTGGATAACCCAGGTGGTGTAGGTTGGCCTTGTTGCTCTGTTCTCTCCCTGTCACACACCAAACCCCCTCTGGCATTTACCATTCTAGGTGAACATGAGATCCTGCCTCAGAGGAACAGGTTTAGATTTTCTAAAGGCTCCAGTAAACAATGGTATCTGGTTATGCACAGATCTGTTTTCTAGCTTTTCTTTGAAGAAATTACTAGAAATTCACTACAAAACAAGTAAATGAACCAGAGCTTTAATCTAAATATATTCTCCTAATCTCATGAGAAACTGGCTTTTATTGGTCATGGCATTCATTAGAACACAAAACCAATCCCTCTTGCCAAACTATTTAATAGTATAATTTTAAGGAGCATGAAAAAACTAATTTTTGGAAAACTAAAACCTCATATACGTTTTTTATTTATTCAAAGAAGCTCTGTAATGAAATAAATCCCCATTTGCTTCAGCTTGTCATCGTTTTCAGCTCTAGTTCTGTTTATGGACGGATAAAAATGACATGCTACAGCATGTTTTCACCATATCAATTTTATCTATTGAATTCCAGCTGAGTAATGAGAATTGACAACTGAAAGTAACTGTTAATACTTGCAGGATAAATTTTGGCCAAGTACAACTACTAAATCAGTAAGACTACCATTATCTCCAGACAATGCAATATGATGCTGTTCAGGGACAACAAGGCTTTGATCACAGAATAAGCACTTCAATTTTCCCAAAAAGAGAGTTTGTTACTTACATACATAGATGCTGTTTATAAGGTAGATAAATATTATTACTCATATTTTGCAGAAAGGTTAACTAAAAACATGACTTACTAAAAGTTCAACATCAGTAGAACACTGGAAAAAAACCTTATTCAAGTCATTATTGCTCCTCTCAAAGGAGGAACATTTTTAGAAGTCTGAGAAGGTACAGTTAGATTAGTAACAGCAGGCTCGATATGCTTCAGCTGTTAAAGAATTATGAGCTACTTTAATGCTTAATTCAATCTAAACATTAAAGTGATTAGAAGAATCTGCTGAAAAAAACTGTTAGGAAGCAGCAAACCAAGTGTTGTGCCTATCAAACTATTACCCTTTATTGTTTCAGATGTAACATTAGCTGGACTGGAATAAACAGAGTGGAAAAACTCCTGCTTAATTGACATTTGAAAGTCAAAGACAATGGCTCTAAATGGAAATGTATTGCTTGGATTCCAGGGCACTGGACAAAAATGTGAAAAAAATAAGACTACAGATCAAGTGCACTTCCATTTATTATTATTTTTTTAAATAATTTTTTAAAGTACATTGTAAATTAGATTTGATTTCTGGCAAATTATGCTTTGATACTGCATTCAGCAAGTGCTTGCTTCAATCAATGTCACACTAAAGCTCTGTTATGCTAATAGCGGCTCATGAGGGTGAGCAGGATGATATGGAAATCAGATGGTGAACATGAATAGAAAGCATAGGCCATGTACAAGGTGGGCTTTGCAATGAGGGGATGGGGAGGCCCTAAGGTTAATCACATCATGTTCAGAACTGATTTTACAGCACAGAACAGTATTCTACTGCAAGAATGAAAATGGAGACAGAAAAGTGTGAGCAGTAGTTAAGTATTAGTTACTGAAAATGGTAACAGTGCTCTCTGCTGCACTCTTTCTAAATGTCACTTTTATGTGTCACTGGATAGATCTTTTATTCTACATATAAATGTATACGAAGATAGCCTCTGTTCAAGTGTTAGAGAGTCTTAGAAAAAAAGAAGTGAATATTACAAAATATTTCTCAATTCTTTTCCAAGGTAGCAGAATCTCTAATACATTCTGATGGATTACATTCATTTATTTACCACTAGTGTCTCTGGATACTAAAGGTTACGCTGAGTCACTAGGAGCTGATAAAACTGCTGATGGAGAAAAGCTTGACCAAGACAGTGAGTTTATCCCTTCTAGGTGAACTCTGGTCACCTGATAAGAAATGTGGCAGAAGATGACTTAGAAGATGAGAGGAAAATTGCCACAGAAAAATGTGATCTGACAGTAAATAGCACTGTGGAACCCGTATAAAGTACCAGCAACATTTTCTTCCAGTGACACAGTTTTCTAAGCTAGTCTTAAGATTTGTGGTTCACATTGAACACAATAATCCTAAGGGAATTCCATTATCATGACTTGCTCACAGCAGCTCCACCAGTCCAACTGCCCTGAGGTACACAGATTATATTGCTGTGATTTTAATCAAAAGTAGATATCATACTAAGTCCAATATTTCTACTGCAAACAGTAATGGAACTGTAACCACAGAAATTAATATCAGTAGGATTTTTGTTGTCATCATTTGTTTTTTTCTAACATCCTCAATTATCCAAGGCAGTCACTGTGGGACCAATCTCATTTTTTCTAATGGAAACAATTTTCAGATAATGAAAAGTTTAGTAATCTTTTAATTGTATGTACTTAGATAAAACGTCCCTGTTGAAGTTAGAAATTCTCCTACTGACTTACATGGTCTTCAAATTCAATGAAAAAATAATGTTTTACAGGAAAATAGTGACTGCAACAAATTTTAAAGGGCATAAATTACAAATGACATTCAACTTCAATTTAAATTTGTTGGTAAGATTACTTAGGCAAGCAAAGTGATAAAGATGAGTATTTTAATATAAACTGGAATTATTTATTATCCATAAACATATTTCTTTGAGTGGGTAAGGGGAAATGTGCTATATCTTCTAAGCAACAATCATCCCCCTCACTACTGAGGAAAAAAACTTTGAAGAACAGGCAAAAACACCTTGCTTCATAAAGAATCAAAATGCTTTAAGACTCAGCTCTGCTTCCAGCAGCGAAGAGACAGTAAATACGTCTAATATTCTCATCTATAGTCTTTTTTTTTCCTTTGGCATTGTACATTTGCAGCAATTTCATAGTTATCTTCAGAGCAATTAAAGTTACGGTACAGAATGCTACGGTGCAGTTAATTAAAATATGGTACAGTACTCAGCTGCTCAGCTTGGAAGTAAGGGAGTCAGTTAATGGGATGAAATAATAGAGTCTTCTTCAAATGCTCTTCTGAGTTCTGGGATGCCATCAATGCAAAGCTTTCTAACATTTGATACTAGATATCTCAGTGTATCTCTCAGCTCCCTACTGCAGTGATTATATTCATGCGGACACTTAAGCTGATCTTCAGTACATGCTGATACTTTAAAGACATTAAACTCAGTTCCAGTCTTACCAAATATACATCAAGACTTGCCTCTAAGATGTTTACATGAAGGATAGCAGAAGTCCTCAGAATTCCAGACAAAGCATTACATATTTTCAGAATGAATGTAACCTCTGGCATTATCTATGGAGTAAGACTATTTATTTGTAGGACTGCTTTCCTTGTTCCAGTGATTCTGGACTAGGAGACAGCTGAAGGAAGTACAAGAATTGTTGAAAGAAAATATGAAAGTTTCGGCACTGTGAAACATGGTTTGAAAGGATACTGTTGCTGAAAACAAACAGATTATCAGTCTCAAACACCACAAATCTGAGCTGAGTCAGAAGTTCTTTCCTCACCAGTTCAAATCTGGTTAACAAGCACAGATCACAACATGTGGTTTGTTGGACACAAAATTGTTAGTGAACTATTAGTTATGACTGACAATAAATCAAGGATGTAGCCTCTGACACAGGAGCCATAACAGAGCCTGAAAGAATGACAAGTTAGGTCTGCTATTAATTCATGTATTTCTTATTGGAGATAAATCAGTGCAAGTTTAGGATGGCCATTTTCTTTAAAGTGAACAGATCTCAATCTCTAGTTTGTATGAGTGCAGCTGGACTTTGAAACTCAAATGAGTGCATGGATCTCGGAAACCACTATATTTTCTTCCTTTTTTATTTAGTGTTCACTTTCTTATGTGATTTATTCTTCAGGTGGATTGTTTTGTCAGTAAAAATGAGGAATGGGTAGGTTGCAGGGGATAACAAGTGATTCATGAAGTCCCTTGCCAGACCTGTGATATTATTTAAAAATGACACAAGTGGAGGTGGCAAAGCAGGTACTTGATTTGAATTCTTCTGAAAGGTAGCTTCCTATAACCTAGAGGAATCTATAATCCATAGCTCAGATACCATCTTTAACGCTGACAGTACTTCAGATTCAATTCTTATATCTCCTGCACAGATTGATCAAATATACAAAATTAGAAATAATGGAGGCAAGTGGGGAGAACTGTTAGCAAGTTGAATGCAAAGGAAGCACTAGGGAAGAGAATCAGGCTATGGCTGACCTGAGGTAAAGGGCAGAGGAAAGCTGAGTCTTGTCAGGATTCTGATAATCATGACTGGCTGTGGTGTAGGCATACTTCACACTTGTTAAGAAAAATTTTAAAGTTTTTTTGATGCCGTTGCTGGATTTTGTTTCTTTGTTTATTTGTTGAGTTTTTTTTTTTTTTCAGATGAAACACTTTTCACAACAACATGAAAACATCACACTTCTAACATTTAAGAATGTTAAACCACTTTTCATAACTGGAGTAACTGGTCTAATCTTCCATTTAAATTCAGGTTCTGAATTTCATTTAAAATCCTTTTACCCCTCACTTTTTCTGAAACACCAAAGCAGATAAACTCCGAGAGTGCAGAAGTACAGGCTTTTTTTTTTTTTTCTTTATAAGAGGTGAAAGAAGTATTAGAGAATCAATGAATAACAAGTGTTAGCAGTTTTATATATTTTGACATATAGAATCTCTCTTTTATCCGTAGATGACCTAAGAGAAAGAAGTGGGATAAATCTGTGCAGCGCGAAAAACAGATAGAAGATAAACAAGAACGACTTTTTATGATGGAGTGATGGTATAGGTAGACAGAGGAAAGGCAACTGATGTTGTCTACCTGGACCTGTGCAAGGCCTTTGACATTGTCCCACACCCACATCCTTATCTCTACACTGGAAAGATACTGATTTGAAAGGTGGACTATTAGGTGGATAAAGAGTTTGCTGGATGGTCACGGCCAGAGGGTAGTTATCAACAGAACTATGTTCAGGTGGAGACTGGTCATGGGTGGTGTCCTCCAGGTGTCAGCCTTGGGACTGGTGCTCTTCTACACCTTTATCAACAACCTAGACAGTGTGATCGATTGCACCCGCAGCAGGTTTGGTGATGACACCAAGATGAGTAGTGCAGTTGATACAATAGAAGGAAGGGATGCCATCCAGAGGAACTTGGGCAGGCTCAAAAAGTGGTGCACTTGGGTTGGGACAATCCCAGATATGTAAACAGATTAGGAAATAACTCCTTGAAAGTAGCCCTGCAGAGATGGTCTTGGAGGGGGGCAGTGGATATGATCCAGCAGTGTGCGCTTACAGCCCAGAAGGCCAGGCGTATCCTAGGCTGCTTCAAAAGAGTGGTGACCAGCATGATGAGGGAAATGATTCTCCTCCTCTACTCTGCCTTTGCAAGGCCTCATCTGGGGTACTGTGTCTAGGCCTAGGGCCCCCAACATAAGAAAGATGCGGAGCTGTTGGAGCGGGTCTAGAGGAAGGCCATGAAGATGACTACAGGGCTTGAGTACCTCTCCTACAAAGAAAGGTTGAGGGAGTGGGACTTGTTTAGCTAGGAGAAGAGAAGGCTCTGAGGAAACTTCATTGAAGCCTTCTAGTACTTGAGTTTATAACCAGGAGGGAGACCGATCTTTGACAAGATCTGACAGTACAGGACAAGGGGAAATGGCTTTAAACTAAAAGAGGGGAGGTTTATGTTAGATATTAGGAGGAAATTTTGTACTCAGAGGGTGGTGAGGCACCGGGACTGGCTGCCCAGAGAAGTTGCAAATGCCCCAGCCCTGGAGGTGACCAAGGCCGGGTTGGATGGGGTTCTAGGCAGCCTGGTCTAGTGAATAGCAACTCTGCCTATGGCGGAGATTGGAAGTAGGTGATCTTTAAGCTTCCTTCCAGCCAAAGCCGTTCTATGAATATCAAATCTGCTTTTTCATAGAATCAAAGTGTCTTTGTCAATTTCAGTTAAGATAACTGCCAAATCTTCATTTATCACTGTTATAATAAAAGTTGAAGTAAAAAGAAAAAAAAAATTCTACCAATTTTTTCCCTCTTCCTTGGGTCTAATCTCAATACAGTAAAATTATGAAAACAATTACAAAAAAAATCCAGCTCTGTCTTCTACATAATTTAGAAAAAGACATGTTTCTCCCATCTGCAGTCCTCTGAACTCATCAGTGGCACCGTACTTTGTAGAAGAGACTCCACTTCTTTGTTGTACAGTACATTCAAGCATTAAGTTTAAATATCTGGTCTGAATTTCATCTCAGCATTGGACTAGAGCTTGCTAATTGCACTTCTGTTTTATTATATCTTTTCCTATCATCTCCTCTAAGCAGCACTTGTACTTCACAGATGTTTCTGGAAAATCTTTTCTGGGAAGTCCTTCATTTAGTTTTGATATATACACAGAGAAGTAGCACTAATTCTGACTGCTAAATACCTTATATTACTTCAGACTTTCTCTACTCTAGACAATTGCTTGCTTTCTTTTTATTTTTTCTTTTTATTTTTTTTATTTATTCTTTCTCGTCAAGCGCCTGAGATTCTGGATACAACCTTCACATACATCAGACAGAGAAGTGATACTTTTCTGAATTTGTAATATTTTAGCCTACTTGCTAAAGTAAACTGCACCAATAGATGGCTTGTGTCTTCCCTATACCTTCTGTGAGCTTGACAAACAAAATAAATTAAACCAACAAAAACACATCTAATCTGCTATGATTCCTTTTGTCAAGAAAGATAGCAGGAAAGTTTGCTTGTAATGCATTTAAAAAAGGAAAGCATACCCCTTGCTGAAATAGTAAGATTTCAACTAAATAAGAAGAGTAATCCAGTTATCCCCTTCAAAAAAAAAAAAAAAAACCCACAAAAAAAAACCAAAACAGATAGGAATTTACACACTGAAAAGAAGAGCCAAAGAGGTGATGAGAAGAGTAAAGAAACTAGATAGGCTAATAGGCTACAGCTATAGTGAGAAGTTCCTGGTTCATTTACCCTTGAGAGTGAAAAAATACTGAGAGATTTTCTGCTCAATTTGGGCCAGTGTAAAGTGAGAAGAGGAAAAGGAGTGAGGAGGAAAAAAGACTATCTAAGCTGACTGACAATACTGGCATTCAAGGAATGGGACATACAGTAGTCTGTAACCTGTTGATTAATACTGAGGTCTTATACAAACTGTAATAATACGGCAGTGGTACAAGCTAGCAGCAATTGACCCTCTTGCATTCCTCTAGGAAGACAACATCTCCTGTTCCCTTTTCTTCTCTGAACTGCCTGTATGCTAATGCACATAACATGGGGAATAAACAGGAAGAATTAGAGATCTGTGTGTGGTCACAGGGCCATGATCTCATTGTGATCACAGAGACGTGGCAGGACAGCTAACATGACAAGGGTGCTGCCATGGATAGCTATGTGCTTTTTAGGAAAGACAGACCAGCAAGGCCAGGTGGTGGAGTTGCTACTGATGTAAGAGAGCAATTGGAATGTATGGAGCTGTGTCTAGGGATGAGTGATGAATGTGTGAAGAGTTTATGGGTGAAAATTAAGGGGCTGGCTAATATGGCTGACATTGTTGTGGGTGTTTACCACAGGCTGCCTGGTCAGGAGGAGGAAGTTGGTGAGGCCTTCTACAGACAGAAGAAAGTAGCTTCATGATCACAGGCACTGGTTCTCACTTCAACCACCCTGATATCTGATGGAAAAGCAACACTGCCTGGCACACACCATCCAGGAGGTTCCTGCAGTATGTGGAAGATAACCTGATTGCAAGTAGTGGAGGAATCAAGGAGGAGAGGTGTGCTGCTGGAGTTTGTTCTTACAAAAAAGGAAGGATTGGTTGGTAATGTGAAGGCTGAGGACAGCTTTGGATGCAGCAATCATGAGATAGTGAAATTCAGGATCTTGCATGGAAGGCACAAGACAATAAATAGGATTGCAATCCTGTACTTCAGGAGAGCAAACTTTGACCTCTTCAAGGACCTACGTGGTTTAGAACACTGAATGGTGAGGGGGCCCAAGAGAGCTGATTGACATTTGGGGATCCCAGACTCTGAAGATTAGAAGGAGAGTCCAGAGAAAAGAAGACCTCCCTTTGGTCAAGAAGGCCAGAGATTGTGTAGGCAAACTTGATGCACGCAAATCCATAGACCTCAATGAGATGCACCCACAAGTACTGAGGGAGCTGGCAGAAGCGACTGCCAAGCTGCTCTAGCCTTCTGTGATGTCATGACTGGCTGAGTAGATGAGGGGAGAGCAGTGGATTTTGTCTACCTTGACTTCCGCAAGGCTTTTGACAAGGTCTCCCATAACACCCTCATAGGTAAGCTTCAGAAGTGTGGGATAGATGAATGGACAGTGAGGCAGACTGAGAACTGGCTGACTGATAGAACTCAGAGGGTTGTGATCAGCAGCAGAGTCTAGCTGGAGGATCATGGTCCTCCGCGGGGGCCAGTACTGGATCTGGTCTTGTTCAACATCTCCATCAATGACCTGGATGAAGGGATAGAATGTGCCGTCAGCAAATTTGTTGAGGATACAAAGCTGGGAGGAGTGGCTGACACAACAGAAAGCTGTGCTGCCATTCAGCAAGACCACAACAGGCTGGAGAGTTGGATGGAGAGGAACCTGACGAGGATCAACAAGGGAAAGCGCAGAGTTCCACACATGGGAAGGAATAACCAAATGCATCAGTACAGGTTAGGGGCTGACCTGCTGGAAGAGAACTCTGCGGAGAAGAACCTAGGTGTCTTGGTAGACAACAGGCTGACCATGAGCCTACAGTGTGCCCTTGTGGACAAGAAGGCCAACAATATTCTGGGGTGCATTAAAAGAGAGTGGCTAGAAGGTCAAGGAAGATTATCCTCCCCTGCTGCTCGGCCTTGGTAAGGCCACATCTGGAGTACTGTGTCCAGTTCCAGGTTCCCCAGTTCAAGAAAGACAGGGAACTTCCAGAGAGAGTCGAATGGAGAGCCACAAAGATGGTTAGGGGCCTGTAGCATCTCCCTCATGAGGAAAGGCTGAGACACCTGGCTCTTTTCAGCCTGGAGAAGACCAAGAGGAGATCTTATCAATTCCTTTAAATACCTACAGGGCAGGAGTCAAGAGATCGGGGCCAGTCCCTTTTCAGTGGTGCCCAGTTACAGAAAAAGGGGTAAAGGGCAAAAACAGTAACACAAGAAGTTCTATAAGAACATGAGGAAAAACGCCTTTACTATGAGGGTGAAGGCGCACTGGAACAAGCTACTCAAGAGATGCTGTGGAGTCTCCTCTGGAGATATTCTAAACTATCCCAAACACTTTTCTGTGTAACCTTCTCTGGGGAACCTGCTTTAGCACTGGACTAGATCATCTCCAGAGGCCCCTTCCAAACCCTGTGATCCTGTGAATAAAGAAAGCAAAGAGAGAAGAGAATGGATTAATGTACTGATTTCCATCCACTTCTTGAAGGAAAAGTAACAAATTTCAACTTTTTTAAAAAGTGAAAACTTTGCATGGGGAGCAACACATCAAAAGACTCCTTTTCATACACTGATTTTCAAACACTTATGGAAGGACTCAGAATCCACTGAAGCAAAAAAACAACTCCTAGAGATTGAGAATACATAACGAACTCAGAACAGTTAAAAAAGATTTACACATCAAAACTCTAAAAGCTTTCCCAAGCTAGAGTTCAGCAATAAAAATAAAAAGCTAAATGAAATCAAACAATCAAATAAAAAAGAAAGAAAAGGAAAAGAGGCCCTTTATCACTTCCTCTATTCACTACAACTGGATTTTCTGTAAGAGAAACAGTATGAGTATAGGCACGTAATTATTGGACTGGGCCCAGTGCAACTTGCTAAAACTTCAAGTAGTCAATCATCTTTCATGGTGATTGTTGAAGAAGAATCCTCTCTCAGAACTTTCACATTTCTGTTTTTAGTACTATCTGGTATACCCAAAAGACTTGGAGAAGTTGAAAATGGAGACTGAGTTTTGCGGGTCAGCCCTTAAATGTTTGATGGTTCACGTGTTCTGGCCTATATAGCCCAAACATATTTCTGTGGTACCCTGAGTCATTACAGAGATTCAAGCATAAGTTCAGCTAGAACAATTTGCAAAAGTACAAATGCTAAAGAGTTTAGTATTTTTCTTTAAGTGGTCTTTGAAAGGCTACAAAATGTCAAAACAAGTCAGTTGTGTATACCAGCAAGAAGAAAAAATACAGAAGCCTAGGTATTTCATTCTATGCAACATTTTGACTTTAATCTTAAGGATTTGCCTAGTGACAAATAAGAGAAATGCATTGTTCTTTCACTTGAAGAAATAAACGCAAGAAGTCTAATGTTCACTGGTGCCTTCTGAAAACTTTTGTATGTGACAGCAGGAGGCAGACAAAATACTGCACTTTGATATAGATAGAAGATTTCTGCCACTGAAAGATGGCACAGCAGTGCCAAGCATGATCTCATCTTTGTCACAAGCCAATTGTCATTGCTGATATAGTTGTATAAATCCTCAGTGACTCAAATGAAGGTGATAGTTTCATGAATACACTAAAAATAAAAGTATTCTCCTGTAAGTCAGAGTGAAATGGAAAAGGACAGAGTTCTTTCTCAGCTATCATCTAAACAATGTGATTTCAAGCCACAAAAACTAATACAACCTTGTTTAAAAATAGTTCTTCCTATTTTGTTTCATGCTGCACCACTCTGAACTGATCATTAAGGGATGCCCGTTGATTTATGACCTGAAAACTTCCCACTATATTTAAGTGAAATGCAGTGACAGCAAAAAGAAACTAGTGACATTTCACTTAAATATGCATAGGTTGCATTTAATTAGTATGAAATTTTGAATATTCATGGTAAACGTCTTATCTATTTCTCTCTTCTCCAGCATGGTAGGGAAGTAAAATTATTGTAGCTTGGTTGGTCTCCCCTTACTTCGTTAATTCCAGATAATTTCTATCCAGGTGGCAGAAATATCTGGCTATTTGCTATGTGTCGCCACTTTCTAAGAAGATGAGTAACAGCAAATTATGTAAACTTTCCTCACTACAGAGCAATTGAAATGCAAAGAACTGTATTTTGACCTGGACATAGTTGAAAATAATTTGAAAACAGTACTTTGTCTTTTGAATGACCTTTCTGCATTAACAAAAATGCAACTGAAGCATTAGACATAAATCTTCACATATCTTCTATTTGCACTTAATTTTAAGACTCAACCTCAGAGCAGTATAGCAACTGCTTTTGAAAAGTAGACCAATGTTACTTTTAAGTGGAATTATGTGAAACTTCTGGGACCCTCTCAACTTCTGGGCTACTTTTTACAGCTATTCTCCTGCACAGCTACCAGGAGAAATACAGCAGAGTACTTCAAGCGAGAAAATATTAACTTCCTCATGAAGAAAATCCATCTAACAAGTGAAATAACAGAAGGAATATGGATACACGTGGATAAATATCTTGTTTCCCAAACCCATCTATTGTAAATATTGTAACAAATAATTTCAAAAGGTTATAAATAAGGGAACATCTACTTCAGAAATGAGCAACACATTTATACCTAGCTCCAAACATGATGAGTAATCTAGCATAGAGCTGTTAAATTCACCAGCTGCCATCCATCTCAGGCAGGATCATACCTCATTTCATCTATGTAGTATAGACCGTATGTTAATATCTGCTTGAATAAAGCACGATCGTTGGCAGAAGTAATCCCACAACTGAATTTTCCACTCAAGCTGAAATTTAAATGAAAATGTCACAACTAACAGAATGTAAATATTTGAAAGAGGTAAAAACTAAACAGAGGATGAAAATGATTCAGTTTGCAGTAAGAATTACAATCCTTGAACTTTAAAAATATGTACAAATATATGTATCTATTCTTCAGCAACAAGCCATTGAAACAAAATGTTTTGTTCTACTTTATAGCGCAGTAAAGACAAAACATATCTGCTCTGAAATTGAGGTAGCGATGAAAGGCAGATGAGCCCAGATAGTATGTAGGTATCAGGAAAGAATATAAACTTTTGAACTGTTCTCTTTCAGTTTAACATATACGTAAGTATATAAATATACTTCTGTTAAAATGTCACCTTCCTAAAGAGCTGTGAGTGTAACAATATTAAGTAGTGTTTGCTTTAGCTTCCTTCTGTAGGAGAGGTAATTTTTGCTCTGCATTCAAGTCAACTCTCTAAACATAGAAAAACAAAAAAGCTACAAGATTTGACTTGCCATTCCTCTCAGATAACAGGTCCTTTGAACATTTCGATGGTGAAATGATAGTGGAGAAAGAAGTTACTTTGTTTCGTTCTACCTGGCTTTACATTTTCAACAGCATAGGTAGCTGCCTGCTTTGCCTACTTTTGAATGAAATGGAGATAGGAACAGTAGAGAAAAAAAGAAAAAAAAAGCAAAGGCATACACTGTTATAAGGAGAGCATTGTCTTCTCTACAAGTACAGGATTAGATATAAGTGACCAAAGAAAGTGATCTGCCTATACACTGCAACCACTATGCTTGCAGAATATATTGTCTCAGAAAGCTGGATGTTCAAAATTTTTGGGGTTAGATTTACTTTACAATCTTTTTTACAATTCACAGAGATAATCACTAAATTAAGCAGTCTGATAAAGACCACATGGTAGATCAGTCTAATTTATCTTTTCCTGAATGATTCATATAAAAGAAGAACTTTCTTTGCACCAGATGTTCACCTTACAAAATAATATAGTGTTGGCAGGGAATATGCCAAACTGATCACAGCATGGTCACACAAGGGAATCATAGACCTGGATATAAAGTAACTTGAGACTAAGAGCTTCTGCATACACTTTGGACATGGAATCATACACCACTCAATGGCCTGAAAAGTCTTAAAAGAGAATAAGTGCTATGAAATAAGACAGTATCAGCATGAGCTCTGATAAAACCTATCACTTTCTAGTGAATCTTCAGTCTAATGTGGCTTTCAAAGAGTCTGAAACAGTCTCTGCTTGATGTTTTTTTTTCTTGCCTTTTAAAAGTGAGCAAAGAGAGAAAAATAGAAGTAAAGCATTTTATATTTTGTAGCATTTTCTTAGTGAATGAAGAAGCAAATTTAATTAGTAGCCAAAAAACCCTCTAACATGAGATACTATCAGAAGCAAACTAAATTCGTACTGAATTTTCTAAGGAAAGGAAAACTGCTTTTATAGGTTTACTCCAGTTTTACTGTTACAACTGCTGGGAATTAATTTATTGAGAACTAGTATAATCTCAAAGTAATACAGTAGGGACTTGGGTTTAAAGCTTGCTATCGACTTTCTAAATGGAGAACTGTGAATTACTCTCCTACATGGGGAATTCTCCAAGTATGGATAAGCAATGAAGAAACTGCAGAGGTACATGGCTTGGCTCTACTCATGATAGTTCAAGCAAACTAATGAGCATGGGATCACCTTAGTTCTGGAAACAGATACCTAATCTCGATCTTATCTTTAAATTATTCCGACATTTCTTCCTCCAATTTTATAACAGTAAAGACTTGAGACAAGGTCAAAACCATAAACTTCAGTCAAACGTATTTCTAAAAATAATGCTGACTACATAAAAACTAAACCTTTTAGCAATTTCTGTAAACACCAGTACAGGCTTTTTACACTAATCTAAAAAAAAAATCAGAGTAACCATATTATTATTCTAGAAGATACATATAAATGCAAACTGCAAAAATCAGAGGAGCAGTGCAACCAATTAAATAATTTAAAAAGTCCATATAGGTACAGAGTAAACATCCGTGAATTAAAATTAAATAATAAGTTCAGGATATTTGTGAACACCAAAAGTGAATTTCAGCTAGTGACAGTTGCAATTTTTCCATACGTTCAGTTAGATTACTATAAATTTTTTAGAAGTAATTTCAAAGGCACAGGAATGAATCCAATTTTCACAATAAGAATTCAAAATCCAGAGACTGTCTTCCTCCGGACTTGTGTTTCAGAATAGTTGCAACCTATACAGTGCATTCCAGAATGCACTCCAAGCTGACCCAAGCGTGAAAACCAATGATGAACTTTCTTAACAAGCACGGAAATCTACTCCATCCCCTCTTCAATTTCAGGACTATTTCATTTCCAAAGTCTTTGAAAGATACAAAAAAAGACAGGACATGCAAAGCCTGTGCTTTTACTGCTATGCAATAGAGGCATAATGAGCTGATCATTTAGGGCCTGATAGAAGCTCACCAAAGTCAATGCAATCCATTCTGTTGATTTCAATGGCTTTTATACCAGGCCCTTAAATAGACTGTTAAAAATGTCTGAATGATTTTGGCTCGGTATCACCACACACATTCAGTTTCACTGACTGGTTATTTCTTGGTGATTTGGCAAATGTATTTATGCATGACATAGCAGAAAATAGAAAGTTCAGAAATAGCACTTCGTCAGTCGAAATCACTTGCCTGGTGTTATAAAGTTAATACTATTAAACACTGGCTGCTAACTTAAGCCAGTTAAATGCTGTTGCAAATGAAAGATGAAGCATTGCATGAAGCCATGCTAAAATGGATAGAAGGATGGTTACTTACCAACAGGGCGAGCTGTTGACATTACAATGGTGTAGTGAGAACATAAAAAAGAAATTAAAAAAGAAAAGAATTTCTGTCAGAATGCATGACGTGTAATGTTACTTTAAACTATGGATACTACCATGATTGCTAACCCCTCAAATGACAGCCTAAGTAAAATATTTACTATTATTTCTGTTTTGTCACATGTTACTATTACCACATTTATTTGAGCATAGTATCTGAGCAAGCTGACTGGAACCATTCTCTGAGAAACACTTTTTGTTATCTTCACATGCCATCATCAAGTATCACTGTTAGTGCCTGATAAAAGAGAAATCACTTGCATTAGAAAAAAACTTTTAGATCCTGATGAACACATCAATTTAAGCTACAGACTGCTAAATGTCATGCCAGTAGATGCAATGCATTTACTTCCTGAGTCAAATATCAATTGAATTTTAAGCATGGTCAGTCACTACAGCAGTAGGGTCCACAAAAAGCCCAGGACAATTCTTCTCCTTCAATAACAGGCATGAAAGCTTACAACACATTGCTTTTTCCTCACTGACAGGAATGATGAAAATATAACAAATAGGCCAAAATGGCCACAGGGATTTCAACCCAGAATCTCCCAAATTACAGCTTAGGTAACTTCTACTTCCTAAAAAAAAAATGCTGCTGAATGATCGACAGGTTAATACTGCTTCAGACTGATATCAAGACCGAAAGCTGTTGCTGCAACAAATGATTTCTTGATGATAGCAACAGCTGTTTATTATAGTTGTGTTGGGAGAGAGGACTGCCTGGCCCTCTGCTAAATAAAATATAGACATCCCCGTTCCCAAGAATTAAAAAGCTGGACAAAAAGTTGACTCAGGGTTGCAATCTGGTTACATCAAACTTCCTTTGTTTTAGCAGCAGAAATAGTTACATATTTCTGAGTAACATTATTTACCTATTTATTTTAAAAGAAGATTACCAGCTCCGTATCTTTATGTGCAGACTAGAGCCAAAGCAAAGACATGAAGATCCCTATGCAGCACAGCATGCAAATATTGTTGTAGTTCTCAGCATTTCTGTATGTTTATTCTTACTTTGTCATACCCACTTTAATTATTTCAAGCCTGCTGCCCGTTCTCAAACTATCATCTGTTTTGAGACATTCTGGTTTTTAGTATTATGACTTATTCCTGCTCTCACAGAAAGATAAGGAATGAGTGATGTGCATCTTACCAAGACAGGGCCTGAACAGTGAATCACTGCATTCAAATTCTGTTATCATTTACAACCAGGTAACAGTTGTACAGCAGTATAACAGTGAGCTCCTTGACTGCATCCTCATTCATTTCTTTGAGAAGATGGAGCCATGAGGGAGGGAGCTAAGGACTATGTTGTTCCTGCCAGGTTTGCAGTCGAAACTGCAGAACAAACACACGCAAGGACCAAGAAACCTTCAAAGTGAATTTTCAAGTGCTAAATGGCTTTCTCCTCTACATGAAAAGTGATTTTGCTAAAATCAATTTCAGACTAAATTGGTGAAAGTTTAAGAATTCAGAATTAAATCTTCCTTTAACTAAAAGGAACACCATGTGTGGTCCCTTTAAAGTCAACAGGAGTTTGTCCAGTACTTTGTTTCCAGAAAATACAGACTAATAACATTTCTCCCCTGAATTTCTTAGCTTTTCTCATTTTCTGTTATCCTGAACATTTAATATGCTTATATCATCATGGCTTCCTTTATGTTGGATAAACACTACGTATTTGAATGTAAACTGCAAACCTTGGGGAGAGTAGTACCCAAGATAATGAAGGCCTACTTTTACTGTAGGAAAATCAATTCAATTATATGTTTGGTTTTATTTATTTGTTTTTTCACCTTAATTTGGTCAAATTCAAGCATCAGTGATTTCAAAGGATTTTTTGCTTGTTTCTAGTTATTATTCATATTACAAGTCTATAATATAGAAATGTTAAAAGCCTGGTCCAGTAATGCATACAGTGGACACAGTTCTAGGAGTGTTTAAAGGCCACTGAATCGGTTGCCAGACATACTGGATACCATGATTCTGCCTGTGACAAAGGAACAGATTTACAGCATTTCTGGGAGTTCAGTGCAGTCACTATTTTTCTTATACTACAAAAATGGAAAAACAATCTCTTCCACAAACATGTAACAGGTAAACCTTCAGATGAAAACAGGAAGATCTACATTACCACATATTACCTAGAGCAAGCACTGAGGTAATATTTTAGCAAATGGATTATCACAATATTCTTTTTTCTTTGTTATATACTAACATCTCCCCCTCTACAAAGCCATTTGGTGCTTTTTTGCCCTTTGAATTCAGCAAATTAAACTGAACTGTGTCCATGCATTAAATGGATGGAAATGGAAGCTGGCCTCTTGGGTCAGTTGACCCCTGTTCTAATAAAGCAATCCATTGAGACTTTGAACATTTGATTTAACGTGTATGAAAAGAGAAGCACAGATAAAGCCAAAAATGTTTTTATTAACCTTTCACAGCTCTACTGAAAACTGTCAGCACGCACCACTAAACTGTGAAATAGTATCTGCATGATACCCATTGTGACAAATCATAGCTTATCTTTTGGAATGAAGTAATAACTACTAAATTCTATTTACTAACACAGAAATATTATTCCACAAACTTTTTCTCTCCCTATAATCTTTAGCGTGTCCGTATTGGCTGTCACAAAAGACATTTGGGCAGCTCATGATTCTACTGGTGTTAAAACCTCTTTACCATATCAAATAGCACCCCATAAACAAGGAGTGGATACTAAAGACTGAGAGATATTTTAAGAGAGAATACATTAGTTTTTACCTTGTATTACTTACAAAATTCAATTAAGATTTTCTTTTTCCTTTGACTGGGGTTTATCTTACATGCAAAGAATAACGGTAGAGAGTTCAATTATGGCTGAGCTAATAATTCCATTATACTATGTGCATTACATTTGACATTAGTAAACATAGTTAGTGCACTCCTTATATTTATTAGGGAATAGAACACTAATAATGACAATTTAAACTGAAGTTTTACATATTAAAGAGTGTGTGTATGCTTTTTAATGCTTGCTTATAAAGATATATGCATCTATTCTTCAATAAAAAAAATATTAGAACAGATCATCAACTGCAGGGAGATCCTATACTACTGAAATCAGTAGTAGAATTTTGCCACAGATGTTAATAGGAGCAGGACTTCAGATTTGTAGTAAATCATTATAGCACCATCAACTGCACAGGATGCGTGAAAACCAAACACGGCAGGTAAGGATTTGGTTCATTTTGTCCAAAAGAAATTGATTCATCCAAGACACAAGCTCTCTCTTAGGAACACTTACCTCGCACAGTAAGGGTAGCAGATGCTTCCACTTTTCCAACTCGATTCTCAGCAATGCATGTGTAGGTGCCCTCATCTGTGCTCATGGCCTTCTTGATGCGCAAAGTGTAGTCATCTTTAATGTCATACCTGTGTTGCATAAAAAAAAAAAAAAAGAATGAAAACATTTTGTAGCCGACAGAAACGCACAAAAACTCTTACCTGGAATATGCTAGTCTGACTCTATCTTGGATTCAACTTTGGAAGATAAATTGTTATCTAGCACTAGATAATTTTTCCAAACACTAATCTCTGTGACACTTTTATTGCACTCTGCATAAGTTAGAAACTTTACATAAAATTAGTATTTCTATGTTCACTCACTATTAGGGTTTTATTAATAATACCTTGCACTTCGTCCTCGATAGAGCAATGTGATAAAATTAAGCTACCAGACATCAGTTATCAATACATGACAGCTCAGGTCTATCACACATTTAACTTTGTGAGCTACATACTGTACCTTTAGCTGATTTGGAGTTTTTCCTTATATATAGTTCTTCACAATAGCAGCAACCCCTTAGGAGAACTATGCATGTTGGTAGGATCTGACACTATAATATTATAAACAATAAAAATATATTTAAGCTCTGGAAGGTGACATTTATGGAAGAGGCACATTAAAGGAGATTTACCAGTTTCACAAAAATACTACAGAGTGATCCATTAAGAGTGAACAATAACATTCTCTTTCTTAAAATAAATTTGAAAGATTTCAGTTATGTCCATTTGTTCGTTTCTAATGTTGTAATAATTGTAAAACTATGAGAATGTGTAAAATTTGAAAAAATAATGTACTGCAGCAGGCTGTGAACATTCATTCACAAGGCATTCAGTGTGCCTCAATTTAGAAAAATAGAAAAATATTCTCAGTTAAATAGGTATCAGCCTGCAGAAGTCAAGCTTAAACTATTTTAGGCTCTGATCCAACCTCATTAAGTCAACTGGAGACTTTATCTTGTATGAAATTTATTTGGCTCCCAAATCAGGAAAACATCAGTTTTCAGCATAGATATTTTGCTCTTGAAATACCCTCTTGCAAAATCATTTTCAACGACATTTCTTCTAGACATAAGCCAATGGTATCTTAATTAAGTCACCTTGGATCGAGATTTAGCTTCGTATTTTCATGCATTAAATAGTAAAAAAGGCACATGAGACTAAAGAAAGATCTAGACCTCAGGAGATGTCAGTACTTGAACTGCGTAAATGTTTACTACATAACTTCAGAATATCTAACTTACGTTCTCTTTGTTATACAGTAAAGGCTGTGCAAGTTTGTTCAGCAAGCATATTGAAACGATAGAGAAGAGCATACTTACATGTTCTAATGAGTAAGAATGTAATGCTACTATTTACAGGAATGTTGCAAGGCTCTTTATGAGTATTTTTAAATGCTTTGGAAGCATCACATGTGTACATAACATAAATCACTATTGGCTTCTTTATTACAGCTTTGAAGCAAGAGTATTTTGTGCTAATAAACATAAAAGTATCTTAACTCAAAGAAGCCTATATGCTGAAATATTTAAAGTTCTGCTATGTCTAAGTAGAGCCCACAGCATCAGTTAAGCTATTACCTTTGTTTCAAGAACAAGGATTAGTCAAAGCATTTTCTTATACTCATCACAATGCAATACAGTTTCATTCTATACTCAGAAAGTCCATTCCAGTCATTAGCCGTGAATTTAAAAAGACCAAATTATGGCTAACTATTCTGTCAGAAAAAAACATAAACACAGATCACATCCCTTTCATTGGGAGACCCACTTAACTGTATGTGTTTTCTGTATGTCAGATATAACTAATGAATGAGAGATATGTCAATGGGAAGAATAAGCACAATAGTCAGAAACTTTTAGGGACTATTTTTGCTAGCGTAGTACTATTGAGGGACAAAGCACAGTTATGAGAATAGAAAACTTAATATGTATTTTCTGGTTTGGTTCAGAGCTGCTGCAGCTACTCATTCCAAAGCCATAAGCAGCTGAGGCACATTTCATCCTGACTGTACACAAATTATGCAGTTCTGCACTCAGTGCTGCTCTAGTCAATGGCAAATAGAATCACTGTTTCCATAATAGAAAAAAAGGCAAATGGCCTCCTTTAAAAATCTCAAGAATATGACATCATATCCCACAACAATGGAGCAGTTATTTATCTTTGGCCACCACAGAGTTGCAGACAAAAGAAAATGCTTATTTTCTTGACACAAGGCCAGCCATAAGGGACTGAAAATATGAAGTTGTACTCACCTCCTGTGAGATGACAAAAGTAAGATCAGCTGTAATGAAAATATGAGCTGGATATAGGAATCACATTTATAAAGCTGGGCAACAATTAGCCACTAATTTTGATACAATGGCTTAAAAAAAAGAAAAAGACAAATAACATCCCTGTGGTTCACTTACTACTGCTGAGATAAAACCAGACAGGCAGCAGGGCTGGATCTGATTGGCTGGCTGCTTAAACTGGGATACAGGCAGCCTGGGATAGGGCCCTACAGTCTGCCGTGGGCTGCAGCTGACTTGTTCTTCTTCATCTCACCAATGTGCTGGTGCTGGCATGCCAGCCAGCTGCCTTGGAGGCTTCAGCAGTCTTTATGCTTGCACCTGCCAATCATGCAAATTGTGCAAAGGCTGCTGGGGGAAAAAGCCAGCTGCATGGCATGCCAGGACGCATTGAGGGAGCACAGCCATAATCTCCCACTTGGGTTGTGAAATGGAGGAAGCAGTAAACATGTCACTTTCGTGGCCCAGTTATCAATTACTTCAAGGAGTGGTCCAGCTCTCCTAGCCTGCTTCTCCAACAAGACCATACTGAGTTTTTGGACCACCCTGGCAGAACATGCTATCTAGCAATTGGATTCATACACAGATGGGCCCATGGGATGTCATAACCATCTGCTGTCCTGAAGTACTGATATGCTGCCCCTCAGTCATCTGTTCCTCTCACACTGTCCCCAGAAGTCACCATGGTTCAGTAAAGTGCTTTGACAGATGAAGCAGGCAGGAAGGAGAAAGGAAGAAAACTGGCTTTTAGCTTTAGCTGATCTACAGCAGCACAAAGAGCTTGTGTGAGAAAGGAACCATGAAGTAACAAGGTGAGAAGGCTGAATATGGCTGTATCTTCCAAGTTTCTCAAACAATGACCTGCAAAATCTGGAATAGTGTCTTATCTCCTCTCGATCCAGAGCTTCCTACTCCCTCAACAAGACGTTTCCATCTGAGTTTCTGAAGAAGTTCACTCCCATGTGGATCAGTTCCAAGCTGACACTTCGGAACTGCGTTCAGGGCCTCTTTGATTGTTAATGCCACTCAGACAGAGGTGGCCAGACTCCTGGATTGATGATGGGGCAGCAGAAAACCAGAATGTACCAGTTATGCTGGTCCTTAACTTAGCTGGTGTGCTAAGAAGGCATTGTCTTCAAAATATGTGTAATGTCAAGAAACACCTTCCCACATATTACCCAAATATTGCTGAATCTTAGCCAAGTAATGCCAACATTCTGCACAAAATGTAGGGTGTCAGACATCTGCTACATATGTTTATGGACGTCTAATTGACTTTAAATGCTTCCCTTTGTTAAACATTTGGAGGTGCTTAACCTTTCAGTTTAGCTGAAACTTCAGCCATCAAATTGCACTGGAAGGGGGCTTTCTAACAGCTAGTCCCTTGTTAGGATAAAACCGAGCCACTTTGGGGTATTGTGTTACATAACTTCTGCTATGAACAAGTAATAGCTCACGTAGATCTGTCTTTAATTAACTAGAAGGAAGGGGGTCAGGGTACTGGAAAGGAAGAAAGAAACAGAGAAAACAACAAGCAGACGAGAAAACACTGCTGGTGAGGAAATTCTAATAGAAATTGGGTGATTCTGAGTGAAATCTGGCAGTCTCTGGCACATATGAATACATTCATTGTTGCTAGTTTTGATTAATGACAGTTGTACAATAGTGTGCTGACAGTCACTGCCATACAGACACTTTTTTTTTTTATATGAAACACTGCTGAAAATGCAACCCAATCAGATTTGGCCCCTGAACAACATGTGCTATCATCACTGTACCGTGAATTGAGATTGATTGGTAACCAGCTGTGACAAACTGGGAAAAAGAGCCTTGTCTTTTTCAAGAAAAGAAAAGAAGAAAAATAAAAAAAAACCTGATTTGTGTCAAAACCATTACCATCTGCTCAACAAAATAACAAATAAAACAAAATACATTAACTGTTTTTAACTATCACAAATTAAAATGCTGAGGTTGGATTCATGCATTGGCTTAAGGACCTAAGAATAATCTTGAATTACATTGTTTTTGTCGCAGTTAGCAGGGTTTCTTTTTCCCACATTCAAAAGTGTATTTGTCCCTATTCAGCCACCAATCTTCCATGGTTATCCAATAAAAGAGAGAGAGAGAGACAGAGATAGAGAATAAGAGAATTTAGTGAAGTTAAGGAGATTTAGCAGTATGCTTTTTGCATGTGATATACATTCTAGGGAGTGCTTCATAGAATCCTTAAATTTCCAGATTTTAAAAAATGTGCAAGCAGTTATGCATAAAAATATGTACTTCTTTGTCTTTTGCATGCACAGGTAGCACAGCTGTGTCTGCAGCTGGAGTCATTACATTCCTAGATATCCAAGTAGGTCTAACTGGTGATACACTTTCTTCAGCTGTGCATTTTAAAGTTAGGAGATTGTATTACTACATTCACTGAATTCAACAAACACAACTCAATAAAGAAGACATTACTCCTGCTAAAGGGAGATTGCAAGAGTCACATCTTAATTGCTGTGAACTGATGTCATTGGCCTCAAAAAATACATCAATTGATATCAGGTACTTATTTTGCATGTAGGTTTTGCAGGGCTTCCTTTTTTTTTTTTTTTTTTCCCTCTTTCTTTCCTTCTATTTTTTTTTAGAGATGGCACAAAATTTACTTTTCCATATTTCCTTTTGCCTGTTTGCCAGCCTATTTCGCAGTACATGCATACAAAACTTGAAGATTACTCATGGTATCAAAGAGAGATGCTACTGGCCCAAAACAGAATAATCGTGATGGAGTTAAGAAGGCCTAAGCTTCTGTCTCCACTTCTCTTTTGTGGTGCTGGCACTTCACTTCCCAGCATAGTGCCACAGCTTTTCACTGGCTCCTAGACTGTTTGAGCCAGATGGAGAAAGCCACAGAGAAACTGTAGTGAAGATGGGAAGCATGAGACCGTTATCTGCTTCAGCCTTGTGTGGTACAGGAGCAGAAAGAAGAGCTGCCATTCCCATCAGGTGTGTATTTGTCCCTACTGCCAGCTCCCTTACATGAAACATTTGTTTTTCACATACAGCCCATGTGGTGATAAGAAGCAGAAGAAAGATGATGCACAAACCTACGTGAGTGACACAGCAAAAGATAAGGGAGCCCTGTCGCTTTTGCTCCCTACTAAAACCTGAATCAGAGACAGAGAGCATAAAAATGCATACATTTGTGTGTTATGGTCTCAGATTACTTTCTTGTACAACTGCAATCATGGCTGCTTTTTGCTGTAGCTGAAGGCTATGGTAGATTGACCGATCGAGGGGTTATCCCCAGGTGCTGACATGGCAGCTGCCACTCACACATACATGTGCTGATTCCCATTTACTCTTTGTCTATGCTATTCATACCAGAGAAAGGTATAAGACAGTGTGACATTACCTTGAATTTCTTATTGTGAGGTATATATGCCAGCAGTCATAATGGTTTATAAAATGGTTTGCTAGCTTCATGACAACAAGCCAGAAAAAGTTACGTGATACAGGTTACTATCCTCTATTTTTAATTAAAATATACTGACACCAGATTCTGCTTTAGTCCAAAATCTTTTATGGGTTGTTACCAGCAGATTCTTTATAATTTTTTTGTGGTTGACACTCTCAATTGCAATAATATAAAACACAGAACCACACTCCATTATGCCTTAAGCCAACGCATTCAACAAAATGGCCTAAATCTCATGAAAGATGAATGCTACAGCTACAGTCAATGTGCCAACACTGTGAAACTGTTCCTATGTCCAAGCAAATGATGTTCTCCGACTTCTCTGGAAGCATTACACTATGCAACATTACTCTTGTGAATGAACACGCATATGTGAATGCACTTGATTAGTATTTCTCAAAATCAGCAGCCATGAGCTCAGAAGAAACCCAAGAATGAAAAATGGGACTCCTTTTTTATTTCCATTAAAATAATTTGAACACACATAGAAGTTCAGAACAAAACAGGTTTGGGAAGCTATGTCTTAGTAAACGTTCTAAAATGACAGAGGCTTTCTTTTGCCTCTACAACTCTGTTTGCACAGAGAAGTACTCATTGGGAATTACCGCATGATAATTATCCAAAATGGGCTTCTGATTTGATTTCAGTTCCAGACAGACCTCCATATTTGAAAAACTGGAACCTCAGTAGAAGTATGAGCTAAGAGACCATGTAATGACTTGGCATGGAGACCTACCCTCCTGTCACCAGAAGTAGTCTGTTACCTCACAGATGAGACACATTTGTCTGGCGCTTGGGGAGGTTTGTATTATTAATGCCTATATCATACTTTCATGTCAGAAAAACACCCTTGATTCTCATGGTTATCTGCTCAGCACATCACTGGAATTAATTTTAAGGAGATTAGTTTTATGGAAAAACAGTATTTTGTTTTTTCTTTCTATAAGAACTGTGGTCCAGTCCTTGAAAGTATCCTTTAGTCCACTTGGGATTTTACAAAATTGAAGGGATACTGAAGTAACTGGAACACAATAAGAAGATCTGCACCAAGACTGGCATCTTGCACTCTCTAAATATGGTTTTATGTATTACTATATTTTTAATATGAACACACACATTATGAGTAGTTTGAAACAAACAATTTGTGCTAGCCTATTATTATTTGCCTTAAGCATAACAAATGATTATGATAAACTTTTCAGAGAAGTAACTGAAGTATTTTCTAATCTGTATTTTGAATCATTAATCAATCATGAAGTGGTAATTAAATAAGTCACATTAGTGCTTTAATCAAAGTGCCTTCAACATTACAGTTGAGTCAGAAAACATATTATTAAAAAGTAAGTTTTTGCTAATATTAAGTCATTTCCAACAAAAAACAATAGCAACTGAAAAATAGTTCTCAAAGCTAAAACTTTAATCTTTCACTATTTTCACTGACAATTTTTTTTTTTTTTAACTGAGATGACAAAGTTTATATTCCATACAAGGATAAAATGTACCTAAAACAGAAGAAATCCCTCTGGGCCAACCATTCCAGTAGCATCAATAATGTTGTGGTCACAGCTCTCGAATTTTACTCCTGCTTGAGTAGAACTACCAGCTTCTCTTTCTCGAACATTTCCCAGAAAAACTGCATGCTTTTTCATTCTATTATATTTAATAGTCAGTAAACTGATAATACTAAGCCTAAAGTGCTCGATATCTTTATGCTTCTCAAGGAAGCATGCTACCTCAATATTTTGGAACTTATACATCCAATGGATAAACTATGTGATTAACAAACTTTTATTTATTATACTGTTTTTACAATACTAAAGAAAGATTCAAGCACCAGAATAGGTAATCTGAGCAAAATTCTACATCAAGTTTTCTTGAGTCTTCTTCCTGCCAGAAGGACTTATTTATTTCCGTCTTTCATGACTGGAAAATTCAGAAAAATCCAAGTGTGAGACTCTTACTGCCAGTATTAAATTTTCCTTCAGAACTGTTAGTGACTCCATTAGTTTTCAAACAGCAACAGCTTTAGGATGTTAAATAAGAGAGGATAAAAACTAAACAATTCACTGATGGCAATCGTATTTCAAGTGCATTGCCACTGATTACTTCATAGATCATCAATGTTTCATATAGCATAAAGAGAAAAACATGTAGGCTGCTAGTTGACATGATTCCTTTATGGTTGTTCTTTGTGGGGCTGTAAAACTATTTTTGCAACCTTGACCCTTATGTAAACAACTGGAGACAGTTTTCATGCACCCGCAAACAGACTGCATGAAACAATAGCTCTTCTTCAGCTGTGGCAAGATCTGACACTTAACATGAAGCCAATTTAAATGTCAGTTCTATTAACCATTTCTCTGCTGCTCAGTCGAGCACAAGCACATATCAAACACTCTTGCCCACAGCATTTAATCGTTCATACAAATAAAAGGCAGATAACTGCTGGGTTAGACTGCAGACCTCTGGGGTAACTGTGGGATGATACACCTACAGGACATTATTCAATGCCATGCCTTGAGGGATTTCAATTGTCAAAAAATACTCTAATTTACATTTCCACATGGCCATTTATTCCTTAGGAAACATAAGGAATATTTTTCCACTTGCAGATTGGGAAGGCATTACTGGCAGGCAAAACACCCATCAGAAAACAGAGATACTGAATGAAAAGAACCAACAATTAGGTATGCCATTTTGATGCTACATGCAAAAAACGAAGCCAGTCCCTGCCTTCCTTTTACTACACATCATCTCTCTATCTCTAAACGATCTCTCTGGCTTTACAGAAGTGTCTTCAAATGATTCAGCATAACAGCTAAACACACACACTGCATGCTGTTGAAATTCACCTGCTCTGGTAGGCAACACAGCCTCTTTCCAAGTTGTATTGTAGCTTGCCATGTGCCAGCCATGTGCCACATTAAACCCAACATAACAACATCCTCTGCAAACTGTCTCTACTCCCTCCGCGTGTACATAAGAATATAAACACCATATTAAACCTTTTTCTTCCACTGTCTCCTTTTGACATGCTATTTAAGAACATCCAATCTTCTCCCTTATGCTCCTCGGAGAGGGAGTTAATCTCTGATGCCTGGCTTAGAAAACAAAAGATGGGCATGCAAATCACACTGCCTCTAACCAGAGGTGATGAATAGTACATGTAATATAGCTAATATGAAAGACATCCTGTTTTCCTGACCCTTTATTTTAAACTGTTAATTATTATTAATTGCAACAGAAATTTGCTGATGTAACCAAAGATTATATCTATTATAGTACTAAAACACACTCTTTACTCTGATTAATTTTCAATACACATTAGACTGCATTTTGTAACAATCTGCACAGAGATTAACTCGGCCAAAGCACACAGTACTGCAGTGTTATTAGCTCATATTTCATTGAAAGGTCATTCTCCTCTTGGTTGTGTTTAGAGGAGGCTGTAGTTAAATACCTCACTATCTCATCCACAGAATACAAACAGAATTATGTAGCACTGTATTTACTCACAGAACTCACAGTTCTACTATTTCTTAAAAATTACTGTCTCTCTGGCTGACAGAGACATTTCCTGTGATGGTGCAAAAATACAAATGCAGAACACTTCCTGCCATCAGGCCTTTTTTGGATGTCCTCTTAAAAAATTAACTTTTCAGAGTTTATTGAGGTAAGATTTGCTGTAAACAGCATTTAAATTTGTTTCAAAGATTTGTACTTAGAGGACAGCTACAAAACTATCATTGATCTTCTCCCCTTAGTTTTGACCCCACAAGAAGCCATGGAGAAAGGCACAGAAATTGCAGTACTTAGTGAAAATGCATGCCTATCAGAAGAGTGACAGACAAAATTTCTGTCCAGCCTATGTGTATGCAATTATTTTTTACGCACAAGAGGCCAGATTTAAGAACATAGCAAGACTAATATCCACAAAGATTTTATTTGGCTCTAACATATCTAAGAATAAGTTAAGTCTAAACTCTCAACCGTAGTTAAGGTTAAACCTTAGTTTGTTATTTATGGAAGTTAAATAAAATGTTTACAGTTCTCAGCAATCAATGACAATACTTTCATGCACTTAAATATGTGTAATTTTAAAAAACAGAAAATAATGCATTTTCCCAAATACTTTTTTAATGAATAATTTTAATTTTTAGTAACTACGTTTTTCATTGCTGGGTATCATTGCTCTGTCTTATCTAAGAACCTACAATCTCTCAGCACAATATACTCTTGATAAACTGCACACTGTTTTTCTTCTGCAGCATCACTCTTGATTTTTCTGCCTACACTCTTCCACGGTGTGGGCAGTACCATAAAACAAATACGTCTTCCTGCTGGTGTAGTTGCCACTCTTCATTTCTACTATAATATTCATCTAATCAGACAATGCCTGTAAATGCAACTTACAAGAGCAGGTTGTAATTTCATTAGAGATGTATTTACTGAGCTAAGCCAGCTGTTCTTTGCTGGAATGCAAAAAAAGACCCAAGTGATTGCTACTCAGTCATTTTTAAGGCAACTGAAAAATACATTTGCTGAGCTAACCTCACTTTCCCAAAGAGCTGGCACTGCTAGCTTCTTCTGTGTAAAAGGTTTAAACAGTTATTATAGTGTGTCATAAATTTTAACTTGTAATTGAAAATCTCTTCACTTCCTGAAAAAAAAATATCCTTATTACTTGCTATGTAATTACAGACTATGCAGCTGCTCTCTTCGACTCTGCTAGAAAATCTGAAGACATGAAACACTGTACAAACCTTATTCAAATTTTATTAAAGTGCTAGTCATAGATATGCCACTCATATTGGAGACTCTCAAGTAATATCACTTTCTTCTTGTTACTAGGAATGAAAAGCAGATGAATCAAGAGTTGATTCAGGCCATATTGAATTTCTGACAACACAGGAGACCATCAGACCCTTAGCAGGAAAGTACAGTCTCTATTTCTGCCAAAGAGACATCAAAGGAAAGCTACTTGAACATGTGGTTAGAAAAAGACTTCAAAGTGTAAAAATGATTTTTATTTAATTTTCAGTATTTCCTGATCATTCTGCATAGCTGCAACTGGCTGAGTTGCTTCAGTACACTATTGGTGCCATTTCCTTGAGGTGCTTATAATGAAAAGAAACACCATTCATGTTGCGAACCTAGTATTTCAGCCAAAAGCATCAAGACTAGTGACCCCACAATATCCTGTTCACCTCCAGTAGTTTGACATGAGTCATACTTGATTAACTATTCCCCTTGCCTTTGTATACTGTGGAAGGTATGGTGTGATGTTGACTTTTTAGAGCAATTAAAATAAAATATACACCATGTGCCTCTATCCCGGATTCACAATGCATTTCAGTCTTTTGTCACTGATTTAAAATGGACAGCTTCTGGAAAAAAGCTTTGTACACCCCACACTTCACACTGTCCTTTGTTTCTGCTTATTGGTGCATTATCAGTATTTTTAGCAAGATATTAATTTGTTGGGATTGGTTTAGAATCTAAAAAGAATTTTCAGATCTAAATAATTCAGTTAATTATTACAAAAATATACATAGCTTGCTCTGAAAGTAATGCCTCCTAATTATTTTCATGGAAACTACAACAGATACAAGGAGCACAGTAATACTGTTTGATAGAGCAAATTCTCAGCTACAAAACAGTGTCTTTCTACATGGTCACCACCATGAGCTATGCATTTTTGCCAGCGATGAACAAGAGCCTGCATGCCACACTTGTAAAAATCTGCATGGCTGTCTGAAATGTGGCTGTCAGTACTACTGAAACACAGCAGCCAGCACCTCACTGTGCTCACATTCACTGTTTGGTCTCCATAAAAGTACATCAAGTGTTGATGAATATAAATGGATGCTTCACACGCACTTCCATGCCAGACACTATTTTGTCAGACTGCCCCTCTGCTGCCATCTGTTACATGGCAGCAAAATGTAATGGAACACTGGTGGGAAGGTTCAACCTCTACTGCCATTCCACCACATTCGTCTCTCTTGTCACAGGCCAACACAGTGAAACAGGAGGCATTTATTTCAGAGCAGCTCTCATTTAAAAAAAAAAAAAAAAAACAAAACTAGAAAAACCTAAGAAAACAGTTATTGTGCATAATTCACACCACCACTTCCACTTGGTACTTCCTAATGCTTTCTTAATTCCTGTCCAAAGATAAAGAAAAGCTCCATGATGTGTACAGAGGTCTTTGAAATCTCAGGTCATACCTATAGGATTTGGGAAAAGTAGCTTCCTCTGAGTGATAGTGAGACCTATTTTTTGCAGACACTTTAGAAATATTCACTAGAAGAACAACTTTTAGGTCTTAAATTCAAAAATATAGACTGACAGTTGTTTTAGATCATTAATTCAAAACAGTAAAAATTTGGAATAAAGATCTGCACGCTCAGAATAAACTTATGCCCATCTGTTCTTAGTTTCAAAGCATAATTGTTCATAAATTTCTGGGTTATTACAAGGCCAATTAAACAAAATACCTAAATTAAGATTTTTAAAATTTTCATATTTTCAAACACATTTACTTCTTTAGAAGTTGTTCCTTCCCCCCAGTCCAACTGTGAGTGGAGATGTTTACAGTTCACCGGGGACTTTTATAATTAAAACTGTAATAGCTGGAAATTATTTCCCAATTATTACTCAACACACCAATCGGTGGAAGAATACTGTTTTTTGCCACCAGAAATTACTGCGATTGCTTTTCTCTTTGCTTTCACATATGTCACTAAAAAAGCTAGAAGGAAGTAAGACAGAAAAATAGAGAAGGATTTCTGAAAGACTATGGATTCAGTATCACTGATTCTGGCATGGATTATGGAAACAAAATGCAGACAAATATCGAGTATTCAGTTTATCCCACTTTGCTATTACTGACCAAGGTATTTTTGATAACTGAATTAACAATAGAAAATTATAATAATTTGCAATACTTATTGAAGCAGGTACTTACTGTAATTATCTTGTAATCTAGGGATGTGGCCAAAAGGAAATTATTGGAAAAAAAAAGAACAACAACAACAAAAAAGACCCCACAACCAAAAAACAAAAAGACAAATGTGTGAAGAACATCACTAGCTGTAGAAAGAGGAAATTGTCTCTGAAATCTGTAAGACAAATAGCAGCACAGATCTGCTCAGAAAAATTTATTTATTTATGGAATTATAACAAAGGGAATTCCTTGAAGTTTCATAATTCACTGTTGATGTTAAAATGCTTAAAATACAGGAGTTCATAAAATGAAAGTGATATTCTTTTTTAACCTCAAAAAAAGAAAATTTTATATTTCATCAAGGAGGAAAACCTCAAGAAATTTCTACCCAAATTTTCATTTTCTCACCTTATTCTTTCAACTCACACTTGGGAAAATTTGTTTGCATTAAAAAAATCAGGGAAAACAAATTTATTTCAGATAGTTCAGGTTTATCTTCCTTAATTAAACAACATGAATCATTGTTTGGAAATTTCCACTCTTCGGACATTGATGATTCTGCTTATGTATACTGTTATACAACCGATACATTTTTGAAAACATACGATCCTGATAATCAGTGTTTGTTTTTAAGGTACTGATACTGGACTACTAGATGATCAAAATCCATATGGTGGTAACCTTCTACCATAGGCAATAGCAGCGGCAGTCCTCTATCACCCAAGGTGGCCTCCAGCATGAGATTCTGTAACTTTGCTCCTTACTCACCCATCCCTATGATGTTCTAAGAAGACATAACTGAAGACGTAGCCCTGTTTTCTACTTGAAGTTGCCCAAAGACAGTTAATTAACTGTTTTTCAGCAGTGAAAAAAAACGCTGCAAAAAAATGAACAGTTTCTGAGACTGAACTTGAATATCATCAGAAGGTATCTGATGTTAAAAGCACTATGAAAACTGTTCCCATTTCCTGTTACATTTCTTAGAAAGAAAGACATCACAACTGGACAGAAGAAATTACCTCAAAACACACAGTATCACGTTTTTCACAGTACAATATATTAAAAAGGTACATAAAGCCATTTTAAAAACCTAACCCAGCACGCAGCCTAATCAAAGCCACTGCCACTCTACTGCCTGTTCTGCTTACAAGACCTAGAAGTAGGCATGCTTTAAAACTTAAGCAGTAAGACTAAATTACAGCAGCACAATACATTCACTATTATTTAATTAAATAATTCCATGTTCACATCAGACATAGAGTTGAGGATATGGAAGCAAAAACAGCTATACTCTGATTTGAGTTTTGTGGTTTTATTCAAGATTTAGATATTGAAATCAAGTGATCTTAACCCTAAATGTAACAATGACCATGTGCTGTATGACTCCAAGGAATTATCACATTTTGCCTAGCTGGGGTGCAGATGTAAGGCATGCTGTGATGAAGAAAGAAGACCAAAACTTCCAATTTGTTTTAGTTAGGCCCAGTCTCAGCAGTGTGCTCTCAGCACTTTTGATATACACCGACAGGGTTAAACCAGTAAGAAACACCATCACAGTTGCTCTTTTTTTAAGACAATGTTTGGAGAATTAGAAGTAATACTAGTGACCAACAGAGTAAACCCAGTGTTTTCCACTTCTGATAAAACTGTCAGAAGTTCTTTTGACTTCTCCGGTGGAAGAGATCTTTCTGAGATACAATGAACATCAGCAGAAGAACCAGCAAAGCCCTACCTCTAATGCACCCCGTAAGTGTGACAGAGAAGGTCTGGACCCTTCCAGCTGAGCTTTCTCCCCCTTATGAAGGCTACTATTGCTAGCGCAGGCCTTAAGACATCTTTAGTTTTCTCCAGCAAATGCAGAGAACAGCCATCTGTTCACAACAGTGATGCATCCGTTTTCTTCCTTGCACAGGAATCCATGACCTGGACAATGCAGCTCAGAGTGGATTTCCCTGCTCATCTGGCTCTAGAACGTGGTTTGTAGTGCCAAAGACCAGAAACATGGGAAACAGGTCTTGCTTGTGATGTCAAACAACAAGCACATGCAGTCAAGAGTGGTTCCAGAATTACTCAACAGTGGAAATCTGAATGCAAACACAAACACAAATGCTGCTCTCACCTTCCTCTTGGTAGGTCTGCGTCATCTTTCTTCCAGCGGACGGTCGGCTGCGGGTCCCCCTGCACCTGGCACCGGAAATCCACGGCCTCCTCCTCCAGCACCACCTGGTTGATTGGTCGCCTGAGAAACGTGGGCCGCTCTTGAAAAGAGACATTAAAATTCCTCAGTGAGTCAGAGGGCTGAAATTAAAAGAAAACTTTTGACTTCTCAGCAAATTTTTGTTTACTGATCCGCAGAAGACAGAAAGGAGGGCTGAGTTCCACCAATTCAGACAAGTGGAACTGATGATGTGCATCAGCAGCCAGAACAGAGAGGCCGGGTTGGAGACGCTGAGGTTGTCACGTCTGGCCTTCATGTAAAAGCCGAGCGCCACTAGCATGAAGTGCGTGCCAACACCGGCTGTCCACCTGTCACAGCACTGGGGACGTCTTCCAGATCATGCCCCTCCATGTGAACTCTTTGGCTCTGCACTGCTGCATGCTCTGAATGTGATTCAAAAGCTACGTCTGCTCCAGGAATATATGAGCTGCCTGCAGAGATATCCTGCCTTTGGCAATAATCAATACCTTGATGCTTCGGAGGAAAATGCAAACTCTGTGTTAGGTGTCCCAGCCAATTGAGGGCTATTGTGCCGAGGTCAAATCTTCACTGATCCCCATCACTAACTTCATCACGGAAAAATAAATTAAAGCCTGAATAATAAGTTCTGTTTACCCTTGTTATGTTAGTCTGCACAGCTACAAATATTATTAATCATCATAATGTTGCACAGGCCGGCTTGAAATCCAGATGCAGAGCCACAATCTGATCTCAGTTACAGTGGTACAAACTCAAAGTACCGGTAATTTCATTTGAAAGGATGTCACCGGGGTTAGTTTCCAAGTTGCCTTTCGATTGCATAAATTTTGTTCTGTCCTCTCCCAGCCATACCACACTTTTATTGTCATAAATTATTTATGCCAGAGACAAACCATTATAAGACTGGGTTTACACGAGGCAATATTTCCACTCAAGACAGGGATTTATTATAAAGACATTTAAAACCAGTTACACACTATGTTTCACATTTCATTCTCAGCAAGTTGAGGGGTATGATGTCACTTAGAAAATTATTCAAAATTTACACAGATGTAGGTAATACCAGACTCTCACTGAGGCAGATTGTTTTCCTAACTACAGAGCTCCATTTATAGGCTTGTTATAGATGTTTTAGATATGCAAATTAAAAAAAAAAAAGAATTAGAAGAACATTAATAAGGCTACAAAATCTAACATGCAGCACCTAAATGCCAGAAGTGACAAAATTAAGGCTGCTTCTATGCCTTTTCTTCATTCCGTTTCTGCCTTATGGGAATGGTTGCAATTATATGATCACATACCACTTCTCCCCCAAACATCTCCGGACTGTTGGCGTTCATCTAATGAGCAGGTGTTTAATATTTTGCTTTTGTTGTACTGTTTAGTGGGTGGCCTCCTGTTGTACTACTCAAACCTCTCTTAAAAGAAAGAATTATTACTTTCCTCCTCATCTCCATTACACCTATCTCAATACTTCATAAACAATTCATATACTCTCACAGCCCCTCTCGGAGGGGTGTGATAGAGATCTAAGAAAGCAAGGTAAAAAATGGCTGCTAAATTTTCATGCCTAATTTCAGACACAAAACTGTCAATTTATTTTTTTCTTGAGAATTTAGCATTCATTTTATATGTTCAAAGCTCAGCTTTCATTGAATTCAGCTGCATCTGATACAATGTGTACCACTTTTACAAATTGAAATACTAAGGCAGAAAATAAGGAATATGAAAAAACTGTTAATAATTATTTATATCAGTGATGCAGCATCACATAGGAATTCCATAATACAAGCAGCGTTACTTGAAGGCAGAGAAAAATACATTTTGTCAGCAGAACAACAGACACATTCAAGAATCAACAGCACTTTCCCGGGTGCTAGAGATAATATCTAAGGGGCAGACTTTGTTCTCCCTGTTTCTCCTAAGCTATTCCTGGTCTCCCACTTTTTGTTCTCTTTGTTCTGTAGCTTGAGCCTGAAGCTTGCAGTAGCACTTGGGCACACAGATGTAGAAAGAATGACCCAGGGAACTACTGCCCTCTCAGCTTCATCTCTATGCTAGGGAAGATCATGAAACAGATCCTCATGGAAGCTATGCTAAGGCACATGGAAGAGACAGAGGTGACACGGGACAACCAGCACAGCTACACCAAGAACAGGTCCTGCCTGTCCAACCTAGTGGCCTTCAATGATTCCGTATCTGCATCAATGGACAAGAAAAAAGCCAGTGATGTCATCTGTCTGGATTTCTGTAAGGCCTTTGACACGGTCCCCCATAACACCCTTCTCTCCAAATTGGAAAGATATGGATTTGATGGGTGGACTGTTCAATGGTTGAGATCATACCCAGAGAGTGGTGACCAATGGTTCAATGTCCGGATGGAGATCAGTGACAAGTAGTATTCCTCAGGAGTCAGTACTGGGACCAATGTTTTTTAATATCTTCATCAATAACATAAACAGTAGGATTGAATGCATCGTCAGCAAGTTTGTGGATGACACCGTGTGGTGCGGTCAACACACCTGAGGGATGAGATGCCACCCAAAGAGACCTAGAAAGGATAGAGCAGTGGGCCCAGGTGAATCTTACGAGTTTCAGTGAATCCAAGTGCAAGGTCTTGCAGCTGGGTTGCAGCAACCCCCGCTATCAGTACAAAGGATAGAGATACAGCCCTGCTGAAAAGGACTTGGGTGTACTGAATGGAAGGCCAGCAATGTGCCCTCACAGCCCAGAAAGCCAACCTTATGTATCCTGGTTTGCATCAAAAGTAGTGTGGCCAGGTAGTTGAGGGAAGTGATCCCATCCCTCTATTCTGTGCTAGTGAAACCTCACCTGGAGTACTGCGTCTAGATGTGGAGCCCTCAGTGCAGGAGATTCATGGACCTGTTGGAGTGCATCCAGAGGACAGCCACAAAAATGACCCAAGGGATGGAACACCTCCCTTGTGAGAACAAGCTGAGAGAGTTGGGGCTGTTCAGCCTGGGGAAGAGGCTCTCTGAGGACCTTTCAATATCTACAGGGGGACTATAAGAAAAAAGGAGACAGACTGTACAGCAGCTTCTGTGATGATAGGACAGGGAGAAATGATTTCAAACTAAAAGAGGGGAGAATTACACTGGATATAAGGAAAGGTTTTTTTTTTTACATTAAGAGTAGTGAAACACTGGAACAGGTTGTCCAGATATCTGTTAGAAGATCCTTGGAGATCTTCAAGGTCAGGCTGGATGGGGCTCTGAGCAACCTGATCTAGCTGTACGTGTCTCTGCTCATTGCAAGGGAGTTGGAATAGATGACTTTTAAAGACCTCTTCCAACTCAAATGATTCTCTGATTCTGTGAAAATTAAAAAGCAATAAAAAAAATCAGCTAAAGTAGACATCAAGCATAGAAAATTCTGGATAAAGTCCTTTTAATCTGACAAACATTTAAACTGGTCAAAGTAACAAAAGCATTAGCTATCTGCCTTAGCACTAAGCAATGCACTTGGCCTGTCTGTGAAGATGTGCATCCAATGGGGAATATGTTAACTAAACTTTCCGTAAGTTTTTCTCCGCAACTTCTCACCTAAAAGAGCTCAGTCCAACACCTGCCTTAGCTCACAGAAAATACATTCTACCTTTTGGTATTTTTATTTCAAGAGATGATCCTTAACCAAGAAATTAGATCCCGATAAACATCCTTATAGGTGATTGAAAGGCTCTAGTTAGTTCACTTTGAACATAATAACTCCACATGTACCTCTATATTTGCTTATGATCTGCATACAGAAATGATTGTTGATCATGTTTACAAAAGCTGCCTGTAACTATTTATGAAACTGCTACTTGTGGCTATAAACGCTTCTATACAGGAGAGGAGAAAATAAATTCCTATCATATTTTGAAGAGAACTCTGCTGATGAAACAGTAAATGGCCAAAAGATCATTATGTAAATCACTTGATTCCACACCAAGACAACTTAGGAGTATATATTTTTGTTTCAGATCAGGTTCTTAAAAATTGCATTTTCCAAAATAGTTACAAATTTGCCAGAAAATAAATAGCTTTATAAATACAGATCACAGTTATCAATGACATGCAAATAACAGTAACTGCTATTTCCATTTTTCCATTATCTCTACATTTTTCACAGTGTGATTCAGGAAAGAACAAGTTCTCTCTCATGTTGTTTCATGTTTTTGTATCATTCAGACAATGCCTTGAATATGTCCAATAGCTAATTATACAGCTATAAAATGATCAGAGTGAATGCCATTGCTAATGCAATTAACATTCTTTATGTTAGATTAACTGGATTTGAGTCACCTGCATAACTTGCTTACAATGTTAATCTCTCAGGAGACAGAGCAGTGCTTGCCTGAGCATGCTAAATAGAAAATGTATCTTTGCACAGCCAGGTCAAGCATGGTTTCAGAGGCAAATCTGAGAAAATATACCGTGGTTTTTTTCTTTTGAAAAAGTTTGCCTATAAATAAAGCCTTGTGGTATAAATAGATATTGTTATGAAGTCAAAGGCTTTCAAAATATAATATATTTGAAAAACAATGGGTAATAAATTAAAAACATAAACATTATAAAACTTTTAATACAATTATTTTATACGTTTTTACTGAGTAAATAAAGTACCTTCTTTCCAGGCTTTCTCTGACGAATATTAAAAATCTAGAACTATAAAATAGGCCATGGTTATATGTCACATCAAACAGTTGTACTATCAGAGTGACCTTTATAACTTCAGAATAAACTTTGCTTGCAGTTATAAAAGGGGATTGTTACTGCAATCTGGACACCTACAGTATGTTGCAGTGCTTGAGATATGCACTGGAAGAAAATCACAGAACTGATTCAAGCCAGAAACATTAAAAAAATCTTCCTTGCTTTGGGTGCTGACACAAGTAAACCTCAAAACTCGATTATTCTTCTATTTAACAACTGGTCTGTGTATCACACTGTATTAGAGAGATTCAGATGACCTTCAGATGTATTATTGCCCTTTCTCTGTTCCTCAAAAAGTTAGACAGCCATATATGGGATCTCAATCTAATTAAAATGATCCTAACTACCTTAATATATTTTGTCTGCTGAGGCAACTGCTAGAGTGAAAGATTTGATGGTAATGTGAAGACTCAATCTGATTTAAAACTGTTTTCTCTTTTGCTAGAGAGAAGGCATCATTTTTTGAAAACGTTCTCCTGTTCTATGAAGAAGCAGTAAAACATGAGTTAAAAGGATGATTCTGGGGAGGGATTTAATAGCAAATAGAAAAAAAAAACAATTTTTTTCACCTTAGTGTTCTGATGCAAAGTAAAGAAAGACGCATTTGATGACTGGAAGCAAGTTTCACTTCAAAATGCTGTCAATAATGTAAATATTTCATTACCTGTAACATGTGCTGCATGCTCTCTGCCAAAAATGAAGATGAGGAAGAGGATAGCATGCTAGGATGTCAGCCAAAGAAATGAAAATACAGTTGCAATTGCACATTTTACTATTTAAGATATATTTCTATTACTTCTTTTTAGACACTTTTTTGTTTTTGAAAAATAAGAACTTATGTAGACACTGCACACTTCTGAGCTAGCCAAGATGCAGTGAGCTTGCACAGTGAGGGCACAGAGCATAGTAGGAAGTGCTTGTGAACTAACAAAAACTATTTTTTTCTACTCTTACTGTTTTCCTTGCATTGTATATATCTAACTAGGTGTTAATTGCAGGGATAGTTTTTATCGAGCATAAATACAAAATCTGCAGTTTGATCAAACTCTTTTTCACTGTTGTACCATCCTATTGCACCTTATTAGTACCAGTGGATAAGAAACACTGCAAAGCTACGATGCTTCTTTACGAACCGCCACAAACATGCTGCAAATGGGAAGTATTAAGGATTTGAAGAAAAACAGGAAGAGTTAAGCTCTGAAAGACAAAATACACACTGCTAACGTCTCTGTCTTGAACTGGGAATGTAAACTTGATTTAGGCAGGTTTTCCACATGGCCGGGAAATCTTTTGGGACTAATTTGCAAGATATGATGCGACAAGACTCTGCTAGGGCCTTCCACACAGTCAGAATTCAGGAAAGAAAAATGAGCCACGATGTCTTCATTAAGGAGTTTTTGGATTTCTTCCTCTAACATCATGTCATCACAGTATATTCTTGCTGGAACTATGGTATCTCTTTCAGTCTGACAATAACAAAAGAACATCAAACACAAATATTTCTTCAAGCACCAGAAGAAAGTACCTCTCCATCCCACAGGACCTTATTAGCTGAATAAAGGTTTGGGTACCAAAGCTAAAATCAAAGACTAGCACAAAACAATCTTTAATATGTCTGAATTGACATATCTTTTAAGATATTTCCATACTCTTATTAGTTACAATTTATATTCTTTTGAGGTTATTCTAAATATAACTCACTTTTTTTTTCACTGCCTAATGCCAGCCTCTTGAAGTTGATATATTAAGGCTTTCATTGATTTCACTGAACTTCAGAATCAATATACAAGATATACCTTTGTACATTCTCTTCAAACATAACTTTTCAAGTTCAAAGGAACAAAAAGGAGTCTGAAATAGTTAAACCATCTTGAAAACTTACTTGAGAACAGGGTGATAGTATGACAAAATTGTAAAAGGTTAACTTAAACAGTAATTATTGCTTTATTTATTTTCTCGCTCCATATTATGTGTTTATAAACCTAGCTTTCTTACAAATTGAAATGAAATTATTTCTGTTTTTCATCTTGCCTGAATTCTGTTCAGCCAAAGGCTATGAACCCAGACACAAAGCAGCCTAATTTGTATCATGCTTCTGAATTCGGCATTTAGAAAATGTGTCCATAGTAATAAAGTGCTATGTTGCCTCTTTCTGTGAATGTGAGGATTGATGGATTAGTTATTAACCTTCCTTAAAAGCCACCTCAAGGTCTGACAGAATCTGTCTTCATGCTATACTCCAAGATTACATCTTGGGGCATCATAAACGCAAAAAAAGGCAACTATCCTAGGAAAAGAAGACTAACAAAATCTAATGCCATTGCTGTCACTATTCAAACACAGGAATAATTTAGGGAAGCTCTGCTTACACAATCAATTTGATATCTTCCTTTGAAAGCATTCACTTTCACAGTTTTTTTGCTTGCTGAAGAATAGTATCTTGAGAATAAAAGAAATGCAATCTGCGCAGATGCTAACAGAATGCTTGAACATCCTCATCCCAGGTGAGAGCCTAGATGTTGAAAACTATGTTTTCTATGCAAATGGGGTTGGAAAAAAAAATGACTTGTTTTGTGAGAGCTGTACAGGCACTACTGTCAAAAATCTCTCAGCAAAGGTTATTGAATGGGTACCCATCTGAGTGGATACATTCCACTTATAGGAAATTTATTTTCTTCTCCTATTTCTTTTCAAGGGTTTTCTTGCCCATTTTATTATTTTTTTTATGTTTAACTCCAGGAAAGGTGTAATCTTTTAGGCTAGGCTTCCATGCTGCTCCCATTGGGCCACCAGTTAACAGCATACTGACTCAGTTTTTCCACAGGCAATGCCTCAAGATAAATTTATTGCACAGGAAGCCAGAGACTTGTCAGAAGTGATATGCAGAAATTAACTTCAGGTATTGCAGAAAAACTTGCAGAGCCAAAAGTAACAAGTGGCTGAATCCTGGAAAGGCTTGTGACCTAGCGTGAAATTTCCAACAGAGAAGAGTGCTTTTTAAGGCTGTCCTCAACGTACAGAAAGGTTTTTCTGGGTTTGTTATTACAACAAACAAACAAACAACAACAACAAAAAGAACAACAAAAAAACCCCAAACAAAACTAAAAAACAATAATATCAACCAGCTAATCACCATTTATTGTGTAGACTGATTGGACTGTCTTCAGCAGATCCAGTGCTTCCTGTAAACATCATGGGTAATGCCCTCCAGAGCATTTGTGTATGCATGAGCCCATGCAGGATCTAATGCCTGTACTATGGGAGAGGAGTACAACTGTTCTGCTGATGGAAGGCAAAACCAGGACATTTTCTTTCGTATAGAGTGGACCAGGACTAACCTGGACACATCTATGCAGTGAGCCCAATATGCCAACACTGAGTTTCAGGGCCAGGTGGCAGCCAGGGAAGGGGCATATGAGAGCTGAATTACCTCATCAAACAACAGATTATAACTTGAGTCACTTCATCCTGCATGCTACTTATAGCAAAAAGGAAGATATGAAGGGAATACCTAAAGAGAAGAGGAATTTGATATAGGAAGATACTATACCAGAAGTGAATTTTAAATACTTTTTTTTTAAACAGACTAGCATCATAAGAAAGAATTAAAGCTTCTTATTTCATTAATTGCTAATTTTGTTCTGTACTCACAAAATTGACTTTGACTGTATTTTATAAGTTGACTGCTATTATTAAAGCCCCCCCAAAATCATAATACTGTAGTTGACTAGGTAATGTTTTACATATCAAGAAAAACATAGTATTTTTCATAGCTCTGTATGATATAAAATTACATGCATATTTCATAATTTTTATTCCTACATCTCAGTGTTTTTTAGCAAATTAGTTTCTTAAGGATTTCTTAAGGCTTTGTAGTTTAGGATCGCAATGTACTTGCTATCCACAGGGAATAATATCAGAGATTATTAGTACTTAAACTGATGAAGAAGATATGTCATGCTGTCTCTTTAAGATCTATATAATGGTACAACCTCAACAGTGTGTCAGTGAAGGACATGATAATTTAATGGAGATCCTTTCTGTATTTTTTGCAAGGTATACTATTTCTGTTTTTCAGTCATATGCTTCCATGAATACATGACAAAATAAGTAGAGTGGAAGCCTTCACAGTCTTGTAGTATCAGAGAACAGCAAATCCTCAAGTCACTCACAAATCTTGTCAAGCAGAAACTTTTCTGTGTTCTTTAGTGAGACACACAATATACCTTTTAAGGTGGACAAAAATGCTGAACTGTACATATATGCAAATACAGACAGTAATATTTGTGATTTTGTTTTCTAGTGCACAGTATTAGGCATTAGGTGAGCAAATTAGGAGCATCTACTTTACAAAGTAGCTTAGGTATCTCTGGAAAGTCTTACTGGAATTACAAGCAATCTTGTTTGGAATTTCAGTATTTTATCAAGGAGGTGTAGCAGGAAGGAACGTTAACACTATTTCTTTTTTGTATGTATGCAATTATTTTTTTTAGCAATGAAGGCTTTTTTCTTTATTGATTTTCTTTTGTTTGCTCAAGACCTCTCGACTGATTCCCACAGAACCACAGCTACTGGTAAATAGAAATGTTGTGACTACAGGATGAACCACAGCAGGATTTAATGGCCCAGCTTCTTATCCAGTTGTTAGCAGGATGCACCCAGCCCTAAGATCAGTATTATTATATTCTAGTTCTGGACCCTCTCCTATCCATTTCTGATTCATTTAGCAACACCAAAACCCAAAATAATGTCCTTGGTTTTCAGGATGAAAAGCTTCTCTGTGTCCTTTAAAAGACAAATAACAGAAATATCACTATATATTCAAAAAGTTGATGTTGGATTTTCTCTAATGACTTTTTACTGGTCCATTGAGCTCTTCCATGCTCCCCTACAAAGGTTTGATTTCACAACTTCTCATGAGTAAGTAACTATTTAAATGGGCAATGCTGGTCCAAATCTCTGTTAGGTAGGTGCTATCAACTGTATTAGAAGTGGCTAAATTACATTTGGCAAATTTGAAAGGGAGAGTATTATTTTCCTGTATTATCACTTCTAAGCATATGCATAAAACTAAGGACCTCCAAAGAAATTTAAACAATCTGCTTTGAAGGAAAATCTTGGACCACCACCATTCTATAACTTTAAATTGTAGTCATTGAAACCAGTAGCTGCAAAATGCAGCTTAACCAATATTATTGCATTTTGTTAACCTGATTTTGTCTCATATTCTGATGAGTCCCCCTAGATCAATCCAATACATAACATTTCTAGTGAAATAGAAACAAAAGCTAGAGTAACTTTACCAAAGACAGTCAGCTCTGCTGGATCACTGTCTCGTTCCCCCACCATGTTGGTTCCAACGCAAGTGTACATGCCAGCATCACTTTTTCGTGTATTGGAGATCATTAGCTTCCCACCACGAATCTGTTTCAAAACAAGAAATATATTTTACAATTCAGATAAACAGAAGATATCAGAAAAAACTAGATGCTCAGGCAAGCAAGCTCCACAATTTAGGCATTTAAATATTCCATTTGTAAATATATGTAAGGCTACAAAATAATTATCCCATTCTTTTTAATATTTTAAAGATGATCTAGAACACATTTTGTCTTACTGATTGATTTTAAATGTGTCTTTTTAAATTTTCATTAGATGCTTTACCTTTCAAAGACTATCATTGCTTGCTGTCTCTTTGCCAGTACAGCATGCTTGCATTTCTTGCGTGATGATATGTAAAGCACTCTTGACATCTCTCTTAAGGAAAAGGCAGTTTCATTTAGTTTTATTTAGTTAGTTCACTTCATTGTTACTGTTGCCTGAACAGTTTCCTTGTTCGCTGAGTAAGACAGATTTTCCCTTTTCCTTGATGTAAACAGACTGAATCTAGACCAAACTGAGAATTCCCCTTACTCCCATAAAGCCTAATATTTTCCTGGCTACAAATATTTGTAGAGTGAATGAGCAGGGTAGATAAAAGAAACAAAGAAACAAATTTGCAGGCCATGAAGACACAATAAGTGTTAGAACACGAATGCAGTGCTTCAAAATAAGCTAGGAATATAGCCAAAGAAGCCTAAGAGTCAAGGAGTGATATACAGTTCTCTGCCACTCTCCATTCATCCTCTATTCTTGAGTAGATGACCCAGGCCATAATACCACAAATAGCAACTACTTAGATTGCTCAGCTAGAAATACCATTCTTAGACATCCAAAACAATGAATACATTTCCTAACAGTAATTCATCATTGAATAAGATCAGCACTGGATGAATTACATATCTCCACAGACAACATCAACAAAAAAACCTTTATTAAATTAATATCAATAGTGAAAAGCATAATATTAAAAATTAGGAATTAAATATGTTTGTGCATCCTTAATTCGTCCCATCAGTTTGCACATAGCATGGTATCATTTCCAGTCACTTGACAGGTTAAACCTTTGTGCAGGATCCTTTTTCATTCAGTACAAAAAATGAACCATCGCAAAAATACCATCATTATTCATTTACTCACTACGTATTCCTATTCAAGAACATTGCTCTTTATAATATAATTGCAGCCTTTCTTTAGAATACACAGCCCAATTTCTATACTAAAATTGACCTTACTAATATCATCCTCAGTTATGGCTTTTTTTCCACATAGAACATTTGTGTACCTCATTGATATGACTGGTTTTACCTTTAAGACACCTCTCTTATATAGGGTCTGATACTGTTCTCATTTAACAAATAACTGAGGTTAAGAAAAGGTAAGGCCAAACTTGTCCAAGACATTTGCCAAGTTCCAAAGTGGGACAGCTCACATTTGACAGAGTATCTTACACAATCAAATCTACTGCTCTAACACAACTCAGTTATAACAGTTGCACAAAGCACGCCTCAGGAAGTTCAAGCTGGACACACAAATCAGAAAGAATAAACAGAGGAAAACTGACAAGTATAATAACAAGTCTCTATGGGAAAGATGAATACATTTGGATTTACTTTTCCCTGTCTCTTCAGTTTTGGAATCCATGGCTCCTCTGTCTGTACTTCCACTGCCAAAACACAGCAAATCCTAAAAGCCTGTCCTACTCCGACTCTGTGACTTCAAAGCCAAGCAGTTTTTTGTCTCCATTACAGTGGTGTGCGCGATCAGGTACAGAGAAAGACTGAAAGACAGTCTGCTGTGCTCAGCTGCTGTGCTTTTAATGCAGGTTTTGTGCCTATAAACAGCCATCTGAGATGTACTCACACTGATCCGCTCTTCCCTGTCATCAATACGGACTTTATCTTTTTTCCAGTAGATGGTAGGCTCAGGGTGTCCACGAGGTGGCTGGCACTCCAGTATTGCAGGCTCTCCAGCTGCCACCACAACATCTGTAGGGTTTTGACGGAAGTCATCTCGTAGCACTAATGCAGTAAATGAGGGAGAGAAGAAAACGTTACTTGAAGTGACATCCTTGTCTATGAGGAAAAAAAATAAAAGATCTGTAGCACCCATTAGTCTTTTCACCCTTAACAGGGTCACTTTCCCTTACAGGAAGCAATACTCCTTGTAAAAGTAGTAGGTTGGTTTTTTTTTTGTTCTTAATACTTTTGCAACTTTGACTACTGTTGTCCCATAACTTTGAAAGGAAAAAGCATTTAAAGTACCAAGCTGTTCGAAAATTAAATTAGGCAATGCACGTTAGCTTCTTGTGTAAATCAAGATCCTATAAAGAAGGATTAGGTACAAACAGCTGGCTTTGGTATGTTACTATGATATCCACTACATCATTATTCTTCCACGTGTGCCCTAGTCTGTTGGTTGATCGACATTCTCATAAACATAAAACTGAAAATTTCTCTAGATGACCTACTGAAATAGAATTTAGGGCATTTCCCCTCCATGAATTTCAGCTATGTAAGGCTTTCGTTACAGACTTTAAACAGTTCTTGCCCTTAATGGAAACAGGGCCCTCTGAGAAATTAGAAAACACTGTATCTTAGTGAAATAGCAAGTCAGGAAGAGTTCAGGAGAAATTGCTTTGTCTCATCTCATAAGCAGAGATAATTTACTGCTTTCAATATTAATGAAATGTGCCCCGTTTTAACATTTGGAAGTGAATATTTTTCTGTTCTGTAATAAGCCACAAGAAAATATGATTAATACATAGAAGAACTGGTCTCTGTCTGAATGGGCTAATGTGAGTAACCTGTATAAAGGTGGCACTCAAAATGACATACAAGGTAACTTACTGTTCTGCATTTTGTGATATACACGTAGATCACAGAGGAAGGAGGGAATTAAATGGCACCCAATTCTTTTCCTAACAGTAAAAAGGTGAATATTTACATCTTGCTCTTCGAGCATAAAATAAAATTGACACAGTTGGCAATGGATGCAACTCTGGCAAGAACTCATATTCTTCTTAAGTAACATATCCAATAGATAGACATTTTCCAACAGATAATGAAAGACTCAACTCAAAATATTTCTGATTAATACCAAACACTCCAACACTTTTGATTTCCATTAACTAAACCGACAGAAGTAGAATTTATAGTGCTTCAAGATCAAACGGAATAACTTTACAAAATGCACAACATAGAAGTACTTATGCTAAAGAAAGTGGGCTGCACCTCTCCTGTGAAGAAAGGCTGAGGGAGCTGGGCTAGTTCAGCCTGGAGAAGGCTCAGGGGAGATCGCATAGCAGCCTTCCAGTAGTACAAAGGAAGTTATAAACAGGAAGAAGAATGACTTTTTTTTACGTGGTCTGATAGTGATAGGACAAGGGGGAATGGCTTTAAATTAAAAGAGGGGAGATTTCGATCAGATATTAGGAAGAAATTTTTTTATTCAGAGGGTGGTGAGGCACTGGCACAGGCTGCCCAGAGATGCTGTGAGTACCCCATCCGTGGAGGTGTTCAAGGCCAGGTTGGATGGGACCCTGGGCAGCTTAAGCTGGTGGGTGGCAACGTGCCTATGCAGGGAGGATGGATCTGGATGATCTTTAAGGTCTCTTCTTACCCAATCCATTCTATGATTCTATGATTTTGCATTACACCATTTTTTAAACAAAGCCAAGAAAGCTGATACCTCAGCAGCCTGAGGGAAAGAATGAGGAAAAAAAAGGTATTATGGAAGCACCTATTTTGGGAAGCACTTTCACGTGTCTCTGGTATGATTATGCTACACAGGAAAAAAAAGTACTTCTAGGCAGTGATATGCTCTCTTTCACACAATTGGCAAACTTCTGCTATCAAAACACAAAAAAATAATATTAATTTGTATTGGCTTGACTTTTTATATAATTACAGAACTCCAATGCAAATTCATTAGTGGAAAATCCCCAGAAAATCAGCAGCTCCAACATCACAATGACTATCCTTCCCACTCCTAACTCTTGGCAGCAATACCGAGGAAATCATTTTCCTTGAATGTTACATGAAACTGAAGAACACAGTTTCTTGGAGTGATACACAGCAAATTACATTAACTTTCTCTGAATCATTCCAGCAACTGTGCAAGGTTCCAATCAGCCACAGAATATGAAGCTAAGAGGTGATTTGATTTTATCACATTCCTTTACTCAAGTCCTACCACAAATGTGACTTGATGGAAGACAAAAATGACACAACAGTGTTTATTTAATCTTGCTCTGTTCCTCAACACATATGTGAATCTTGGATAGATATATCTCAATATTTCCATCTATACTATTCTGTGTTTTGGAGAAAAACAAAAAAAAAGTTGTGTGAGAAAAATGAAATAGGTAACAATAAAGTTAAGATAGAAAGAGAAAGATAAGAGAAAAATGCGTGGAATACAGACAGAAAACAAATCAGAGAAGAAAAGGGGGAACATTAAGTTTAGAGAGAATAAAAACAAAAAGCCAGGTAAAGGAAGGAAAAGAATACAGAAAAAAAAAGGTAAAGAATAGAGGGCATAGGCTGCCATTTCTTTGCCTCAGTGCTTCTATCACAATATAACAACATCAGCACAAAGCACAGATTAATCTGATCAGTGCAGCTATCCCAGCACATCCAAATGTTAACCCACGTGAGATGCAAGGGCTCAGGATGGAGGAGATTTTGGGGTGCTGGCTGGTTTGCTCAGCTGCCCTGGTACTGCAGCAGACCTCAGCAACACAGAAAGCAACAGAAGGAGGGATCGGAGCTCACACATATTAGGAGGGATAATGGAAAAGTTGCAGCACAGCTTAGTGCATTCACCATATCTAATAGCACAATCATCTGTGAAAACAGAAAAATGGTTGAGACCTGCAAAATATTCCTCAGCCAATTATCCACAATTGCCATACACTTCCGCATAACTGCTAGCATGAGATCCCCTCTCCTGACACTGGCAAGAGGCTTTTGTTCCCTCGCAAATCCAGCCCTCCTCAGGGCTTTTTAAAAATTCATTGCAAGAGGTGAAGCGTTGGCATTAGGCTCCCCAGCCTCACCCCACATACTTTCTTGCTGTAATCCAACATTAACGCTTGCCCTCAGCGTACATGCAATGAAGGACACCAAAGAGACAGAGAGCTGACGGCCTGGCCCCTGCTTCCCTCCACCAGGCTGGTAGCAGTGCTGACTCCCTCATGCTCAGCCACGTGTGCGGCCTTGGAGCTGCACAAGGCTCCCAGGCTTTGCTTCTTTGGAAGGCACTGGGAGGCTATCGGCTTGGAAAGGACAGCAAGGTCGCACGTACAGCTGATGATGGTGCTGTGGACAAAAGTTAATTAAAGTTTGATAAGTCTCTTTGTAGTTCTAACAAGGCTGGTGCTGCTCAAACAAGATAGATGTCTATGAACTGTCACATCAGTCTTTAAGGGATGCAAAACCCTGCATGCCCACTTACAGGTATTCACGAGGGCAGTAATGCAAAGCAATGACACCTAACAACAGCAGCAGCAAGATAAATACTTCCAGGCCAGGCAGCTGCGAGAGTTAGGAAAAAAGACAAAAAGAAATCCCTGCTATCAGGGCAACTGCTCACCAGCACCTGCCAGCTTAGGCCCAAATCCAGGCCAAAGGCAAACCAGTGCTTGTAAGCTCAGGGAATCATGTGGAAACCAAATTAATTTCCTTGACTGAGGTTCTGGCAATTTGCTTAAAGGAACCAGAGATAAAACAACGCTTATGGGATGGGAGGAAAGGTGGTGGGGTCAAAATTATTCTAGGCTAGATAACCATGGCTTAATCCTGCTTTTCACCACAACAGCTTCCAGGGCCTTTGAAAGAAAACATTTTTATAGGATTTACATTTACATGATGACTACAAATAACCATCTGTCTGCTTCTACTTTTTCAATCTGGTCCATGTCCCATGAGTCCCCAGCCCATGGCCAAAGCAGTGAAGCTGGAAGGAAGGAGCACATGCCCATCAGGAGGCTCTGGAATAATTGCCTTCTTCTCCCAACAGCACTTGGCTCTCCTCCTCCTCTCACCGATATACTCAGTGAACATCTGATATTACTAGGGAGGGGAGGGAGGTAAAGCCTCTTTTTCAATGAATTATAATGTCTTAAAACACAGCTACATCTGTCATGCTGACTAGAGGGTATAAAGAGATACCAAGTAAATATTAATGTGCTTTGGTAACTTGGGTTCTAGTAGTTTATCTCATCCCTCCTGTTCTGTTTGGTGCTTATCTGAGGATATTATTACACTCATACAAGGAATTTACACAGCTGCACTGGTGGTAAGTTGGTCATATGCCACATGCAGGTAGGTCTCCCTTGATCCAAGGCACTGCCCCATGGGCATTTAACTAAATCCTCATCTCTCTATGACTGCTTGGCACTCCTCTCATATGACACATGACGATACACACAGTCAACATGAATTATTATGTCAGATAACTACCCAGATGTCACACAGTGAACAGATTAAAGGATTAAAATATTTGAAATAATGTAATGTGCAGGGGGGTATTTCAGAGCTTGGGTAATAATATTTATAATCTAGTTAAATGGCCTCACAACAAGCTGGCACTGCTTGCTGGAATCAGGTAGCAAAAAGAACAAGGGGTCATAAACAACGTTTCTTGTGAAAAAGAATGATACACTTAGAGGATGCTGCTGCCCTACCTTTTGCTAAAGCCTCTGTCACAGTTTGATAGGGAAGTTATGAACAAAATCACAATTTATGCTGTGGTTCTAAGCAGTACTCCAAAGGAGTCATGAACTACCTCTGCATGTGCACGGCCCTGGAAAAGCTGTCAGCCATCATGGAAAGTTTTAAAAAGCAGTGAAGAAGAACTATACTGATGTTTTCTTTTTCCTACCCTTCTCCTATCTCATGATATAGATATTGCCTAGGAGACATAAAAGCTAGCTAATTTACTGTGACTCAAAATGGCCAGACTTCCCAAAACCCAAGAGATTCACTTTCAGAGGTGTTAGGGTATTCTCAAAGACTCCAGCAGTTTTGACAATGTCCAATTTGTAAGGCTCCTGTAAATCAAAGTGAGGAAGAGAGTAGTAGGGAGATATCTGAATAAAGAAACAAACAGAGAATACTCCTCCTTTCAGATTCAGCCTCTTTCTTTGGCCTTATCCCTTTTTCTCACTCAATATTCCACATACTTCTGAACTTAATAACCTACTCATTACTTACAGTTAAAGTGAGCTTTAAAATATATTTTCAAGCTTCAGAAAAAAAAATACCACAGAATAAGGTGGCAAAAAACCCACTGTTCTGACACATCCTCTAAAGCTTTTAACATCTAGTATATGCAGATACAGATATTTATAGAATTTGGACCTTTGTTGATGAGCATTAATGCTTAAACATACAGCAGGAGACCCTTGCTTCTGAACAGAGTATCTATTAAAAAAAGTTAATTGACAAGCTGAGAATCAAAGTATTATAAATTAAGAGTGTGAAAAGCCATTATCAAATAAGTGGACAGATTCCAAATGAAAATACAGTTCTATCACCTGTCTCCATTGCACTTAAGTAGAACTTTTTAAATTCCCACCTCTTTCCATCAAGAAATCCTGAATGATGCAATTAAGAGTCAGCAATCTTAGTACCCATCTGCCATACATCTTCAAAAGCAACACTGTGTGTTAATAGTCAAAAAAGGCAAAGGGAAGCAATAAGCATAAACATGTATTCTTTATGAATGCAAATATCCTACAAACCACATTGAAATAATTTCAGAAATCTAAAGCCATATAACACAATATGGTGAAAAAAATTCTCTAGGATATGGGGCAGTTTTCTTTTTTCTTATTTTTAAAGCATAATCACTCAGGATAAATGCACTGCATGGATTGCTCGTGTTAACAACGGACATGGTACCAAGAGTTATATTTCACTGAAACTAAAAACCCTATTACTTTCTTATAAGTTCACCAACTTCATTGAAGACCTAGTATCACAACTGTAGGCAACGAACTCTGAAAAATAAGCAGTTTGATCTAAGCCTTAAGATTTAACAAGAATCAGACTTCAGCAGTTTACTAGAATAGTTATTTAACGATCCTTTAAACTTAAGTCTGCCATTAGCTTTTATATGTTCTTTACATTTAATGGGCTGCATGTTCAGAAGATCATTATTTTTTTCCCAAGTAATGTGAATATCAGGTGTGAACTGGAGCACAGCTTCAAAAAAACATCACATCACAACTGAAGTAGTGTTCTTTCACTGTCATTTGTCTGCCAGCATGTCTACTTTGCAGCAAGAATATGGAACTAGTCTCAGCAAAAGCATGAGAAAAAAAAATCTTAAGGGAATTACAAACATATAACCAATTTTCAAAAGCAATAATATATAAAAAAAACAATTTTACTGAATGTCAAATATACATGAATGAATGTCAGGTGGAAGCCTTTGTATGAGTAGCTCTGAAGTACACACACCAACTGCTCTGTACATACAGAGTACAGCACAGAGAATCCCCAGAAAATAGATTTAATTAGTAAGTTCACAAAGCACAGTATAATAGCATTCAGGTTTACTGCTACGAGCACAGAAGTAGCATTGCCAGGTACGTGCAGCACTATGTTCAACCTAATGAATGCTACCTGTTTGCCATAGCATCAAACTGTTGTATTTTTTCTGTTTCCAGACTGAAGTTTGTACTCCTGCAAGCACTTATGCTGCTTTAGTCCCTTGGGCTTCCAGTTCAAGCCCAGTCAAAACACCTAAAAAGTACATGTGCTTTCAGTAAAACAAAGGAAGAAAACCAGATGTGAATGACAAAAACAAGTACAAATGAATGAATATTTCTTGTACAAGAAATATAGAACGTTACATGCTTCATTTAACCAATATAATACAGAATGCAATCTCTGAGCTCTACTGAAGTGTGAATAGCCTCTAATGAACTCCTTGTGTACATATGCACAACACACACACACATAGCGTCTGGGATGCTTTCCCATCTTGGCAGGGGGTCACTGTCACATTACTTGTATGCTTTAGCCACATTAGGCAACGCATCAAACAAAACAGGCACTTTCCCAACATAGGGGAAACTCTAGAACTCTATTCCTTCTGTCCTTCCTCCTCTTCATCTAATTCTGGTCTTCATCTAATTACGTCTGAGATTTATACTCTAAAGCTCATCTATTCCACTTTTGAAAGCAGGATTTCATTCTGTCAGGACTTTTTACTGTTTTCTTCAGAAGTCAGGACTGAAAACAGGGTATCTGAGCAGACCTATCTAGGGGTGTATTTCTTGACAAGCTTTCATAACATAAGCTCAATAAGCTTTGCAAGGGGACTGTACAGCTATGTTTCACCATGTAATGGAAAAGGAGCTATATCCACAGCTGTATCCACAACAGAGTGGGTGGGAGCTGCCTGCAGCTTTTGGATCACCTCTCTTCATATACTGCAAACTGTCCTTGTGTCAACAGGTCACACTGAGATGCTTACCAGGTGCCATTTCAACAGGCATGCTACATAAGTCTGGCTGGCTTTGTGTCTGCTGTCCCATAAGTAGGTAAGTCATTGACGCAGGCTCCACAGTAGTATTTCCTGTAGCATTCGAGACCACAGTGACTTTTTAACAGTTAACCTTCTGCAGGGCTCAACTGCTTTGACTTTTTCAGAACTTGCCCCAGCAAACAGAGACTAGACACTGCATACAACAAGCTTGCATGGCTGTCACTGAGACACATCCTATCATTCAAGGCTAAGGAACAGAAGAGACACAAGAACTGTGCATAGAAGGATTGGGATAGCAGAAGGGATGTGTATGTGTGTGCATAGGTGTAGCCACATTTGGCACCCCACCTTTGCCAAGAATTTACAGTAAAACTCCAACCTCCAAATTCCTTAACACTGGTTACATATTATTCTAATCTAACGTTATTTTACATAGGTTGCTCTGAAAGCAATGACTCCTATTATTTCCAAGGAAACTTGAACAGATACAAAGAGCACAATAATACTCTTTGATCGATCAAGTTCTCAGCTATAAAACATTACTTTTCAACACAGTCACCACCATTAGCTAGGCATTTTCATCAGCGATGTACATGAATATCCATGCTGGGCTCCTAAAAATCTGTATCAGTGGAAGTGACCCACTGTTTCACAGCTGCTATGACAGCATCATAGTTGTCAGGAAAATGTTGCCCACACAGTCCATTTTTCATCAGCCTGAAAAGATGGAAGTCAGAAGATGCCAAATGCAGACTAAATTGTGGGTGTGGTAGGACTGTCCAGCCAAGATTGGAAATACAATCCACAATCTTCAAACTGGTATCGGGCCTGGTGTTACTGTGTTTCAGGAAAAAGCTTGTCTTCTTCTCTGGCCTAGCTCTGGAAGTTCAAGCTTAGTCAGCATTGTGATGCAGAAGTTAGACTTGATGGTTTGTCTGGGTTCCAGGAAATCCAGAAGGATCCCCCCTTTCCTATCCCAAAAGACAGTGCACATCACTTCACCCACTGAGAGCTGCGTCTTGAACTTTTTCTCTGATGAGTAATTCACACGTTGACTCGACTCCAGCTCGTTGTGGTGACATCATGTCTCATCATCAGTAATGATGCAATCCAGGAAACTGTCACCTTCAGCCTCTTATCGGTTCAATAGGTCCTGACAAACTTGCGTATGGTGTTCTTTCTGTTCCTGTGTGAGCATTCATGGGACCTGGTGCAAACTTTGTGATATTCCAACATTGACATCATTGTTTCCAATGCAATGAAGCTGATATTAAGCTCTGTACATGGTTCCCTGGTTGTAATCTGATGATTCATGTGGATGAGCTGATTGAGATGCTCTTCATTTCATGGTGTGACAGCTGTGCGTGGCTGTCTGGAACACAGCTTAGCTTTCATGTTGTTGTTGCCACTGCTGAAATGCACCACCCACTGCACTCACATCCACACTTTGGTCTCCATAAACATTCAGCAAGTGCCCATGAATGTCAACCGGTGCAATTTTTTCCGCATGGAGGAATTCAGTGATACACCTTAGCCTGATATGCACTTCCATGTCAGGCACCGTATTGTCAGACTGCCCCTCTGCTGCCTTCTGTCACACGGCAACAAAATGTAACAGAATATTGGTAGGAAATTTCAACCCATACTGCCATGCCACCAACATCCACTTCTGATTTCATGGGCCAACATAATAAAATAGGAGGTACAGCTTTTGGAGCAGCCCTCATAATATTCTACATTAAATTCAAAAGGCAAGTGACTTGTGATCCAAATACACTGTTCATTAGAACTCAAACTCCTGTCTCTGAGGACAACAAGAACACTTGTTTGTTCCAGTGTTGAAGTATATTTGTTTTGTTTTGTTTTTAATTTCACCACAGAATTTTCTTCATAAAATAATAAACAAAACAAAATAACTTATGTTACTTGCATCGTTCCACATAATGAATTTAAGTTCGCAGAGGTCTAAAGAAATGTAAGGAGCAATGTGACATGCAGGCATCATATTAAACACTCTTTGGAAAGAGTCATTTGAATTCTGTCAGTGTACTATCAGCTAGGAGACGCTCCACAAAACATCTAGATAATATGGTGGTTTTGCACAGTCTAACCATAGATAGGATGCCCCAAATTTGTGATTTTATCGAAAATAAAGAAGATAATAGGGTAATTTACAGGAAATCTTTTGCAATTTGAACTACTTAAATAACACAAGGAAATACTTATATACAATATGAAATAACTGTCCCATTTATACTCTTTTTCTCTTTTGAAAGAGTTCACACTGCCCTCATTATTATTCACTACATGGTGCAAGAGGAAAAAAAAATTAAAGAAGCAGGAGCAAAGACTAAACGTAATAGCCTAAAGCAACAATTCTGAAAAGGAAGTTTCAGCACCCAGAGGGAGACCAGAGCCTAGGTGTCCAGCTCCACCTGCCTTTATGCTACATTGTGTGTGAGACACAAAATGACCTTCATCTGGGTGGTTACACAAGCTCCCAGACACTTTTGAAAGTGGTGTAATACTCTAAATTGCAGTAAAGGTGAGACAAGCTTTTTTTCCTAACTAATACCACATTCCCAAAGTGTTATTTCACGTACAACAAATGTTATATAATGGAAAAACTAACATCACAATACAACTAGAAGAACAAAATATAGATGTTACACATCTGTCTACACCTTTGACACTGAACATTCCTCTGGCAGTTCAGTGCAAGAGAAAACTCAGTGTAACTACCTATCTGCTGAAGGCTTTATAGAGAGAGATGGCAAAGTGCACAATCTTCCATAGCCTATTTATCCCAGTCTATAGAGGAGAAACAATGTGGGATCCACCTGTAAAACAGCCTGTAACTGTCTTACACATTGGCTCGAGTGGTCCTTCAGATGAGGAGCTCATACTCCTCCTAAGGGTCTTGGAGCAGGAAGGATGACTGTTAATTCTACAGTTAGAATGCAAAATCATTTTTACAGTCTTTCCCTCAGTTCAGCTTTTATATGTAAACAATTAGTGCAACAAAGAGTCTGTTCCAGCATAGGCACATTTACTAACTAAATATTGAAACTGGTATTACTTTAAACACAAATCTTTCCATCACGCTGAAGCCATTCATTTTATTCCTCTGTAGCACTAAGTTTAACTAGACACAAGGCACCTGTCTCTGTAACTCTCACAAAAGATTACATTTGTGTACATTTGTATAGCTACTACCATTCTGCAATTGAAATAGATAACAAGAGGCTATTCTGACAAGATAAAGTATTCAAGCACCATATGATAGACAAAGTATAATATTGAAATAGGCAGATTAGATCATTAGCCCAGACAGGATTGGATGAAGGGAATTTTTAGCCTGCCACAGTATTCATCTGGGATAGATTTTAGGCTGAATAGCACAAATGTTTTCTTTCATGCCAATGAGAGGAAAGG